>NW_024080890.1:607108-933206 GCF_003009895.1 Hyaena hyaena
CCCCCCCCCCCCCCCCCCCCCCGCGGAGCGGTGCCCGTGGGCGCCGTACCCGTGAGCAGTGTCCCGTGAGCGCCGTGCCCATGGGCGCCGTGCCCGTGAGCAGTGTGCCCATGAGCACCGGCCTCAACACGACTGACGTGTGTGTCCATTAGCGAAATGAGTCCTGGGGAGCAGAAAGGCTAAGCGATTTGTGAATTTGGAAACCGTCAAAAAACTTCCCACGTAAATTAACGGTAAATGCTTTTCTGCTTTATGCCGTTTCAGCTAAGGAAGGTGTCACAAAAACCTGGGCATCCACACAACACAATGCCACTCAGCCACAGGGAGTGGAACCCTGGTACGTGTGCCGTGTGACCACGCGGATGACCACGGAAAAGGTGCTACGTCAAAGGAGCTGCACACGGAAGACCCACGTGAGATGATCCCATCTGGAAAGTCCGGAACAGGCAGACAGAAAAATGGGTTAGGGATGGCCAGAGGTGGAGCAGGGGGCGGGGGGTGGAGAGAGACAGCTCAAGGACACTGGTCTGCTTCAGGACAAAATGCTGGAACGCAGATGGCTACACGACTCTGAACCACGGGGCTGTACGCTCGACACGGGTGACTTGTGAGGTGTGTGAGTGACAGCTCATTAACGGGGCCTTACAAGAATACACGGGTGGTAAACACAACACCCTCCTCTGGACACTGGCTCTCCTGGGGGCTCTGGGTGACCATCACCTTCCACTGCCTCCTGGGGTTTCCCTGACTGGCCCACGGAGGGCCTGTCCTGACAGGGAGTGACACGGCCAGGGAGACAGGAGCCGCCGCAAGCCGCCCACAGGCAGCCAGGAGCCGACGGTTACGCCGGCCGCACAACGCAGTTGATAAGAGAAGGACCACAGCGGGTCGGGGAACCACCTAAAAACAGCACAGAGGAAGCCACGAATACTCTAGTTTGAGGGCTGCAATCAGGTGGGATTTTCGTTTTTTCAGAACTTCCTACTGTGGTTGTTTCCTCACCTTTTAACCAAAGAAATTTCAACCAAAACAATGAGGCGTAGGCCGTCCCCGCCGCGCACACAAGCCTGCACAGACGGCAGCGGCACCTGGTCCCGGGGCGCCTGCCGGGGAAGAGACCAGGCCTCCGCGTGTCCGCCTGGCCCCTGCCCGGGCCCAAGGTGTGCTGGGTGTGCTGGTCTTCCCCAGTCGCCTGAAGAGCAGAACTGTACCCTCCAGGGGAACCCATCAGCCCCCCGCTCTGCCCACCCAACTGAGCTGACTGGGGGCCCAGGGCGCGCCTGCCCCAGCAGGCAGCAGCTTGAGGGACCGGGCTTCAGTTAGAGACTGTACGGGTCTCTCACTCGGCTCACCCACACACCTCAGCCCAGCAGGGACCCGGCTGGCCGACCCAGGGGCGCCCACCTGTCACCAGTGCAGCCCTGACCGTGGCCGCAGCACTGCCTGGAGGCCACGGGGAAGCCACATGGCACTGACTCACACCTACGGTCCTTCTGATCCGCATTCCTGGGCCAGGGGCTCCTCACAGCACCCCGGTTCGGGTCAGGGTCCTGGGCAGGGTCCGGCAACACACAGTGCCTCCCTCAGAGCCTTGAGGACGAGCAGCGGGGCTGAGACGGAATTTAAAGGCGCCGAGGGGAGACGGGCACCGCGGGTCTGCCCACAAGTGAGGGACGAGCAGAGCCAACCCCCTGCCTGGGACACGCCAGTGCCAAGCAGGGGGGCCGACAGAACCGCTCACGGTCAGCTCCAGACACAAGTGTACGAAGAGGACATCCGGAAAACCAGTTAGCGCTTGGTGTCCTCTTCCAAATTCTGAGACTTGTGTGAACTTTTCTTCCACAAAACAGGTACGAGACATAAAGGCTACTGGGAACGAAGCAGTTTACCCCGGGGGAGTCTTCCCGCACAAACGCACCAGAAGCGGGACGCGGCGGCAAAGAGCTGCACAGCGTTTTATTCAGAGACACCCGGGTGAGGCTGGTGCCCGGACAGGGAGCGCTGTCCGCAGGGCAGTTTCACGTCTCAAGGGTTCCTGACCAAGGTCAGCACAGCGTCAGCACTTTCTGGGACGCAGGCACGAGCGAGGGACCAGACCCTCCGCGGACACAGCAGGTCAGGAGCTGCTGCCTTCCGGGACACAGTCTAGGAGCAGGGCCCCCCACGGGCCTGGGCCCCCCTCACCTCAGCACAAAGCAGAGGGGCCACAGGGGAAGCGCCTCCCGGCTCGTGCTGGACCTGGTGGGGTCCCTTCTGGCTCCGTAGCGGCTGCTGCTTCGTCATCTGTGGCTCCTGTCAATCGGCCACCTTCACTCTGGCCCCCGCCCGAGGCCGCCGCTGCCGCCTCTTCCGAGCTCCTTGCACAGCTGGGCCCCCGGTCTGCTCCTGGGGTCCAGTGCGCTCAGCCCCTGAGCCCCGCCGCCGCCGCCGCCGCAACATCCTCTCCGATCCGGAGCTCAGGTCCGGACGTAAGTCCTCCTTGCCGCCTTTCCCTACAACAGCGAGGCCACGTGAACAAGGCACCGGGGAGGCCTGGTTACCTCACTTGCATCCTAAGCAAAAGTGCTGCTGGCTCCAGGGCCACACATGGGACACACAGACATACAAAGAAACCCGACATAGAAACACAGAAGCACTGATGGGCTCGGGAGCATCCCAGCAGCACGGAGGTCACGTGAGGTCACGGTGGCTCCCGGCCGGGCAGGCGGACCAGACGCAGACCTTCAGGAAAGCCAGCGGGCGGGCTCAGGAGAGGGAAGGGGCGACTCGAGGGGCGAGGAGGCTTGGAACACAGGCTGGGGCAGAGCCAACCTGCTGCATGACCAGGCCGGTGACAGGGCCTGGGGGGCCCGCCTGGCATCGCCGCACGAGCTGGGCCAGATGTAAGCCCACCGAGCGGAGGTGGCCTGGCATGAGCAGCAGCTGGGGTGACCCGGGAGACCCCTCACCGGGTGGACACCAGGACATGAGACGTTCAGCCCCCGTGAGCGAACACAGAGGGCTCGTGGCCGGGGTGGGGCCGCCACACACAGCCCGCGTCCGCGGCAACACGCAGCCCCGTGCCCGGTGCTGCAGGGCGTGGGGGCTCCGAGCAGCGCCTGGCAGGGGCCTAACCCCAGTGCCGTGCACAAGCCGGGGTGAAGGGGCAACAGAAGGGAGACAGCCAGCCGGCACCAGAGCCCCGTCACCAGCAGGCACCGCGAGTCCTACCTGCCTTGTTCTGCGACCCGGATTTGGGCAGACGCTTCTTCGTCTTCCTCTCCCGCCCCCCTTCCTGCAGGTACCTGTAGGCCTTTTCTGGAACGTCCTCCTCAGGGAAAAGTCCTAAGGACCAAGGCAGGTGATCAGGAGGCAGAAGGCGGGTTGTGATGCTGATGCTGTGAGTTCAGGGCTGCAAACCGCCACATGGGTGTGGGCCACCTCTGGGCACCCCGTGCGAGAAATCTCCACGGGCTCCGGCAGGAAGTGGGGCGGGCGGGTCCCTTCGGCACCTACCTGATGCATTCTCTAAAAACCTCATGCTGAGAGCGCCAAGAGCCCCTCCGGGCCAACGGCGCTGTTCCCTATGCTGGCAGGGGCGGTGCGTGTGAAACCCACCAGACATACACACGTCACCGTACGTGAATCTTCCCTAAACACCCCGAACTTCGGCTCACGGGGAGCACAAAGCAGTTGGAGGTAGGGTGTGATGGGGGGAGGGAGACACCCGATAATGGGAAGCCCCGACGGTGGAACCGGACACCCTCCCGACGCCACTGTTTACGCTTCTCGAGGGGAGGCAGGGGAGGGTCCATCTCCAGTCACAAGCGGAGAAGACATCCTTCAGAAGAAGCCCCGTCACCAGCCCCTCTGGCCACACCCTGAGAGGCGCTGCAGTCCACACGGCGTGCGGGCAGCAGGGCGGGCCTGAGAACTCCCTACGCACCCAGATTCTCGGGCACCCTGCCCGGGGACCCGCGCGGGGTCACAAGCGGGGCTGAGCCCGTGCGCTGGGCCAGGGCGAGCGGCAGGAGCCCCCGCCCCCGCAGGCCAGTCGTGCCGGGAAGACGAGGAGAGCCGGGGCTCGCCGGGACGACAAGGCTGCGGTCTTGGCCTGAGGTGCTCACCTTCAGCGAGGTCCTGCAGCCTGGAAAGAGAGACGGGCGCTCAGCGCGGCCGCTGCACGAGGGTGGAGGCCGGGCCCCGTGTGCACGAGCCACCCCGCAGGGAGCCCCCCACCCGTGCTCTGAGGTCAGGACGGAGGGGAGGCACCAGGCCAAGGGGCCAGGGTGAGGCCAAGGGTGGAGGGAAGGGCAACTCACTTCCGGATCACCTTGTAGAGGCGCTTCCTGTTCTGGGAAGGGGTGTCCCGCTGACTGGCCGCTGCGAACAGTCTGCTGGCCACCGCCTCGTAATCAAACTGTTGCCCAAAAACAGATGCCGGTCACCTCCCAGGTGCTCTGGGAACGGGAACCGAGCAGAGAGCACAGGGACCGGGTCACAAGAACGTGCCCTGATGGCGTCCTCGAGTCCCCTCCGCTAATGCTGATTGTGTACACGTGTGAGGCAGTGAGCGCGACCCCAGTGCCGCCCACAACGTGAGGGGCCCAAGCGGGCCGGCCTCTCTGTGACGCCCCCACCCCCACCCCGGGCAGCCACCTGAAGAAGAGCAGAAGACACGTCACGTTAACTCTGACAGATGCTACTTTGGCCGGGACACCTAATTCTTACTCGCTTAACAAGGAATCAACATTTGAAAAGTTAGTAGTAAGCACTGTGCGATCCCAACGGGCCCGAAGCCACAGGTCTGTTCACCGGGCTCTGATTCCGAGCCCAGTGCTCCGAGAGGCAGCAGCGAGCATGGCACTTGCAGGGACTCCGTGCTGCTGCACCTGAGGGGCTGGAGCCAGGGCGCGAGCCCAGGCCACCCACCTGGAGGACGGGGCCCGTGCTGTCCTCGCCGTCTCCCGCCAGCTCGTCACTTGTGTCAGGTGCGGCCCCGCGCACAGAGCCTGGAATAAAAGGGCCCCGTGAACAGGTGCCCGCGCCCAGTGTGCAGGGGACCCCAACATGAACACCTGGGAACCCGGAGCCCCATGTGCCAGGGCCCGGGACCCAGGCAGGTGCAGGCCGCGGTGGGGGTACCGGCGGCCTCACACTGAGGGGCAAGGTGCCAGTGCAGGCCCGGAAATGAAAGCGACGTCCCAGAGGAGGCGGGGCCTGAGCAGGCCTGAGAGCGAAACTATGAGAGAATCACAGTGCGCGTCTTACGTAGCCAACGTAGCGTCAGAAGGTCCAGAGGCAAGGAAGGGGGGCTAGATCCCGCCACCACAGGACGGCCCTGATCTTGGGCCACAAAGACCGTGTTCAGACCACTCGGGGCTGTGCTGTCGCTGCCTCCAGAAGGGTTCTGGACACCAGGCAGGCGTGTATGACAGAGATGGGGCGGCGAGGCCACAGGCAGGCTTGGGAGCCTGCAGGACACTGCTGGATCCGCCTGTGTCGGGGCGACTCGGCCATGGAGGAGGATGGGCAGGGCGTGCAGGGCGGCGGGATCAAACGCAGGGGGCGCGGGGGGTGGGGAATACGAACACAGCCGCCAGAAGCTCTGCAGGGCGCGTGAAGACCCACAGGGGTGGGGGGGGGGGGATGGACCCTTGAATCTACGCAGTCAAATGACCTTCCGTAAGGGCCCTAGGACCATTCACTGGGGAAGGACGGCTCTTCCACGGACAGAGCTGGGAAAACCGGACATCCACGTGCGAGAGCGCGAGGCTGGGTCCTGACCTGGCACCAGACACAAAGATCGGCTTCACGTGGATGAAAGCGCTACGTGCAAGAACTCAAACGATAAACGTCCGAGAAAAAACAGCAAGACCTTCATGAGCCCAGACACAGCAGGACTTCTCAGGTGTGGCCCAGAAGACGCACGTGACAAGGGACAGGCCACCTGAACTTTATGAGAATGAAAACTTCTGTGCGCTGAAAGCTGCTATCAGAAGGCAGCACACGAAAGGAAGAAGATACCTGCAAACCACACACCCGACCAGGCGTGAGCGTCCAGGATGCACGGGGAGCCCGAGGCTCAGCAGCACCCCTGCCCCACCCAAAACCAAAGGCCTGGAACCACCAAGCGCACGAGGATGCTCTGCACCTCGGATGTCCCGATCGTCAGGGACACGCAGACCAAAGCCACAGCAAGACACCCTCACGCCCACGGGGAGGCTCCCGCCAACAGGACACCGGACCCCCGTGCATGGCTGGTGGGAATGCAAAATGGCGCAGCTGCTGTGAAAACCACGTGTCGGGGGGTCCTCATAAAATTTAAGGAATTACATGTGACCCACAATCCCACCTTGGGGGATTTGCCCCCGAGAACTGAAACACGGACTCCGAGAGATCCTTGTTCAGCCACGTTCACTGCTGCATTCTTAATAGCCACGATGTGGAAATCACCCCAGGGGGGCTGGATGCACATAACGTGGTCTATACGCAGCGGAACACTATTCAACCTTCAAGGGAAACAAAGTAGAGAAACACAGACGTGTGCGTGAGGATGTGACGCTGAGTGAAAGCAGCTGTGGCCGCGTACCGTGGGATCCCCTTATATGAGGCCCCAGAGCAACCAGAGTCACAGAGATGGAGAGCGAGGGGGGCGAGTGGCTGAGGGGAGAGGGGTCAGGGTTTAACAG
Source organism: Hyaena hyaena (assembly GCF_003009895.1). NCBI lineage: Eukaryota > Metazoa > Chordata > Mammalia > Carnivora > Hyaenidae > Hyaena > Hyaena hyaena. The sequence goes on from NW_024080890.1 coordinate 613,780, forward strand.
GGACAGAGATTCAGTATGGAAAGATGGAAAGTTCCAGAGCCAGACACTGGGGACAGCTGCGCAACCGCATGACCGCATACCACCACCCAACTGAACGCTTAGAATGGTTACCGTAGTAAACTCTGTTTACTGTGTATTCTCGCAGAGTCAGGGGCAGGGAGAGTCCTGAAGCTGGTGGCAGACGCACCCCTGCAGCCACAGGCCACAACCCAGGCCACAGGCCACCTGAGATCAAGTGACGTCCCACAAGGACCCACATTAGCATCAAGACTCCAAAGAGACCCCAAGTCCTTCTGTGGGACGTCACCCACAGCCCGTCTCCCAGCGGTGCACCCCAGCACTCACTCACCCGCCCCAGCTTGTGGGCACCTCGTCTGTACCTGGTGCTACTCCCGGCACTGGGGACACAGCCATGAGCAACAGAACTCCCCGTCCTGGGGGAGCCAACATCCGGTGGGGCAAAACCGACAAAAGTGACTTATCTAACTTTAAGTGATTTGTGCCAGAAAATGCGGCATCTTGCAGAGAAACCCAGTGAACGAGGCCAGGCAGGGGCTGGGAGGCTGTGTTTAGACAGGGTGGGCCGGGTGGGCCCAGCGACAGAGGGCAAGGACCGGAGAGGAGGCGTAAGCAGGGCAGAGGCGCTGGGAGGATCCGAAGTCAGAAAGGAGCCAGGGAGTCAGAACAGCGTCCTGGGAAGAGAGGCTGGGGGGGACCCACATGCTGGTTTCTGAAGGCCGCCCGGGTCTGCCGGGCCGAGGACAGAGGCTGGGGGACAGCTCAGAACACGGGGACCAGGCCAGAGGCGAAGGCAGGGACCCCAGCAAGCCCCCAAAGCCTGCCGGGCCAGGACAGGCGCCGGCACGCTGGCTGCGCTGTGACCCTCACCTCTGCGCGACTCCTTGGACGGCACGTGCCGCTCCCGCTCGTCCTCCGACGGCCCGCCCCCCTCGTGCGCCTCCAGCTCGTTCATGAGGTCCTCGATGGCAAACGGCGCCTGTTCCACGATCGTTTCAAAGACGCCCCGAGTGATGTTATGCAAGACCAGGGAGCTGCGGGGAGGCCGGAGCCGGAAGCGGGCCAGTTAGGTGGACGCCCATCCATCCATCCCCACCCACGCGGCCATGCCCCTCCCCGCCCCCCGTGCCCCCGTCATGCACAAGGGACTTGGCCTCTCTCCCCGAACGGGAGCCGCGCCTTCCCAGAGGTGGGCACCCCGAGGGAACTCCATGAGAAAGAACTGGCCGGGGAAGCCCCTGCCACTCACTCCTTAGTCTGGGCGGCGATTCTGCAGAAGGGCTCGATAAACTTGAGGTTCTGGTCCGCCGTCAGCTACGGAGGAAAGAGACAGGCACGGCCTGAGGCCTTCATGCCTGAACACAGGCCAGGGGCTCGGCCGCCACCCTCAGCCACCATCCTCACCTCAGCGGCGCCCACTTTGCTCAGCTCCTCCAGGAAGATCTCAAGGAAATGGCTCTTCACCCCGTTGGGGGCCTGGCTGTCGGGGTGCAGGATCTCCGTTGTCAGCAGCTCCAGCAGCTGCTCCACCTGCCTGAGGAGGGAGACAGGCAGGTACGGCAGGCGGCCCCCGCGGGCGACGACCCCAGCAAGGACCCTCTACCCAGTGCGGAGCTCCGACGGGGCACCATCACGGGCAAGCTCCCCCCTTCCAAGGCGCTGCCTTCCGCGGGTGCCGCCATGGTGATCCGGGTCTGTCCCGGCACAAAGGACTTGTAATTACAGAGGTGGGACCGCTGTCGGCGCCCGCACGTGGGGCAAGACTGCATCTCAGCTCCAAAGGCCTTCCCTTCTGTCACCGTGGTGGGGCCTGGCGTGACGAGAGGCTGCCCCAGCTCGTGTCGCACTGCTGTGTCCTCATGGGGAAGGCACACCAGGACAGAGCCCAAGGAGAGGAGGCGGGAGGCCGGTTCCCTGGTTCCACAGAGTGCGTGGCCCGGTCTGCCACCCCCCCAGCATGCTGGTCTCCGTGGCCTCAGAGGCCTGGGGCTCCAAGGTTAGAGAGCCCTGGCGACCAGTCTCTGCCACTCTAGATGCATCGAGGCGCTTGGTAACTAGCATTCCCTTCGCCTGACAGTAAAACGCGCCTTCTGTAACGAGCCGCGTGGATGAAGCGATGCTGGGCCGCTCAGGGGACTCACCGGCTGGGGAAGGGTGCCGCTGGCGGCTCAGCAAAGGGACCCCTCACCCAGGCCAGTGCCAGTAACCAGGCTCAGGCAACCGCGTGGGCCGGCTGGGCGGGGACAGGCAGCACTGCTGACCCCAGGCCAGCGGGAGGTGACCAGCTTCTTCTAAACGATCTTTGCATTCGATTCCCGGCAAGGAGGGCAACCAGAGTTAACAGAAATAAGACGTCCCTTTAACATGATGCTCTGCATAGGCACCGGCCACCTACGGGGACCCAAATCCTGTCCGGTGGGCAGGCTGGCCTCGGGGCCCCCAGAATCACTCACAAGCAGAGGCACCCCTCCCTAAACGCGAAGTCACTCATGATCAGGGACTACGGTCTGCTCCTGCTGAGCGTGTTTACGTGCGAGAACGCACCCCAGGGCCAAGGACGGCGCCTCCGCAGAGGACGAACCGCCTGGGCCGGACACACGCCTGGTGCGGCAGCGGCCGGAGGCAGTGGTTTTAGGGTCCACATACTTAAAATGAGTTCCTTTGGCATACAATTCTTAGTCACAAGACCATTCAGGACACATCATTTCCGACCCCCTCCCCTTGCCCCACCCCGACACCACGCAGCAGAATGCGGACGCGAGGGCGTCTTCACGCGTCATCTGCACCTCCTGCCCCGCACGCAGACCCCGGCAGCACCTCGTTATCTGCTGCACTTAGCATTGCCGTTCAACGCTCACAGAAGCGTTCTGAGCTCCTTACACTGGGAACGTGTCACTCTCACGAGAAAACAAGCGTAAAGAAACAATTTTAATTTTAAAAGCTTTAAAAGGGCAACTCAGAAACCCATCTGGTGCCGCGGATCTCGGCCCGCCTCCTGGAGGCGTCGACAGTGGCTGCCACCACTGGGACACACTGCCCAGGTGGCCTTGCCGGGCATGGTCCCAGGAGTGGGGAGGAGGGCTTGGGCCTGGAGCCGGGGGAGCCCCTGGCTGGCTGCAGACCTGGGGCTCCTGATACGGGGCACGCTGACCTCCCCATTACAGACGCCACTGTCAAAAGTGTCAAGTCTGAATGAATTAAAAATGTCTACAACTAGACACAAATAGCACAATAACAGAACCAAACGCACCACCTTATACTAAAAACAAAAGCGCCTTAGCTGTGTGTGAACCACGCTGAGAAACAGGATTAGGTTATTTATAATGAGAACTCAACTTGGATTCAGAGCAAGAACTCACCAACCAGCGAGGCTGAAAACACTCATTCCCACAAACACAAGAACCAACTATAATTTTATAAATCCCTTCACATGAAGCACCATCGGGTCACCTTTAACGGGAAGGCTGACTTCTCTTTTGTGACAAACTACAGAAGAAACACATGACCCAGCCCCCCCATGAAGGAACGCAGGCTCGCCCGGAGCAGCACAGCGGCTCAGGATGCGTGGTGGTACTGACCTTTCTTCCCACCCCTGCATCTTCAGGGCCTTCAAGGACTCGCTCAGGACCATCCGCATGAGCTGTGGCATGAACGGAGACCCTCGTTAGTGGGAGCAGAGTGCCGGCTTCCCCAGAATCCCCTCCGCCCCGGTCACCCCTGGGGCCCAAAGCGCAGAGCAGGCCCCCCAGAGCTGCAGTCGGACAGGACAGCAAGCCTTCGGGGCTCTGAGTCCGGAGAAGGCACCGCTGCCCCCACGATGGGATGTCACTGCCTTCCAAAAGCACCGGGAATTCCAGCTCTCAGGGGACACGTTCAGGGGTGCTGGCAGCGCCAGAATCAGAAGCCAAACGGAAGTGTCTCGTTTCAGCACTGGGAGCAGGGAACCACGTGCGGGTCCCCCCGGGGAGGCCAAGCACTTTGGGAAAACCGGGTCTGAAACAGGACGGCCCCCCTGGGTCCCCCAAGGACTGCTCTCCCCAACACTGGACGCATCTGCTCGCTCTCACCCTTCACATCGAGTCCTGACTCCTCCCGCAACTCCCCGCTACAACTGCCCTTCCACCCGGTCTCCCTCCCGTCCAGAGGCGAAGCAGCACGCCCTGAGGGGTCCGGCAGTAGCGAAGGGACAGAGGGCGCACAGGGCACAGCTGGCGCCCAGAAGACCCAGTCCCTGGGGACACAAGGGCCCATGTGCCATCACTCCCGGTGCCCAAGGCAGGGCTGTGCTGCTGGCCGCACTCACACGGGCCCCCACCTAGCACAGACGCCATCCTGCCGGGGTCACAGCAGCTACGTCTCAGGGGACGGGGAGCCAACTTACACAGAAGCCCCTCTGTCCCATAAGCCTGTACCCCGTGTGAGCACCCAGCCACCGTGGCCCTGCCCTGAAGGTTCTAGCGCCCACCCTCCTTCCTTCCTGAGCTCCATGCCCTGCCCGCTGGCTGGCTCTCACCTTGACACCTGCGACACACAGTGTCCACACGGCCCCATCTGGGCTGGCAGCCAATCCGAGTAAGGAGAGCCCCGCAGGGCCCGTCCCCAGCGAGGCCCAGCCAGCACCCCACCGCGTTCCCCCACTGGGGCCTGCCCTCAGCTAGCAACCCTGGCCCAAGTCCCAGCGGACACCACTGCAGTAACGAGACTGTGGTCCACGTGGGGAGGAGGGAGGGCGGCGAGATCCCGAGTCTATAAAGCTCCACTTTTCCTGCATTTCTGTCAGCAAACGAGTAGCCCAAGTTCGCAGGAACCTACGTTCACAGGAAGGCAGCGTGTGGAAACCGGCGACCCCACCTATAACTACCAGGTGACTCATCCTCACACAGAGAAAGGTATCACAGGCGGGAGCCCGCTGTGGCCCCGAGGGTCTGGGCCGCGGGCATGAACCTCACGCAGGCTTGCCGGCTCCCACAAGTCCACGGCTGCTTCACCAGGGATGCGCCACCAACTCCCCCCAGACACCCCTGCTCTAGACCAAAACCCGCGCATCAAGTTCTGAAGCGTCCTTGCGCTCGCCAGCCCTGAGATGGGGTGGGTGCTGGAGAGGCCCAGGCCCGTGCTCCCCTCAAGGCCGTCAGGGCAGGAAAGGCTCAGAGGCCACACCCCTTGGTGCTGTGCCCCCACCCTGCGCCCTGCCCCTCCCCCACTGGCACCGCGGGGCCCTCCTCACCATGTAGAACTTATCCAGGCGCAGTCTGTCAATGCCAGGCCACTCGCGGTTCATGGTTTGCCAGAACGTCTGAAGGAACAGGTGCCCTGAAGGAGAGAGGCCAGAAGGGGGTCACGGGAACGCAGAGGCTGCTCTCAGAAGCGAGGTGACAGAGTGTGGGGAAACGCGGTCAGGACGGCATGCGCGGCCAACCCCGGGTCCCCAGCCCCAGGCCGTGGAGCTCAGAAGCAGGGTCAGAACCAGGCTTAGAAAGGGGACTAGGGGGACCTCAGATGGCAAGCAGAGCCCAGCTACAACCTCAAACCGCAGCCACGGCCTCTGAAGAACAGGCGCACAGAGCTGGCAAAGCCGCCAGCCAGTGAAGGGGCTGCTCCAGCCAGCACCCGCCCCTGACACCTGGCCCCCACACCCGCTAACCCGCTCAGGCACATGACACTACGGATAACACGAAGTCACACACACAGTGCGACAGGCTGTGTCCCCCAAATGCACGTCGAAGCCCTAACCCCAGAATCTTGGAATAACTTTATCTGAAGATCAGGTCTTTAAAGAGGTGATGAAGGTAAAATGCGAGCAGTGATGTGGCCCTAAGCCAATCTGACTGGTGTCCTTGTAAGAAGAGCTCAGGACACAGACACACAGAGGGATGAACAGGTGAGGACAGCGTCTGCACAGCCAGGAGCAAGGCCTCGAGGAACCAGCCCTGCCCACGCCTTGTTGGGCACCTGGAGTTGGGCACCACAGAACTCTGCAGGGAGCGCAGCAGCAGCCCGAGCAGGGGCTCCCGCTGGCTCTCGGTCTCGGGACGCCAGCCCCCCACGCCTGGCAGCTGGCGCCCAGCAGCTCTGCCCTCATCCCAGGGCCTCCCCAGGGCAAGGGTACTCACGTGCCTCTGTGCTCTGAAAAGCATGGATGAGCTGGGAAATGGTCCTCCCTAGTTCCTCCTGTGTGGTACACAGTGAAAATCACTCTCAGACCCTGAAGAAACGTGGTCTTACAAGAAGCCACAGCAGAGAGGGGGGTGCCCGGGGGGCTCAGCAGGTCAAACATCTGACTTCTGCTCAGATCATGATCTCACGGCTCTTGAGTTCGAGCCCTGCATCGGGCTGTGTGCTGACAGCTTGAAGCCTGGAGCCTGATTCTGATTCTATGTCTCCCTCTCTCTGCCCCTCCCCACTCATGTTCTGTCTCAAAAATAAATATTAAAAAATTTTTTTCATGTAAAAGGATGTTATTACAATATTTTTTGGGTTTCTTGTTTATCTACTTATTTCACTGTTTTTTTTAATTTACATCCAAGTTAGTCAGCATATAGTGCAACAATGATTTCAGGAGGAGATGCCTTAATGCCCCTCACCCATTTGGCCCATCGCCCCTCCCACAACCCTCTGTTTATTCTCTAAAGAGTCTCTTATATTTTGCCCTGCTCTCTATTTTTATATCATTTTTGCTTCCCTTCCCTTACGTTCATCTGTTTTGTACCGTAAATTCCTCATATGAGTGAAATCACATAGTAACGGTCTTTCTCTAATTTCCCTTAGCATAATACTCTCTGGTTCCATCCACGTAGTTGCAAAAGGCAAGATTTCATTCTTTTCAACTGCCGAGTAATAATCCATTGTATACATAACCCACATCTTCTTTATCCATTCATCCATCGATGCACATTTGGGCGCTCTCCATACTTTGGCTACTGTGGATAGCGCTGCTATAAATATGGGGGTGCATGTGCGCCTTCGAAACAGCCCACTTGTACCCCTTCAACAAATACCTAGTAGTGCAATTGCTGGATCGTAGGGTAGTTTCATATTTAATTCAAAAAAATGTTCTTAATGAAAAACAAAAAAAAAGCATCAAAGCTGTAAAACTGCACCCAGTGTCTTGGGCCACATGAAATGCCCATCTGTCCACCCACTGATCCCGCTGCTCCGGCTTCTGCTGGCCCCTGCCCCCCACCACACACACACACACACTCACCTGGAGGAGTGGCTTGTCCTGCATCCACATGCAGTAAAACAGTCCTTTCCAGACCTTCAGCAGCTCATCGTGAGTGAAACCACCTGCACCGGGATCGGCAACACTCAAGTAAAGCCAAGGTTTTAACGCCAGGAACAAAGCCAGAGAAAAGCGACTCCCTGAATTACATCAAAGCCTCGCACCGTAAGGGCACCTGGCCGTCTCCTCCCATGCCATCCTCTTGGCTCAGAACCCGCTGGGCCTGGGCCTAGTCTCCCAGGCAACGGCCATTCATTCATTCAATAAACAAGAACCTACAAGTATCTGTATTCCATTTCTGGACTCTCAACACAACGGGAATTTGATGGTCCTAAGTCACTCAGCTCTGCACTTGGCGTGTGCGCACTTTTGTGCCAGGCTTCAAATTTTAAAAGAAAAAGTTAAACCATTCAGATTAGTAAGGGAGACATAGAGAATCGCTTGAAATATTTACAGAGATCCTACATAAGGGCCTGGCACTCCGTTCCGGAAGCCACGTTTCTGACTTTAGCACCAGGAACGGACTCACCTGGAGGGTTCCGGACTCATTAGGGCTAGAATGGGACTCAATAATTTGCATTTCGAACACAAGTCCGAGTGACGCTGAAGCTGCTGATACAGGCCACGTTTTCAGAGCCAGCGTTAAAAGAGACCAGTTCACAAGAAGCATGTGCTCTGCCCTGGCAGAGGCTACACTGCAGTTAACTCACATCAAACCCAATAATTACACAAAGAGGAAACTGCCGACGGCAACAAATGCCGCACTGAGGGGAAAAGCCGAGCGCCCAAACCCCGGGTAGCAGAGATACGGGGACACACGGCCTGATGACGGCGCCGGTTCCCGGAGCGGGGATTCTGGGCTGAGAAAAGGAGCTAAGACCTGGAGAGGGGGTTCCACGAAGAGGAACACGTGGTCACCGCCCCCGCGGGGCCGCAGGTGGCTGCGGAGGGGAGGGGACGCAGGCCGAGAGCTCGGCGGGCAGGGGAGGGGAGCGTGGGGAGCGGCACTCGGAGGCCCCGCCGCGCCGGCCCGGCCACGTGGAGGTGGAGGTCCCGCGTGGTTCGCAGGCCCCACCCGGCCCGCGCCTCCTCCGGCCCCCAGCCGCCCCGCGACCCCCGCCGCGGTCCCACCCCGCAAGGCGCCCCCGCCCCCGCCCCGCCAGGCCCGCGCCAACCTGCCGCCCGCTGAGTCCTGGCGACGATGTATTTCCGGAGCTTCCTGACCGCCCGGTCCCGCGTCACCTGCTCGTTCCCCGCCAGACGCTGGGCCAGCTGGATCTCCGGGGGCAACTGCACGCGGGGACCCATGGCGAAAGCCACCGACCCCCGCACACCCGGGACCACGTCGCTTCGCCTGGGCGCGCGCGTGACGTCACAGACCGCGCCGCTCTCTCTGGGTCGTGCGCGTGACGTTACCGCCCTCGCTCGGCGCGCGCGAATGACGTCACGGACCGCGCCGGCCTCTCGCGGGGAGCAAATACCGCCGCCTAGCGGCCGGTCCAGAATGGCCGCTTCGCCTGGCTCTGCAGGGTGACCCTGCGCCCTGGACGCTCGGGGTTAAAGAGAGACCATTATGGGGCGCCTGGGTGGCTCTGTCGGTTGAGTGTCAGGAATCTTCATTTAGGCTCAGGTCCCGATCTCAGCGTCGGTGAGATCGAGCCCTGCATGGGGCTCCGTGCTGGCAGTGCCGAGTCGGCTTGGAATTCTCGGTCTTTCCCTCTCTCTCCCCCTCCCCCAGCGTGCGGGCGCGTGAGCTCTCTCTCTCCCCCTCTCAAAATAAATAAATAAACTTGAAAAAAAAAAAAAAGAGGAAGAGGTCATTAAGCGTGTGCCAGACATTTAGGGGGCTGCAGTTCACTCCGCCAGTGAGGGGGGCTCTCAGCAAGGGAAGCCAGAGAGCAAGCAGAGGGGCCCGTGCAGCGCCCCCGACCCTTGATGCAGGCGACAGACATCTGAAAAGGCAACAACGGAGGAAAAACATGTCTCGGGGAGGGGGTGTCGGCCGCACCCCAAATGGCCTGGCACCACCAGGGCACCGTGTACCAGTCTTCCCGAAGGGTCTGTCACAGCCGCTAACTCAGGAAAGGCAGGGAAGCCCTGGCGCTGCCTGGCCAACTGCTTGCTCCCAGGAATCGAGGGGCCCTTGAAGCGCAGCTCAGGGCTGGGTTTGCCAGCGCTGTCGTCGGACCAGAGCCTGGGTTAAACATCTCAAGAGAAGCCAAGAGCTCAAGAGAGGAGGGTTCGGGAAAGAGAAAGGTAGAAATTTGCTCTGGGTGCTGGCTATTGGGACACAGCGGACTCCAGCTTTACTAACTGGCCTCTCCACCGCTGGCAAGATGGACAGCCTCAAGGGTGTTTTCTAGAGTTTTCTAGAGACAGCCTCAAAGGTGCGTGTAAGAGGGCAGGCAGAGTGCATGGTCACGGGTGGGGTCTGGTATGTGCTCAGCCGCTGGTCACAGGCAGGGAAGGGGACGTGCTGCATGTAGTCTTCTAGACGCTCTGTTGCTATGAGGGCTTTTCTGGTCAGATGTTGCAATGGTGTGGTCATTGTCAACGTCAACGTCTCAAGAAAGTGCAACAAGGAATAACCATTGGCCTCTAGGGTTGAGAGGGCTCACTAACACCAGCATCACTTGCAGCACAGGCTGGCCGGAACCTTGCCCAGCCTTTAGGTCTGCACCCCTGCAGAGGAAGGCCCTCTACAGAGTGTGAGAAAACAGTCGTGAACCCGGGTCTGGGACAGTTACCGGACAGCTATCCTGTTCTCTTCACAAGTTAATGTCATAAACAAGGAAGGAATGAATGAGCATATAAAGGACGGAGAATGAAACCTACAAATATCGACTGGATCCTGGTTCAAAGAAAAAGCTGAAAGGTCATTTTGGAAACAATTGGGAAAGCTTGCATACAGGCTAGATGTTAGATTATAGTACAGAATAGTTTCTTTTCTCAGGTGTGACTCCTGTTTTTGTAGAATGGGGTTCAGCATGTTTTTTCTTTCTTTTTAATGTTTATTTATTTTTGAGAGAGAGAGAGTACAAACGAGGTAAGGGCAGAGAGAGAGGGAGACACAGAATCACAAGCAGGCTCCAGGCTCCGAACTGTCAGCACAGAGCCTGATGTGGGGCTCGAACTCAAGAACCGCGAGATCATGACCTTAGCCGAAGTCAGACACTTAACCAACTGAGCCACCCAGGTGCCCCATCAGCAGGGTTTTTCTTTAAAGGGCTATGTGTCCAGGGATCCCAAGATGACCCCCAGGCTCCCTGATTTGCTAGGACGATTCATGGCTATGATTTATGATGGCAAAAGAATACAAAGCAAAATCAGCACAGGGAAAAGACTTATAAACTGAGTCAAGGAGGAAGCTTCCAGAAGCTTTTCTCAGTGGGGTCACACAGAATTCACTTAATTCCCCAGCAAAGAGCTGTGACACATATGTGGGATGTCATTTACCAGGGAACTGGTCAGAGATCAGCACCTGAGGCTTTTACCCAGGGCTGATCCCATGGAAACCCCCGGCCTGGCTTGTACCAAAATTCCAACCCCCAGAGGGAGAGCGGGTGTTCAGCATAAGCCTGTGAAAATTAGCAAAGGGAGACCTCACTGGAATGGAGTTGAGAAGCTAAAAGGGGGGGTCCCTACCCCTCAGCTTCAGTCACAGGAACAGTTGTCAGTTACAGTGCCGGCAGAAGAGCCTCCACGTGCGAGAATCCTCAGTGACAGGTCCCGACAGGAAAAGATGTACTTTGCGTCTCTTACCGGGAACTGGCCACCTGTGCAATGCAGCTAATGAGAAATGACTGTCACCCCGAACTCCTGCCTTTCTCCAATGGACTTTTGTTCAAAACAGCCCCTTCCCATTTGTTGGACGAGCCTGTGCAGTTTTTAGCAGCTTGCTTGCTCCCCAGTGTAATTCTCTGCTATTCCTGAACAAACCCATTTCAGCTGGTAACATAATGGCTGTATTTTCAGGGTCAGCTAGCCACATCGTTTATGCAAATGCTTCGGCCCAGTGGGGCACCATTATCACCTGGTGGTGGGAACCCCCTTGACTTCCACGTTCTCAGACACCAGCCGACTGTAGGAGCACGGGTTCTAAGGAAAGCAGTCAGGACTTACCTCAACTCTCTACACAGTTGTAAGATAGTGAATATTTTCAGAATTAAAGGCCAGACAGCTTCTACTGTGGTGCAAAAGCAGCCGTAGACAACGTGGAACTGATGAGCATGGCTGTGTTCTGGTAAAACTTTATTTCAAAACCAGGTGGTATGTGGGGCGCCTGGCTGGCTCAGTCGGTGGAGCATGTGACTCTTGATCGCGGGGTCGTGAGTTTGAGCCCCACTGTGGGCGTAAAGCTTACTTTAAAAAAAAAAAAACCTTGGGGCACCTGGGTGGCTTAGTCAGTTAAGCGTCCGACTTTCGCTTGGGTCATGATCTCGCGGTTCGTGGGTTCGAGCCCCACGTCGGGCTCTGTGCTGACTGCCAGCTCAGAGCCTGGAGCCTGTTTCAGAGTCTGTCACTCCCTCTCTCTCTGACCCTCCCCTGCTCACGCTGTCTCTCTCTCTCTCTCTCTCTCCTAGAAATAAATAAAAATATTAAAAATAAATAAATAAATAAAAACTTAAAAAAATTAAAAAAAACAGGTGTGATGGATTTGGCCCATGAACCATAATTCGCCAATATTGGGTATCGAAGAATGTCCTTATTTTCAGGAAATATCTATGTAAAGTGGTAATAGTGACGCGTCATGATATCTGGAAGTTAATTCAATAAATAATCATGCGTGGTAGGAAAGCAAATGTGGCAAACTGTTAGCAAAGGCTGACATTGGCAAAGGGGGACAGGAATACAGGGGTGTGGTGCCGTCTTTTCCCAACGTTCTCTATTTTTGGAGATTTTCATGAAAAGAGTTGGGAAATATTTTAGAAACTGGTTTTAGAATCAGAATGAGATCTTTCACCAGCTATCTAGGTCCCATTGATAAACAGCAATGCAATAAACAAGACAAGGTTGGTCACGAAGTGACGCACCCTCGTGCTATCCAGACAGAAGGCAGAAGACAACCAAACCTGAAGAAAAGAGCGACTTTAATAAACACACAGGTAAGTTGTGAGGCGAAATTTCAACAACAAAATGCAATGACAGGGCACCTGGGGGACCCAGTCAGTTGAGCGTCCGACTTCGGCTCAGGTCATGATCTCATGGTTCGTGGGTTCGAGCCCCGCGTCAGGGTCTGTGCTGACAGCTCAGAGCCTGGAGCTACTTCAGATTCTGTGTCTCCCTCTCTCTCTGACCCTCCCCTGCTCACGCTGTCTCTCTCTCTCTCAGAAATAAATAAAACATTAAAAAAATTTTTAATGCAATGAAATGCACCAATATATAACTAAAATAGGCTTTACCGTATATACAGCTATTAGATACTGGCAGCTAATAAAAGATTTGTATCATGTCCATTTACCAAAATAATAAAAGTGCTATGTTCTAAATGCAAAATTATCAGGGGTTCCTGGGTGGTTCAGTCCGTTGAGTATTGGACTTCGGCTTGGGTCATAATCTTGCAGTTGGCGGGTTCAAGCCCCATATCGGGCTATCTGCTGTCAGCAAGGAGCCTGCCTCAGAACCTCTGTCTCTGTCTCTCTCTGACCCTCCCTTGCTCTCTCTCTCTCTCTCTCAAAAATAAACATTTTTAGAAAATGCAAAATTATCCCTCTTTGGGAAACTTTTCAAAATCTGTTGGGCATTGCAGGCAAGAACCAGCAATGGATAATAAAATTAGAGGCAAAAGTATGATAGAGAAAAGTGATATTTGCATTGTCTCAAAGGTACTTAGTGGTTACAATAGGAAAGTGGTAACTTTATTCAGGATGAAAGTCAACGTCACCAGTGATAAAACACACGGATACCGGGCACCTTCCCTAAGGGGCTCTGGAAGGGCACAGCATCACTTTGGTGGTGATGAGAGAGAAAACCCCTCTGAAGGCCTGATTTACGGGGCGGCGGGGGGAGCGTTTACATTACTTTCTCAGTCAGCCTGACTATACCTCGTGTGTGTGGGCCCAGAGCCTGATTCACGGCCGCGGCCCCGCGCTGCGCACCTGCTCCGGGAACGAGGAAGCTGCACAGGGAAGTCGTCTTGTCCTTGAGCCGCCGCCCAGCGCTGCTGCCGCCCCTGGTCCTTCCCGCCACACTCGTGACTCCTGCCTGGACGCTGCTCTGTGTCTCACACGGTGCCTAAGAGCATATAGCTGTAAAAACTGTTCATTCTCCGAGCACTTCCTTCCCTGTGAAGATGGTGTTTTCCGGACAGCCGTCCTCACCCGGGCTCGAAGGAATCTCTCTTTCTTTCTTTGAGAGATTCTAAGGGTTTGTTCATTTTGCACCGACAGCGCATTCCTGCTCAAAATGCACAACCTCAACCTGACCATGAGGAAATGTCCCCCAGCCCCAGTGAGGATCCGTCCTCAAAAGACGGTCATCTATACTCTTTACAAGTATCTAGGTCCTGGGGTGCCTGGGTGACTCAGTCAGTTGAGCGTCCAACTTCCACTCAGATCATGATCTCACAGCTCTTGAGTTCGAGCCCCGCGTCGGGCTCTGTGCCGACAGCTCGCAGCCTGGAGCTGCTTCGGATTCTGTGTCTCCCTCTGTCTCTGACTCTTCGCCGCTCACTCTCTGTCTCTCTCAAAATGAGTAAACATTTTTAAAAAAATTTTAAAGAAAAAAAGTATCATGGCCCTGAATGACAAAGACTGAAGAGCTGAGTGTCCGCGCCGTGTGGGAGGCGCCTGGACCAGAAAGAGAGCCTCACGGGGACGATAGTGGGTCACTCTGTGGGTCAGCTCTTTGCTGTAACCGGACACTCATTTCCTGCTTCTCGTCACTGCTGTTTCTGCTTATGCACAGCAGCGACACTTAGGGAAACCGCATGCAGAGCTTACAGAAACTATACGGTCTTGGGAACCTAAAACGATTTCATTTTAAAAAGTTTTAAATATTCGACAAAGAAAAAAAAAAGTCTGATGGGAATTTGGGGAACAGACGTGTCTTCCAACTTCTGTACACATTACCGCATGCGGTCTGTCCTACGAAGGCAGGGCTGTCCGTCCGCCCGCCCACACCCAGCACGGGGGCGGTGGCGACGGTGTGTAGCAAGAGCGGTGGACAGCGCACTGGGTACAAATTAGCAACAGACGTGTGCTTATGTACTCTGCAAATAGTAAGCACCATTATGTTTCCATACAATATCACGGGGACCCATTTCTTTTCTTTTTTTTTTAATTTTTTAAAAAATTTATTTATTTCTGAGAGAGAGACTGTGTGAACAGGGGAGAGTCAGAGAGAGAGGGAGACACAGAATCCGAAACAGGCTCCAGGCTCCAAGCTGTCAGCACAGAGCCAGATGCGGGACTCAAACCCACGAACTGTGAGATCATGACCTGAGCCGAAGTCGGACGCTTAACCGACTGAGCCACCCAGGTGCCCAGTTGGGGACCCATTTCTGATCTGTGTCCCACCTGTGTTTTGTTTTCTAGAACATAGAAAAATCAGTGTTTGTGGATCCTCTGTGTTTTCCTACGTCTTGGTTTTGAACTCCAAGTGTAACATGATGGAAATGGCGGGCCCTGGAGCGCGTGTGTGACACCTGTGAGACCTAGCTGTGCACCTCTGCCAGAATGCGTGTGTAAGATGTGCAATTAAGGTGTGTCAGTTCCCCGGGGCCGCCGGAATTAGGAGCCATAAGCTGGAGGCCGGAAGCCTGAAATCCAGGGGTCGGCAGGGCCATGCCCCCCCAGGAAGACTCTAGGGGAGGACCCTTCCCCCACTCACCGCGTGGCCCCCTCCCCGTGTGGCTGTCTTCACGTGCTGCTCCTCCTGTCCGTGTCTCCCTGTCTTGTTTTCTTGCAAGGACACAGTTGGACTTAGTAGGACCCACGAGGAATCTCTCGTAACTAATGACATCCGGGAAGACCCTACCTCCAAATTAACATCACGTTCTCAGTTTCCGGTGCACATGACCTTCAGGGAGGTGCTGTTCGCCCCACTCCAGAAGGGGCAAAGAAGATGAGATAATTAATAGTCACCGGCATCTAAAGACCGGCTACTATGCGCCTCAGACGTCATAGGCACTTTGTAAGCCTTAACACACTGCTTCCAGGGAGGTATGGCTTTTGCCCTGTGGTAGGAGAGCAGAGAGGCTCCCAGGCTGCCCTTCCGCCCAGAGCCTGGCCGACCCAAGGCAGAGGATACGGCCAGGCTGGCCCATGGCGCCCGGCCCAGGAGAGCCTCGCCTCCGAGCTGGGACCCCTCCATGGGTGATCCGTGTGTGTCCTCCACGGGACCCCCACCCTCAGAAGGGCTGGCGTGTCTCTGTTGCTGCCACCTGGAAATCCTTCATATTTTCTTTTTTTTTTTTTAATATTTATTTTTGAGAGAGAGAGACAGAGCGGGAGCCAGGGAGGGGCAGAAAGAGGGAGACACAGAATCCGAAGCAGCTCCAGGCTCCGAGCTGTCAGCACAGAGCCAGACACGGGGCTCGAACTTATGAACCGTGAAATCATGACCTGAGCTGGAGACAGATGCTTAACCGACTGAGCCACCCAGGTGCCACCCTGGTGCCTCCAGTTCTTCATATTTTCTGAATGAGGGGCCCAAAGATTCACTTTGCTGGCAAACGAGACCACGTTCTGGCTTTAGCTAAATGTCCCAGCCCAGTGACCCCCTCACCGGAGCCCCCTGCCTCCTGCCTGCAGACCTTCCCAGACTCCAACCCACTCACTCCTGTTTCATATGCGTGCTTCATCCCCGTGTGTATGCTCTCAATTTCTTATTATAGAAAATTAGGGAAATAAGAAAGGTCAGGAGAAGGAGCCAGACATAGTCTTATGATCTAAAGGAACAACTTTGCACACATCTGCTTATCCTTTTCTGTGCGAAAGACTTTTATTAATTACAAATTAACTTATTAGTATAACTTACTAATTTTATTAAGCACTCTCTTGACAGTTTTGAAACTGCTTTTCAATAACACGCCTAGCATTTTTCCCGTGACATTGTTATTTTCTCAACAATATGCAGGATTAAAAAAAAGCCAATTTGTTTTTTCTAAAAACAAAATTTGCTTAAATAATACCTAAGGAAAATACAGAAAATCACAGAGAACACAGTTATTATGTATTCCACCTTCAGAGATGGCTACGGTGAACAGCTCAGAGAATGCCCGCCACCAGGGCGCCACCGTGAGCCGGATCTCCGGGGAGAAGCCTGGGATCTGCCCCTGGATCAGCCGGTGGAGCAGATGGTGGGGAAACGGGACCATGCCCTTCTAGAAGCGCTTCCTCCACCTGTACAGCCCCTTGCTACAGGTGGCGGCTGGCTTCACGGTGCCTCTAAATTCTAGGATGGAGATTTAAAACAAATTTTTTTTAATGTTTTATTTTTTATTTCTAGGAGAGAGAGAGCATGAGCAGGGGTGGGTCATAGAGAGAGAGGGTCACAGACTGAAACAGGCTCCAGGCTCTGAGCTGGCAGTCAGCACAGAGCCCAACGTGGGGCTCGAACCCACGAACCACGAGATCATGACCTAAGTGAAAGTCGGACGCTTAACCGACTAAGCCACCCAGGCGCCCCTAGGATGGAGATTTTTATAAATTTTCTGTCCATCCATGAATTTTCCTTCCTTCCTGGCATTGAGTTCTCCAATTCTAGTTTTATTTTTTTAATTTACAGAACCGATGATTTGTTTAGTGCCTCCTATGTGACAGGTACGAAGGTGAGGAACAGACCAGTGCTACCCGTCTGACTGCTGGGGACGCCACGAAGGACACAGGTGGTTAGGGGACGGCCTGTTGCGTGCCCGGTGCGGCTGCACCACACGTACCCCCGACCTGGGTCCCAGCCTTCCCCTTGATTCTGCTGATGCTTCTCGCTTAGGAAACCCTCTGCCTGTATTAGTTTACAGCAAGGCCTCCTTCCCTTGATGCGTCCCAATTTTCTCCATCCCTCCAGAGGGCCGGCTCCCTTCAAGGGGCCCTGGCTTGGAAGTAAAGCCACAGTTCACTCAGGTGGCCACTCAGGTAGCGTCCCCAGGTGGCCAGGCCTGTGATGGAAAGCAGGGGCGCCGGGCACCTGTGTTTAGGCTGCCTTCACTGCTATTTCCCTTGCTAGTGAAGATGAACTGGTAACTGGTAAATGCTTGTTGCATAAATGTTATATCTTTCCTTTTCTTCCTGCTTTTCCTTTCTTCCTTCCTTCCTTCCTTTCTTTTTTCTTTCAAGAATTTCTGGGGCTAGAATTTAATTATCAATGGATTGTGATGACAAATTTTTGCATGAGGGAACACAAGCAGCTGATGAGCCCTGGAAACAGGCGTACAGACCCCCGGCCTCAGACCATGAAGACGAGAGCAAAGGAGCCGAGTGTCCTGCGGAGGAAGGGTCCACAAGACGCCCAGGAAAGAGGCCTTGGCTTCCTTACGCCGGGAAAGTCTGAAACTGCAGGGGACCAGCCTCTGCAAGCCAGGGTTGGCCCGGAGAGTGATGGTTGGTGTTGGCGAAAGAAGACACGGAGTAGGGGCGCCTGGGTGGCTTAGTCGGTTAAGCGTCCGACTTTCGCTTAGGTCATGATCTCGCGTTTCGTGGGTTCGAGCCCCGCGTCGGGCTCTGTGCTGACTGCCAGCTCAGAGCCTGAAGCCCGTTTCAGTCTGTGACTCCCTCTCTCTCTGACCCTCCCCTGCTCGTGCTGTCTCTCTCTCTCTCTCCTAGAAATAAATAAAAAAAAAAAAAAGAAGACACGGAGCAGCCTCTTCAGGTGGACTGCTCAAATTTATTCTTCAGCTTAGGGTTTTTATATAGCAAATTCAAACAATCATGCTTAAACAATTTACATTTTTTGAGTACAGTCATAGGACTTAACATTTCTAAGTTTTCTTGGCAACAGTGATTTCATGGTACATGATTTCCACTTCAACCAATAACATTTAACCAGGTAGTCATAGCAAAGTTCTACATATTCTTTACTATGTATGGCCGGGTATCTAAGGATAAGTGAAGCATATTGCCAGAATACATGAGATCACGGTGCCCTTTAATTGTTTAAGTTCAGTGGGTGTGCAAAAACAGGATATACTTGTACCCATGGTTGTAGGTAACAGACTCTCACAACCCCTTACTAAGAAAGAACAATGTCAACATTTATCATAGATGACGTATGGAAATGTTTTACGTGGATGAACTAGAATTTGGTCTCTACATTTACCAATCTCATTCTTTGGCCAGGACAATCCATAAGTTGCCTTACAGGCTTGAAGTCAGCAGGCAAATTTTTCTCTAACACTTTTTCGAGAAGGTCCTCCACAACTAGTAAGTCCTGTTTTTGTCTCTGCTTATGGCATAATATGTGTTCTTACTGGCAGTTAGACCCATACAAGGAAAATGAAGTCTAGGTCTCTTATAGACCCCATGCATGGCAGACTGTCTCCAATTTTGCTAATTGCTACAATATTCATTAGACAACATCTGATTGAGGGGGCAGACATGATATTTAGGTACATTCCATTTTGGAGAAGGGGGGGAACTTTGGGCGATTCTGGTTTCATATTAACCCTAGAATAGACTAACAGCAGAAGTGAGAGTAAAAGGTACAGACAAAGTAGAGAAGAAGAATTCTTCCGGGGGTTCTTCTGACTGCCTTGCAGTCTCTTCCCTGGGCCTTGCCATCAGGGGTGACCTGTGCAGTTTCGGTCTCCGGCACGAAACCTCACACGCGAGGTGTCACAGAGTTCAGGCTGAAGTGATGTCCAAGGCTCCAAGTGGCCCCAGGACCCTGGGTGGGGGAGACATGCTGTCTGGTCTTTTTCTCTGGCTCCAGCAAGACGGGAACCCGGGGCATCATGGAATGAGAGATAAATGTCAGCATTTTCGAGGGCCTTTGGGTAGAAAAAGTGATGCTAATTATGGGAGAGATTTAAGGCAGTGTGTTAATTACAGATAGTGATGGTAATAACTCTATCAGCTGGCCCTGGGGCTCAACACGTTTTACACTTATTAACTCGTTTAGAGCTTTATAAAACTCAAAACCCTTGGAGACTGGTTAGAAGTATTATCCCCACAGACGGAACAGAGATGTTCAGCAGTTAGTCCGACACCACACAGCTCTGCCCTTCCGCAGCTGTCATCTCGGGTCCAGGTAACCCCATACCTGCCTGTGACCCGCTCGCCGCCCCCGCCCCCCCTGCGTCCTGCCCGGCAGACCCCACCCTAGCCCCCAAGTGGGGCCTGACCCCAGCCGGCCCCAGCTGGCTCGCCCCCACCCCGTCCTGACCCGCCGGAGAAGGACGACACCACACCCACCTTGCGGGGCCCCAGGCAGTCGTCCGTCAGGCGCCCGCCGTAGGAGCCGAGCCCCACCGAGCCCCGCCCTCCGGCCCCGCCCCCGCCCCACCGAGCCCCGCCCTCCGGCCCCGCCCCCGCCGCCCCGGCCCCGCCCTGGCGTCACGTGACCGTCTCCGGCTTTAAGCCGAGCCGGCGCGTCAGGTCTGGGTTCCGCTCCGGCCGCAGCTCCTCCGACCGTCGCCAGGATGATGTGCGGGGCGCCCTCCGCCACTAAGCCCGCCACGGCCGAGACCCAGGCCATCGCCGACCAGGTAGGGGGGCGGGGGGGGCCCCGGAAGGCGCTCCCGGCGGCGAGGCCTGCGGGCGCAAGCCTGGGGTCCCCTCCGCGCGAGTCTCCCGTCAGCCGCCCGGCCGCCGCCTCGATTTCCCGTCTGCGACCGCAGGCAGGTGGTGGCGAGGGGGCGCCGAGCGGGCAGAAGTGCCCCTCCGACCTTCGGCGCCCCTCGCCTGCCGGCGCCCCCAGCCCCCTGCCCCCGGCAGCCCCGGGCCTCGCTCAGGCGGCTCCACCGCGCGACCGCAGTGCGGGCTGGTGACTCAGCCCCACGGGACCCGGGAAATGAGGATTCGCAGGGAAGGCTGCGGGGGCTCCGGCCCCTCCCCCGCGGCCTTCCCGGCCGGGGCTAGAGGCTCCTCGCTCGTCAGGGGAGTTCGAGCGCGGCTACGGTCATTTCCTCTTGAATTTGGTGTTGATCATTTGAAAGTGACCTGTAGCGGTGGTGTCGCTGCTGGGAGAAACTGAGGCGGCCAGCCCGCCCCCTGGGCGGCTCTGAGAGGCCGGGGCAGGCGGGATCCCCACCTTAGCACGTTTGTGCCCACTCCTTTGCAGGGAGAGGCGGCTGGGACTGACCCCCGGTAAGAAGACTTTGTGTGGCAGCCCCCTCACCCCCAGCCCGTGAGGAGCGCCCACCAGTCCGGGGCGCTTGGGCCTTGGGCCTCCGAGCCCCTTGGCTACAGGCCAGCCCGTCTTCCCCCTGGTCTGCACCGGTCTGATGAGCACCCACCCCGTAGGCAGGGGCCTGGCCTGGCAGCCGAGGCTCCCACATTACCTGTTTGGCCACCTGCACCTGGCTTTTCTCACCATCCCTTGCCAGTGGCCCAGGGCTTTCCTGCCTCTACTGAAGCAGACCAAGGGAGAGGTGATTCCTTCCCAAAGCCCTGCACCTTTGTGGGGGTGTCACTCACCCCCAGCCCGCCCGCCCCCCCCACCCCCCAACCCCCCCGTTCTGTAAACTGTCAGCAGTCCATTCCTGCAGACCTAGCATGGGGGTTTGCATAAAGAAGGGGGCTCCGGGTGAGTATTTAGACACAGGTCAGGGGCGCCTGGGGGGTTCAGTCGTAAGCATCCGACTTCAGCTCAGGTCATGATCTCTTAGTTTATGAGTTAGAGCCCTGTGTTGGGCTCTGTGCTGACAGCTCAGCGCCTGGAGCCTGTGTCTCCCCCTCTCTTTGCCCCTCCCATGCTCATGCTCTGTCTCTCTCTGTCTCTCAATAATAAGTAGAAATGCAAAAAAAAATTAAAAAAAAATAGACACAGGTCAGCACCGGCCCCAAGGAGAAAGGCACATGACCCAGCATGTACCCTGAGGTTGCACAGATTACTCTTTGGCACTTGAGACAAGGATCAGCTTCTGCACAAAGGCCCTACATCTTAAAGACGCAGTAGGGCCACCTGAGTGATTCAGTTGGTTGAGTGTCCGGCTTCAGCTCAGGTTGTGATCTCACTGTTTGAGAGTTTGAGGCCTGCATTGGATTCGCTGCTGTCAGCTCAGAGCCCAGCCGCCCCGGCCCTTCCCCACTCACGCTCTCTCTCAAAAACAAATAAACATTTAAGAATAAAATAAACACTCAGCCAAGTGCTTTTTACCTGCAAAGCCCTGTGCCTGCCGCCTCCTGCGTCACGGGGCACTCAGGACAGAAGTAGCGAAGACACTCGTGGCACATCTCTAAGAGTAAATAATTACATACGGCCTTTCCATCATACTGTTCAGCTGTTAAGGGAAACGGGGTGCAAACTTGTATATAGGGTTGTAATGATGAAAAGTTTAAAAGCTCCCATGCCTAGAAAACGAAGGGCCAGTGACATGCTGAAGTCCCGTCCTGAAAACCGGTAGAGTTCGGGAGTTTTCTGCCCTTTATTGGGAGAGCTGACCATTTAACGCACCTCTCCGCTATAAAGAACTTCTTGCTGTAGAAGATCTGGAATGGGCGGGCGTGGGAATTCCGTCTGCAGTGTTCCCTGTGAGAACGAAGCTGTGTGAGGTCCTGTAGCAGGCGGGAAGCCACTCATGTCCCCGTTCTGTCCCCTCCCCTAGGTGAAGGCCCAGCTGGAAGAGCAGGAGAATAAGAAGTTCGCTACTTTTAAGGCTGTGGAGTTCAGGAGCCAGGTGGTCGCGGGGAGGAACTACTTCATCAAGGTGAGGGTCGGCCACGGGGGAGGGGGGCCAGGAGTGGGTGGGATCCCAGTCCCCACCCCTGTCCGGGGCGTCCTCATGCAGGCTGACCCAGCAGCGGCACTTAGGGTCAGAGGTCCCCCAGCCTCACTCGTCTGTCTCTTCTCTGTGTCTCTCCAGGTTCAGGTTGACGATGATGAGTTTGTGCACATTCGAGTGTTTGAAAGTCTCCCGCACGAAAACAAGCCCTTGGCCTTGTCCAACTATCAGACCCACAAAGCCAGGCATGACGAACTGGCGTATTTCTAGCTCCCGTTCTGAACATGGCCCGTCTGTGTGGTTCTGTTCTCTGTGGACGTCCCTGGGGCCATAAGCAGAGGCCTTTTCTATCCTGGGGGAGGGGGAGGGAGGGGTCACGCAGCTCTCCTGACTTTTGTTGGGAGAGACAAAGTCAATGCGATCAATGATCTGAATTACTTTCAAAGAGTGCTTCTATTCTCATTTAAATACGTATTTTTAAGTCTTGACAAATTTATTCCTTTGTGGTTTTTTTTCTTTGCTTCATCTGAGGCCATAATCCCTCATAGACGCATCAGGAGGTGAGAGTGATGCGCTAATTTGGTTGTGTCGCAGAGCCGGGCCGGGGAGAGTCGCCCAAGACCCCAACACGGGGATGGCAGACCCCGGCCTCCAGGAGCCCCGCCCCCGCCCCCGCCCCGCCCACCACGCTCCTGCTTGGTCGGTGGCCTGTCTCCAGGCCTTCGTGTCTCCCACAAAATAAAAGGGCAAATCTGATTCTAGATTTAGGTCCAGATGTACTTGGAAGCAGTCACACACCAGCTTACACTCCAGTAGACATACACACGTGTGCAGACGAGGCCACAGGTGTACGTGGGGAACAGGGAATAATTGTGCGGCCTCACTGAGCACCGTCCACCCGAAGGGGCTCTGAGCTCATCCTCCGAGCTTCCGGGCAGCAGCACATCTCTGGGTGTCAACAGAGGGTCCCCACCATCAGTGAGGTCAGTGCAGGGTTTGCCCTGTGTCTGCGTTTGGCACGTAAAGAGCACACTGTTATTATTGCACGACTAAGGGCTGGCGAGAGGTCCGTGTGGTTGGGGTCATGGCAGACAATTATTCCTGGGGTTCAAGTCCGTCTCAAATCGCCAAACCACTTTGCATTTACGGCGGGTGGCCCTTGGTGCTGGGGCTGCAGCGGAAGGAGCGTGCGGCCCAGATCGCGAGGGAAGTAAGAGCACACGCGGGTCACGTGGTGAGCAAAGAGCTTGAAAGCAGCAAGAAGAGGGGCGCCTGGGGGGCTCAGTCAGTTAAATGTCCGACGTCCACTCAGGTCATGATCTTGCTGTTCATGGGTTGGAGCCCACGTCGGCCTCTGTGCTGACAGCTCAGAGCCTGGTGCTGCTTCAGAGTCTGTGTCTCCCTCTTTCTGCCCGCCCCCGTCAAAAATAAACAAACATTAAAAAAAATTAAAAGTGGCAAGAGGAAAACCTTAATACGAGCTGTGTGCGTCCCAATCTCCACTCTTGAACTACAAGAATGAAAAGCTTTCCCAACAGGCTCTTATTCTTGGTAGTTAAGCAATTTTGCATTGAAGTGAAGAACTAACAGACAGAGGAGAGACAGAACTCCAAGCAGGCTCCGCGCTGTCAGCACAGAGCCCCACGCGGCGCTCAATCCCATGAACCGTGAGATCATGATCTGATCCAAAAATTAAGACTGACGGTTAACCAACTAAGCCACCCAGGTGCCCCTCCCCCCACTTTTAAGAGTTATTGATACATTAGCAGTGTTCTCCCTTAACAAGTTGCAGATATTTTTTCCAAGTTGTAATTTGTTTTGGGTCATAGATTAAAAGCTTGTCTCCAGACACAGACTGTAGGGGAATCCATCCATTCCTCTAGAATTCTAATTTTTTAGGCTTATTTTTATGTATTTTGTGAGAGATAGCAAGGGGGGAGGGGAAGAGAGAGAGAGACAGAGACAGAGACAGAATCCCAAGCAGGCCCCAGTGAGGGGCTCAAACTCAGGAACTGTGAGATCATGACCTGGGCTGAAGTCAAGAGTTGGACACAAACCATCTGGGCCACCCAGGTGCCCCTAGAATTCTAGTTTTTTCTAGCCCTTGTGCACTGGAGCCATGTCCCTGCTTCTGCACGGACAGAAACTGCATTGATGCCACTTCTGAACAGCTCCTTTAGGATCTCTGGCGCGCCCCAGCTGGTAATGACGGGTTAGTCACACCAACAATTGTGTCCAGTGCACAAGAGACATCAATTACTTGTTCCTCTATCTCTAGGCCAACGTGGATCTGATTCCCTGTTTGTCGGCTGGCTGCAATCTGCGCGGTGCCATGTTCTGGGAGCACTCCGAGGCTGGGTGCGGTGGGGTGTGCTCGGAGCTGGGGAGCGTGCCAGGGACCCCCCCCACCCCGCCCCGCAAGGGCAGAGGCGGGGCCTGCATGGTGCACTGACCCGGTTCAGGAATGGGGATGCAAGGTCAGGCTTTGGGAAGAGGAACATTGGCTGAGAGTTCTGGGCGGAGAGGGGCCTCACTTAAAGGCAGCTGGGAAAGGCGCCCCCTGCTGGGCCCCCGTAGCAGTCTTCTCTGTCCTGGAGAAGCAGACAACACTTGAGGGGGTGAGGGGAGGAGCACTTAGTAAGCCCCCACTCCTGTATGCACTCTCTCTCTCAAAAAAAAAGTGAGGGGGGGGGAATGAAAACTCCTATAGTAAAATGGGCAAAGACCTGAGGAGCCACAATTATTAAAACGTCCAGGTAACACTCTTACTGAGAGAAGAGCAGAGAGAAACCATGTTGGGCCCCGCCTCTGTCCTGCTCCACTGGCAAACGTCCAGAAGCCTGCTGACCCCACTGCGGGCAGGGACGCAAATGGGGGCAAGCCCTGCACAGACACCCAGGTGACCCCTCGGGACTACGGGACACATGCCCCTCCTGCAGCGAGCCCCACCCCCCCCCCGCACGTTGATTTGTCAGCCCGGGTTATTGGTGCGGATACTTTGGTCATTTACTTCCCCTACTTGACCCCAGGCAGAGTCCGCAGTGGCTGGCCCCTGGCAGGTAGTTGACAAGGGACCAGATAACGGAGGAGGGCGTACTTCTTCTCTAACTCGGGGCTTTCTGGTGTCGTACTGCTCCCAGCTCACCTCTGCTGGGCCTGGGACTGGCCTCCCTCACCTGTCCATCCCAAGCTGCCCCGGCCTCTGCTGCAGCGGCTCTGGCACCCAGCCCAGGGGGGCCCACCCCTGCCCAAAGCTAAGCCACACACCTCAAACACCCAGGGGGCCCAATCTGTGGGGTGAACTCTGACCTGGAAAAGATCAGAGATGCCCCCGCTTGACCCACCTGGCCAGCTAGGTCACACCCTGCCCCGTGTCTTGTCCCCCTCCCCCTGCCTTGTCCCTTTCCCTGTGCCCGCCTGCCCCTGGGAGGGCTCCCCTGCCCTGTACCAGTGTAGGGCACCCCTGCCCTGTACCAGTGCAGCGCAAGGGTGGGGCCCAGGCTCTCTCCCAGGAGCAGCCTGACAAACCCTGGTGAGTGGGCTCCAGGGCGGGGCCTGCACTCCAGGCCGGCCTTCCCGCCCACCCCGGGGGACGCCTGCGCCAGGAGTGAGGGTCAAAGCCGTGCGTGTCCTCTGCTGGACACTTCACGCAGGGTCAGACAGGGAAAGGGGACCGTGTCAGGACTTGCTGGACCTCACGCCCACCCTCATCCCTGGAGGCAGTGGGTTGAATAATGTCCCCCAGGATATCCCTGGGCCGGGGCCCGGAACCCGTGGCTGTGACCTTACACGGCAAAGGGACTCATCAGATGTGATTAAGCTCAGGGTCTTGAGCTGGAGAGGTGATCCCAGGCCCTCTGGGGGCCCCAATGTGATCCCAGGGTCCTTAGAAGAGGGGGCAGGGGCCAGGGTGGGACTGAAGAGGCCACACCAGGGGTGTGAAGAGGTGGGAGGGGCCTGGGAGCACAGAACCCTCTAGAAGCTGGAAAAGGTGGGGCAGATTCTCCCTGGAGCCTTCTGGAGGAACCGGCCCCGCCCACCTATTTGCACACGTCCCATGTCCAGAGTTGCTCTGAGCCACTGCATTTGTGGATGTGTTACAGCCACAAAGGTCAGTCCACAGGAAGAGACTTGCAGGCCAGATAACGGGGAGGGGGGGGCGGGGTGTGTGTGTGTCAGGGAGGGGCCAACAGTGGGGCCGAGTTCAAGGTGTTTTCACCCTTCTGCCTTATGGGCCGGCGCTGGGGAGTCACTCCCAAAGGTGTGGGTGAGTCATGGAGGGAGCACAGTACCTGCCCAGCCTGTAGGACGGGCTGTCACCACCCACGTGCGAAGGGACTGAAACCAGGCACCAGAAGCAGGAGCAGTGACAGTCATCAGTCAGCGATGAGGCTGGTCCCCAGACTAGTGGCGGTGGGGGCGGGGCGCTGGGAAAGGGAGCCCGCCTTCCTGGGTTCCCTGCCCTGGGGAGGAGCTTAGAGGCCAGCCCCCAGGGCGCAGAACACAGTGGGTGGGACGGGCCTGGGCCCTGTGGGTGGCTGGGGCAAGCTCTTTCCCTTAGACAGGTTTTCGGCCTCAGCTCCCATGCTTTCCAGTGGTCAGCACCTCCAGGCTGGCCGGCTGGTGGCAGGGGGCTTCGGGTACCAGGAGATAATTACTGGGGGATCCCTGCGGGGGGAAAAACCATTGCACTTCAACACCACGGCCAGAAAAAGATTTATTTATGGAATCATAAGTCAGTAGGACCAGCATACAGACACGGCCGCTACAGAGCTGGCAGGGACTTTACAACACGTGCACGGGGCAGGGGGGCTGGAGACCCCGGCCCTCCCTCACAGCCAGGCCCCAGGGGCAACGTGCTTCGTTCTGAGGGGGTCACACAGCCTCCACAGTCTGAGTTAAATTTCCGGGAAGGCCCAGGCCAGCACCAGCTGGGCTCTGAGTCAGCACCTCAACCCTCCTGTCGGTCCAGTCTTGCAATCATTGGCCGGAATCCCACCTAAAATCCTACATGGGAAAGTATGCCGCTGTAAAGTCAGAAGCATCCAAAACACCATCCACGCACTCTTCACTTCGGAGGCTACATGTACATCAGGAATTCACGCCCCGTCCCCAGGAGGAACATCTATGCCACCCGTAGGGACCCCAGGCCCACACGTTTGCGGGTACACGAAGGCACCTTCTGCTCCTGTCCCCGCTGCCGCCCAGCCAGATTCTCCCTTTCTGTTCCCCTCCCCCCCGGCACTCACCCCCTTGTGCCCGGAGCTGAGTCCTGCACCAGAAACTAAGTACAGTGGATGGAAGCCAGAGGCCCTGTCCCACAGCTCAGAACAGCGTGGGGGTGGGGTGCGCCCCCGCTCCCTCCCCAGACTGCCGGCTACCACAGAGCAGAGAGTGGAGGGCCCTCCTCATGTCGCCCTATTCTGCTGCACCGAAGGGCTAGGGCCCTTGCCATCCAGCTCCCCAGGCGACCTGCAGGGGCCCAGGACAGTGAGTCTCTTCCCACCAGAACCGGCTTCCAGATGCAGAAGGTGGAAACTTGCCCCAGCGTGGGGTGGGGACTGCCCCACCCAGGGCTCGCCTGCAGTGGGGGATCAGCGGGAGTCCCCTGCTCTGAGCACAGGGCTGGGACAGCGGGAAAGCTTTCACAACACCTGTTTACTCCGCCAGGATCTAAAAAGAAAATTCTAGGAAGAGCTTTCCATTGGTACAAAGTTTGGAAATGGCCTCGAAGTCAGAACTGAAGTGAACTCATTAAGCTCTGTCTTAAGCAAAGGAACACGTGGTGGGTGGGGTCACGAGCACAACCTCTTAAGACAGGCAGGATGCGTCTGTAAGACCCGCGCTGTGATCAGCACCTTCGGGAGTAAAGCAGGAGACACACGCACTAGGAGCCCGAGATTGTGGAACTTGGCCCTGGGGCAGCGCAGACGCGCCCAGGGCACAGAGCCCGAGGCCCAGCGCCGTCACTAGCACGGAGCCCTGTGCACTACAGAAGCACCCCAGAGCAGGGCGGGGATGTGTGCAAGCTCCAGGGTGGGGCCCCGACGCCCGCCCTCTGCCGGCAGAGGGTGGAAGTGGGTGGCTGGATTCTGCAACCTTGGTGGGAGCTCTATAAACAAGGTTCTTGACACTTTTCACCCCCAAAGGCCCTCTGACCACCTGACTGCCCGTGCCACAAAGCGACGGCAGCACACACACACAGGTGCGGGCCTTGGTCACTGTGCTTCAAGCACCCTCAGGGCAGAAATGAAGCGGGAGGTCTCCTGGGCTCCCAGAGCTGCCCTCCCAGGAAGAGGGGTCCTTATGAGTGCCCACCTGCACTGGTTGGTGTGGGATGAACACAGGTAGCTTGGCGGCCACGCCCCTCTGGGGGGCAGAGTGGAGTCTGGGGGCCACGTGGCGCCCACTGAGACTCAGACAGCCAGGACCACACTCTCAGCACCCTGGCCTGCACACTGGCCCCTCTGCCCACTCAAACTTCCTTCCCCGCCTCCTGGCCCAGGCAGGTGCTGGCGTGGGGGTCTACTGAAACCCTGTCCCATGGGGACACGCGCGTGAAGGAGACCCCAGCAACCTGCGGGGGGCAGAGAAGGAAGACAGAGAGCCTGGCTATTCTGGTGGCAGAACCCAGAGTGCTCACAGGGGCCTCTGAATCAGGCAGACAGACCGATGCCCTGAGCAGGTGGCCCCATCGAAGGGTAAGGGGAGGGTGTGCTCATGGTGCAAGTCCAACAGCTAGAACGCTGTTACCTCCTTTACTGTACATTTCAACTAGCAGTGAACGTGAGGTCCAGCAAGGAGGAAATGGCAGTCAGGAGTGGCCTGGGGACAGCTAGCATACCCGGCCCCGCCCACCTGCTCCCCAGAGGCGAGGACTCAGCCTGCGAGGGCTCCCATCCCACACACAGCGTTACCTTCCTGGATGATGAAGGTGGGGAGGAGGCGGATTCTGCATCTACAAGGCTGGGCAGGGCGCTCCAGCCCCCGTTCTGGACACGAAAAGCACCCCAGACCAGGCTCAGGCCGTTGTAAAGTCAGATGACATTTTAAAAATTGGTTCCAACAAAGGTTAAGAACAGGACGACGAAGCCCCATTTTTACCGTCGCTGACGTAGATTAAAAAATAACGCAGGTCACCACGATTACCTCTGCAAGACTTGGCGAGGATGCGAAAATGGCTTTAAAAAAAGAGTAGTTTGTAATTCATTCTTAAGGTCTACAGAAGCTTTGAAAAACTGTATTGAAATCTGTACTCTGGTGATAAGCAGGCGACTTAGGACCGATACATTTCTCATTTTAAAATATATAATTATTACTTTGCGTGTGACTAAACTATGGAAAGTAAAGACAAAGATTTATTCTAATTTGGACCCAACCTGTGTAAAAAAAAAAAATAAAAAACCAAAAAACACTGCTAGTGACCACGACTGACCTCTGGATGGGAAATTCTAAGCACAGACAAGCCAGGGCCTGCGTGTCCACGATGGGGGACCGAGCCCTACACGGCGCTGGGCTCAGCAGCAGCACGTGGCCCGCGCAGCTTTGCCGGGGGAAGCTGGCGAGGTTTCTACAGGAGCCCCGCACCCTGTAGGGGCTCTCGGGACGCAGAGGTCCCACTGCTGGGGGCAGAGGGCTCAAGTCCCCCCCTACCCCCCAGCGGTCGGGGCTTCACAGTCAGAGGAGACACATGAGAACATCCAGGATCCAGCCAGAAAGTTCACGGTTTGACAGGAAGTTCACAGTGGAATAACTATCGTCCTATGTACAGTATGGGGGGGGGGGGGATAAAAGCATCATGTGTAAGACAAAGGCTGAGCCCCTGAAAGAAAACTCAGAGAGCAGAGGAGCAGCGTTCGCAGTGTTTCCAAGGCCATGGTGCGCACAGCCGGCCCCTCCGCCCTGCACCGTACCCTCACGTGAGCCCCCCATCTCATCGCAGAGAGATCGCTTAGGCTCCTTCCCTGCCGAGTGCTTGCTCTCCGTGTTTACAAAGAAGTGTGGCCATCTCCCCAGCTCTGTTTGGCAGTGACGGGTGCAGCCCTGGTCCCCACGCTCACCCTGCTGGGGAGGCAGCCGGCTACGGGCTCCCCTTCCTCCTGGGTCAGGGAGGGCCGGGCCGGGCTCTGCGCAGTGGAGGCTAGTTCTCAGAACCAGGAAATGCGACAGGGGATGACAGACCCCCAGCCCGCGGCCGCTGTGGGGAGCCGCGAACCACCGAGCCCGTGCATGGGCAGCCGGGCACTAGCGCTCGAGACTGGACACTCAGGACGTGGACAGACAGACAGCACGGACGTTGGTATTTCTTTGTTTCGAGGAGTCTGCAATGGACTGACCACCACCCTACCTAGGAGGTGGCAGTGGGTCTGGGGACACTGTTCCGGCCACAGAGGAGTGCGGGTTGCAGGAGAGGACCCGCCAGTGGGACGGGGTTGGGGGGTCCCTGTGGGGCGTCTGCTCGTTTCCCCCTACGCTGCAGACTCTGTCTCCCTCCGGGCAATGGGCTCCTGGGAGATGAGAACTTCTGTTCTCCCCAGGGCAGGAGGGGAGTTGGGCACCCCTACTTGCAGCCACACCTGGGGGTCCTCAAAATTAAGGGGGGCCACAGAGGTCGCCCTGGCAGCACATGACCCGCCTGGTGTCTAGCCTGTGCTGCGGCCCTCGCCCAGGGCATCTGAGAGCCACTGGCCAGGCCCTCTGCCTCTGCCCCTCCCCCGATGTGCCAACACTCTCTCCTCGGAGGAGGGGCAGGAGCTGCAGCCGTCTTTCTGGGGGCCTCGTGCACACGGGCTTCGGGCGGGCGTGGAGGGCAGGACCGAGTGGGGAGGGGTGAGCGCACAGGGTAACTGGTCCCCACGTGGGGTTAAATATGCCAATGGTGCCCACTGCCCTCTACCTGCCTCTGCACGACCACGTGGCACAAGATCTGCCCCCAGCCACGGGTGGCAAACACAGACTTAACCCCCTGTGCCCTGGACCAGGTGAAGGTTCCGGAAGGAACACAACGGGCTGAGCTGTTCCAGCCTCACAAGCCCTTGCTCATCCCTAGGGCATGTCTGGGCCGGCTGGCATCGCCCTGTTCCTGCAGTGATGCAATCCCGGCGACCCCCCCACGGCCAGGTGACAAGACACAAGACGTCTCAAGCACGAACAGAAGAGCGGGTCGCAGGACAACAGAGACATTTGGCAAAATTCTCCCAGACGCAGATGGCTAAGACCCGACCCTTTCTCAGGGGCGCACACACCCCAGGGCTCCCCGGCTCTCGCCCGCTCGGATGGGACACGCCCGTGGACCGGGGGCCCACGGAGCTGGCGCCCTGGGGGACGGGGAGCCGGGTTCCCGGAATTACAGATTTCTGTGATTGCTTTGTGATTTTTAAAAAGCACGACCAGCACATTTTCACAATTAAGACCGGTAGATGCTGGACACTCACGAAGGAAAAAAATACCAAGTTTCAGTCACGGCTCTAAGGCAGACGCTACGTTTTCACAGGGACGACAGACGCACCGACACGCTGTGCGTTAGGGGGTGGCACGCGGGCCCTCACAGCACCGCGGCCCGGACCACGATCTCCGGGTTCTCGATGTCCTTCTTGCTCTGGACCATCCGCAGCTCCAGCTGCGCCGGGCTGGGCTTCAGTCCTCCCCCTGCCTGGGCTACAAGACAGAGAGTCGGGGACAGGGACAGGGACAGAGCAGAAACCACCCGTTTCCTGCCCCCTTCCCTCGCGTGAGTCCTCTGTGCCAGGGCCTCACGGGGGGCACGAGCTCGCAGGCTAGCAGAGGCGGAGGGAGCCTCGGGACCCCGCTGTCGGCCCTGGTGCCTGGCAGGTGCGGCCCCCTCCCCCTCCCCTCGAGGGCCCTGCTCGGAGGTACCTTTGGCACACGTGATGGTCCGCTGCAGAACATGGTGCATGGCCGACAAGGTCTTCTCACAGGCCACCTGCAGGGCGGGAGACACACACACGTGGTCCGTGTGGCCACGGCCTGGACGGGATTCTCCCCGCACCCAAACCCCGTCTCTACCCCGAGTCACCAGGGCGCTGGCTTCACCATCACACGCTCCCCAACAACCAAGCCCAGAGAGCTGGACAGATGCCTGGGTACTAGGATTAGCCGTGTGCTCTGGGGGAGGGCTGGGCTCTAGGACACGTCAGTACTGTCTGCCATGCAGTAGGTGCTTAATAAGTGTTTCTACGATGAACTAGACTCTTCATCGAAAACCGTTCCTATCCCAGAATTGGCCAAAGTCGTTGCTTACCGGCACCTCAAAGTCAAGGACTCGGGGCTTAGCAGGAGCTGGGGAAGTGAGTGCTGAACCTGGGTTTGGCCTCAGGCGGCCCAGCAGCAAGGTGTCCACTGTGCACCAGATGGCCAAGGTGCCCTGTACCTGGCAAGGCTCCCATGGCCACCAACTGCAGAAGCAGCTCTGGGCTCCCCCTGGTCCCTGGGTGTGTGTGGGGACAGGCAAGGACACACAGGTCTGAGACCCCCCTGGTCCCTGGGTGGAGGAGGGACGGGCATGGACACACAGCCCAGCGCTTGCCCCTGGGCCTTGTAGGCAAGAGGAACAGGGCTCTGGTGCAGCCCTGCATCTCCGACGCGCTCACTGAGGGGACGGGGACTGTGCCCAACCCCAGGGCCCTGGCACATCCACTTCCAGATGCCGACCTGGAGCTCCTTCTGAGCGGACCCAGTGCAGACGGGGGCGTGGCCCCTCGCTAACCGCCCTGCACGGCTGCCCTTCCCACGCACGTTCTAGAGACAGCAGCCAAGCCTTGACCGCCACCAAGTACGTGTCACTCCTGAGCTTAACCACAGGCCATGCGGGGCCACCGCACACCCCCGTTCACAGAATCGGTAGCAAGGGATCCGCTCATCCAGCAGAGGCCGCACAGAATGGCTTTATCTCTGCATGAACGCGTTTAGTAGACGTGTGCACACAAAGCAGGGGTCGGGGAGGGATGGACGGACACGCGGATGGACACACAGACTGCCTCACGAGCTGAGCTTCTCTGCCAGTCTCACTTCACAGCCCTGCCCCTCATCCCTCCAAGGGGCCCCCGCCTCTGAGTCTCTCGACTCACCGGGGCGATGACATCTTAGCACAAATTTCACTGTGCTGCTCTCGCGGGAGACGCTCCTCATTCCGGACCCGCTGAGGCTGCGGTGAGGCCCCCGGGCCCCCGCCCTCCTGTGGCTCAGGGCTGCCCGGGCCCAGCAGGCGACTCCAGCGTGTGGTGCACGAGTGGCCTGTTTGAGCCCCTGAGGAACCCAGATCGACCCCGACTGCAGCAGGGAGGGGGCGTGTCCTGCTCACCTTGAGATTGTTGGGGTGCTTGTGTGTCCAAGCCAGGAGCATGGCGGCGAAGAGGTCGCCGGTGCCCACGAAGACTGCGTCCACCTTGTGTGTCTCCATGCGGATGCGCTCCGTCACCACGGAGCCGTCGGGCTTCCCTGCAGGAGAGCACTGCTGACGGGCTCCGGGGCCCCGGGCCAGGAGA
Organism: Hyaena hyaena; assembly: GCF_003009895.1. Taxonomy (NCBI): domain Eukaryota; kingdom Metazoa; phylum Chordata; class Mammalia; order Carnivora; family Hyaenidae; genus Hyaena; species Hyaena hyaena. The sequence continues at coordinate 647,345 of NW_024080890.1, forward strand.
CGCCAGCCCCTCAGGCTGGGAACTGGCCCGCTCTCCTCCCCGCCCCTCCCCTGCACGGCGGCAGGGAGGGGCTCGGTGGCCAGAACCGATGGCGGCCCCGTCACCAGGGAGGGGGTAGGTACCAGAGCCCCCGGCCGGGCGTGAGGGACCAGCGCGCGTGACGGTGCAGAGGGCGCCCCGGCCTGGGGCAGTAACAAGGGCACCTACAGCCGCGGGGACCGTGAGGTTACTGCAAAGGGGACACGTGCATGGGTGTGCACATGGACACGGATGCATGGGCACACACAGGGGTACATGGGTGTATGCATGGCTGTGCCCAGAGCATGCATGGGTAAACGGGCGTGCATGCACAAGGGCACATGGGTGTGTGTACGAGGGCATACGTGGTCTGCACAGGGACATGCACAGGAGTGATGGGTGTGCACGGGGATGTGCATGGGTGTGTGCACCGGGGCACGCTCTCCTGAAGACAGAGGGAGTGGTAAGAGAGCTCCATGCTCTCTGGGGCAGTGGCTGTGACCCGGCCTCCTGTGTCATTTCATTCCCCCAGAGAACACACCAACCCAGGTGTGTTTACACGAGTCTACAGCTGACAGGTAGGCCCCACAGGGACGCCCAGCTCTGTGGGAGGAGAGGGTGTGGACGCCTGGCTCTGAGCCCAGGGCTCTAGGCGGGCCGTCCACGTGACCCGAGCCCGGAAGACAGACGCTCTCCGGGAACCGCTGGTGCGCCGTGGGCACGGCGGGCTGGCTGCTCGGTGACCGTGGGGAGGGCCCCGCACCGACGCACAGAAACCTCTCTCAGGTTTGTTCTCAGGGTGTTTAGGGCGTGACAGGAGTTCAGGACACCGAGCACCTGCTGCTGTGCGAGGCCTGATATCCCCCGCACTGAAGCCAAAGCCAGGGAGGCCTCAGGGCACCCGCGGCGGAAGGTGGGCGGGGGGGGGGGGGGGGGCAGGCGCAGGACTTACGGATCCTCTGGCTCCCCAGCGCGATCAGGTAGTCGCTGCCCCTCGGGGAGGGCAGGTCGGAGCTGGTGATGACCACCGTGTCGGGGCCCATGGCGTGCAGCACGTCCATCACCTGCCGGAGCACAGGACTGTGTCGGCCGCGGCCCGGCCACCTGCGCCCAAGCCTTCAGGCCCGGCCGGCACGACGCCCGCCTGCTCACACATCCGCCGGACCCCACTCTCGTCCTGGACCCACGTTCCAGAGGAAGATGCCAACCAGGCCCCAGACTGCCTTCCTGTCTCAGCTGGCCCCGGGGCAGTCAACCCACGCCCACCATCAGACTGCCAGGTCGCGGGGAAGCCGCTTGCTCGCTCCTTCACTCAGCGAAGCTCTCCTGCAGTGTGTCCAGACAGGCCGGCGGCCGGAGGCTCCCTGTCCTCCCACAATACATGCGTGGGGCTAAAACACCCACCGGGCAGAGCTGGGGCTCAGGAGAGCGCCAGCTACACCAGAGAGGGGTGCCCGAACCCGGAATGCAGGGGGCTGGCCTCTGTGGGGATTCCCACCCACGTGGCTCACTGTGGGGAGCCCTGAGTGTCTGGTCCTGGGCAGGGGGGTCCCTGAGTTGGGCTCCCCGGCCCAGAGAAGCCTCCCCTGTGCCGCAGCATGTGGCTACACCCCGGCCCCTGTCAGCCTAGGGCCTGTGGCTGCAGTGCAGACAGGCCACAGGGTCATGTGACAAGGGACAAGCTCTCTGTAAGTGGCTTTTCCTTCCCTCCTCGCACAGGGGCCTCAGAGCCGGGCGTGTGACCGTGCAGGCAGGCGCCCTCCACTCCACAGTCCGGTGCAGGCCATGGGAGATGTGTCCCTGCCCCACACGTGGGGCGTGCCTCCCACCTGGCCCCCACCCTGCTCAGGGCACCACCCAGGCACACACCAGGAATCTCCCACAGTCCTCGGGGCACACGGGCGCACAGCAGAGGAGGGTCACCTGTGACCCCGGCCCCACTGCTCTCCTGCCCAGCGCCACCTGACTCTGAGTCCCCAGATGCTGTGCCAGCTCGGAGCCAGACCCTGAGAGCAGAGAGGGGGGCACCCTCATCCCTCTGCACACTGGGGAAAGAGGCCCGCAGCCCTCGGGCCCAGGTGTGGCCGGAACCAGACCTGGCGCTCGGATTTGTTTCCTGGATGATGACAAGAGCGCACGTGTCTGATGAGGCCCTGCCACGGACGGGGTGCGGACACTGCTGGGGCACGTGGCCCAGGATTCCCTCTGTGGCCAAATGACAGGCGGGTGACTAGTCCCACAGGGAAGTTGAAGAGCTTTGAAGAGGAACCCTCGCCTGTCTCACTTCCTGCCACCCCGTCGGCGAGGCCCACGGCTTCCAGATGCGCCCAGCCAGCCCCCCAAGGTGCGAGCTGACTCCTGGCCCATAAACCTCTTCGTGTATGCACGCACACAGACACGTGCACACGTGTGCCCAGACACGCACACCACCCCACAAACGTGCACACACCCCCCCCCCACTGGTGTTGGGCAGAACCCAACTGGTGGTTTCTGGTCCCTGCTTCTCTGACTGTGGGCCGGGGCGGTGGTGCGCACCTCTGGAAGGCTGCCCCTGGCGCCCGCGGGGGCCAGCCTCTCCAGCACACACACAGGTCATGGGTGTGTGTGAGTGCTGCACTCGGCAAGCTGGACTCATGGTATCTGGCACACAGCAAGCACTCACTAAATGCTGCCACCGCTGTGGGCTGAACTGTGCGCCCAGAGACAGATGCTGGAACCCTAAGCCCAGAACCTCAGAGTGTTTCCTGTTTCCTCGTGAGAAAACACGGTCTGCACAGATTCAAGCGAGTTAGGATGAGGTTGCTGCGTGGACCCGGGTCCTAGCCTGGCGTCCTCAGAGAGAAGGTGAGGACGCGGGACACACCGTGTGCCACGGAGGCCCCCTGCAAACAGCAGAGGCTGGCGACGGCTCTACAAACCCAGGGGCGCCAGCAGTGGCCAGAAGCTGGGAGGCCGGCAAGCACCGGCTTCGTCCCTTCGGTTTTGGGCCAGGAACGGTCCCACCGACACCTCGATCTTGGCTTTCTGGCCCCAGGACCAGACAGAACATTCTTGTGTTGTTCTCGGCCGCCTGTCTGCGGGACTTGCTACAGACGCCCCAGGAAGCTCAAGCAGGGCAGCTGCCTGATGCAGAGTGGGCGGGGGGCTGAGCGACCCAGGCCAGCATCAAGCTGCCGGTGCCCTGCCCAGAGGCTAAGACAGAACTTGCAGCACATCCTTCAGGCTTGGGCAGGGTGCTGGCCACCTGGGGGGCCCACCTCCCCTCCCCCCATGAGCGCTGCACCTGTCCCACACCAGGCCTCGGAAGGTCTCCTTACCGCTAGCGCTTCTTCTTGACTGTGGATCTTTCTGCCACTGAGTAACCTGGAAGACGGGGGAGGCACGGGTGAGCCCTTGCTCCTCTGGGGCCTGCTGGAATCATCCCCAGAGCTCCGGCGAGCCCCCCATCCCCACAGGAACCCACTCAGTGTCTGCTGGCCCCGCGATGCACCCAAGGGCCAGTCGGGGGTAAAATTTAACAGCGGCAAGGGACAGCAAGACACAGCCCCACTCAGTGGCCACAGAAGGTGTCAGAGCTCCAGGTGGCCGCCTGCGTCAGGTGGCGTGGGACCCCCCTCCCACAGCTGGTGTCACCCACCTGTGCCCTAAGCTCCTCCCCTTTCCGTCCCCGAAGGCCCATGCTGCCCAGGAGGACGGCCGGGGGTCATCACGGGCACAGGGGTCAGGGGGAAATAACACCCGCCATCGTCGTTGGGCCAGAGCATCGGGCCAGCCCCCCCACCTGAAGCAGTACCTTGGGAGGGGGGTCTGACCGGCGCTGGAACAGCCCTCCCCAGGGGGGTGGGGGGCGTCTGAAACCTTCCGTGCTTTCGAATTACTTACTCAGCCTCGAATTGGTTGGGGGTTATGATGTCTGCCACCGGCACAACCTTCTCTCTGTAGACTGGAAGGAGGTCCTCCGGAACGTACTAGAGGGCGACAGGGCACAGGCTGACGCGCACGGCGGAGGGAAGGAGACCCGAGAGCTTGCTCAGAGCGGCGCGGTCCAGGCTCGGGGCCCAGAGCCCCGCCGCAGGCACGAGACGCTGCGCCCTGCGGCTGGGCCTGCGCGGGCTCGCCTGGGGACTCCGGGGTGCTGGAGGCCGGCTCCTTCACCCCACAGGGAGTTCTTTCTCAACCTATGAGCTCAGAAACGGCTCCCAACACCGGGGTCCCAGGGCAGGGTCCCAGGCGCCCTCCATGCCCCACCTGCCAAGCTCCCCTGCTGGCCCCGGGGGGACTCCCACCAGCAGACTGACCACCCGCCCTGCACCACGTCAGGGGCAGAAAGCTACGGCCTGTCTGCTCTGACACGGTTACGGGGGAAAAGGAAAGACAAGCAACATTCGGGACACATGGAGACTACAGGAAATTCAGACTTCAGCGTCTGTGGGGAAGTTTATTAGAAGGCGGCCGTGCCTGTTTGCAGCTATTTATTTTCCTTAAAGACTTTATTTTTAAGTAAGCTCTACACCCCGTGTGAGCCTTGAACCCACAACCCCAAGGTCAAGAGTCACAGGCTCCACCGACCGAGCTAGCGGGGGCTGCTTTGTGACGAAGAGGGACGTGCGTCCCCAAACGTCCGCTCTCAGGCCCTTTACAGAAAAGCTCGTCCGCCGACCCGCTTCCAGGCTGGCGTCCACCCCAGGGCAGGCGTGTGGGCGGTCAGTGCCCCGCGTCAGGACCAGCGCGCACGAGGTCACTAACCATAGAGCCCTCGCCGTTCCACTTGTCCCCCATCACCGGGTCGCATACTGTGGGACACAAAGGGCGTCTGTTAGCAAAAGTCACGCCTCCCAAGAGGAGAGAGCTTACCGCTGACCTCCGTTACACTCCGCGTGTGTGGCCGATCGCTCGGGGAAAGCACGGCCTCTACCTTCCCTCGCCGGTTACCCGCGCCCCACGCTGTGGTCCGAGACTGACTGCTCTGCTTGACTCCCTATCTGACCATCGTTAGCGCCTTTCTCGAGAGCGTGGCTGGAACAGTGGCCCCATTCCCTCCCGCCACCACACCGGCACGTTCCCTTCGTGTGGCGGTCCGCGGCATGCGCAAAGCCACATGTCGTGCGGGACCTGCAGTGAGGCCGGCGGAGGCCGGGGACCGGCGTGGCTGCCTGGGAGACGCCCCTCAGGGAAGGCCCCCGTCTGCGCGGCGGAGGCAGCAAGAACGCACCAGGGCCGCTGGGGCCCCAAGCCCGCTAGCGTTCGCAGTGGTGGGACCCACACGGCAGGACACCGGGGCTCCCACCTGGATGCAGGGAGGGTCACGTGTGGCCCTGCAGAGGCCTGCACGTGCGCATGAGTCCGGGGGGGGTGGCGACCACAGTGTCCCATGAGTCTTGCCTGGCGGGGCCTCTGCTCGCGGGACACCCTGAGAGCTGGCGCTGCAGCCCCGGGGGGCAGGACAGACGGGCCTTGCGTGCGCCTCAGCTCTGCTCCGGGCGGGTGTCCACCCTGGCCCCACCCTGACCCCTCCCTGGCCAGGCCCCACCCGGGACATCCATGTCCACCCTCTCCGGGGTCAAGGGTGGCCACACGGGCACGCTGACGACAGCAGGTATATAACCTGTTCCTCTGCCAGGGTCACCGTGAGGCCATTCTGATCCCTGCCCAGAGCTCTGCGGCTTCCAGGACCAGGGGAGGCGGGCCGTGAAGGAGGGGCGTCCAGGAGGAAGGAGGCCAAGCCCCCCGTCCCCGGGCCCCCGGCCAACCCCACCGGAGAAGGCGGCGGCCCAGCAGGCACGCAGCAGAACCCGGCGCCTACCGTACACCAGCCTGGAGTTCTGCTGCTTCAGCTCCCGCACGATGTCCACCACGGAGGCCAGGAAGGACTTGTCCCTCGTGTAACCTGTGGCAGGGAGATGCAGCCACCTTGTCGGAAGGCTCCCACCCAGACCGCGGCCCAGGGAAAAAAAGCACCATCAACGCCCCCTGCTGCAGGGCCGCCGGGGGGCTAAGTGTCTCACCCCCGAGCTCAGCTCAGGCCGTGATCCTGCTGTCGTGCGATCAAGCCCCGCCTCGGGCTCTGCACTGAGCAGAGAGCCTGCTTGGGATTGACTCTTTCTTTCTGCCCCTCCCTTGCCCACGAGCAAGCGCATGCTCTCTCTCAAAATAAATAAACTTAAAAAACAAAAAACAAAAACAACATCCACAGTCCCTGAGGGACACTGGGCGTTTCCCAAAGCGTCATTTTATTTTATTTTTTTTTAGAGTATTTTGTTGTTGTTGTTGTTAAAAGAGTGCATACACACATGAGTGGAGGTGGGGGCAGAGACAGAGAATCCCACGCTCGGCATGGAGCTCTTCATGGGGGTCTCAGTCCCCCCAACTGTAAGATCAAGACCTGAGCCGAAATTAAGAGTCAGATGCTCAACCAACTGAGCCAGCCAGGCGCCCCGTCAAGTTTTGAACGAATGGAAGAAGCCGTGAGTGATAGGTGTACAAAGAATATTTTCTTTTGTCTTTCCCATTTTCTTTAAAAAGTTTTTTTTAATGCTTAGATATTTTTGAGAGAGACACAGTACAAGCAGGGGAAGAGCAGAGAGGGAGGGAGACACAGAATCCGAAGCAGCTCCAGGCTCCGAGCTGTCAGCACAGAGCCCGACATGGGGCTTGAACCCACGAACCGTGAGACCGTGACCTGAGCCAAAGTCGGAAGCTCAACCAACTGAGCCCCCAGGCGCCCCATTTCCATTGTCAATAACAAGTCCGTTTACTTCTAACTACATATACAAATACAAATAGATACTTTTCCCATTAAGTTGACTAATGAACTGATGCAGCACGTTGCCAGGGTGTTTTCACTCTCAAGCCCCTGCGTGTCCCCCAACCCCACACAGGTCCCAGAACCCCGATGTGGCCTGTCTGAGAGCAGCATGGGGCCAGGACACCCCAGGTCACGCTAGCAGGGCGCGGCCGTTACTAGGGCGCCACCGAATTCTTGGCAGCACAGCCCTTCCCTCCTAGAAGGAGGCAGGGCCCAGGGTGGGGGTCCCTCCCCATGCCCACCCCCCGCGGGAGCGAGGCACCCAGCTGCCCGGACACTCACCCGTGAGCACGTAGTCATACTTATTCACGCTGTTCAGCTTCAGGCCTTCGTACAGCTCCTGGAGTTCATCTGAGTTCAGCACTTGGCCTTTCCAGTGCGGGTAGCCTGGGGGAGGGCAGGGTGGCCGGAGCCTTAACACCAGGGCACGCGTGTGAAACACAGCCCCCCCCCCCCCACGGCCCACTGCGGCCCGGACGCTCGCTCCCTCGCCCTCGACGGCGCCGTGCTTCGGTGGGCCCTCCGACACCGTCTGCCTCAAAGCCCCCTGCAGACACCGCCGCCTCCCGTGCCACCACTGGCCGCGGGGCCCCTCCCACCGCCGGTCCCCTGGGAGTCAGCCCAGCGCAGCGAGGCCGGTCGGCCCTGCACACCGGCCCGCACGCCCGCATCGCGAGGATGCAGAGCTGTGCACCTTCTCCCCGGGGAGACCCCGTCCCAGGTCACGGTGGGTGGCCCCTCCAGCCTCCCCTGTTGAGGAGGGCCCCCCTCAAGGGGGCCCATCCCCCCCTCCAGGCCGAGCGGCCCCATCGCTGCTCCCTGGGCACCTGATCGGCAGGCCGCGTCACATCCTGCCAACTCGGCCCCATGAGACGGAGGCCGCCAGGCCACCAAGGGCAGCCTCAGGTCAAGGTGGGGCAGAGAGCCAAACGCGAATTAGGGGCAGGCTCTGCCCCGGGTTTTCGGCTCCTGCAGGCACCCCGGCTGAAGTGCTTGCTCTGGGCACGTGGGCACGCAGACTGCAGGCCTCCTAAGGGACCGTCCCGCCACGGAGGACGAGCCCTGCCCGCGCGGGCCGGGGCCGGGGCCCCACCGGCACACCCTCGTCCTGGTGGCCCCGGAGTGTGCGCCTGGTGCCCGGCTTCTCCCCGCGCCTTTTCCCTGGGCCTCAGTAGCTCTCCGTGCCGAGTCCTGGGAGGGCCCCCGGGGAACTGGCACATCCGGGGGTGGTCCTGGGGCCCCTGCTACTCCTGAGCCATCCTTGAGCCCTAGGAATGACCCCCTGACCCCCTGATGTCCCAAGGCCTCCATCCCACAAAGCACACCCACCTTCTGTGATTCACCTCATGCTTCCTATGCCCCGTGGGGCCTCTGACATTAGCAGCAGCCACAGCCCTGGGGGCTCGTCTGGAACGCAGATTCTCAGGCCCAGGCCCAGCTGGTGAGTGTTTGGGGGCGGGCCAGGCACTCACTATCAGCAAGGCCCCAGGAGCTTCCTATCTACACACGAACCCGAGAGGCACAGACCTGGAGCAGGGGGTCCACAGACGAGGGCCCGTGGCCGTGTCTGGCCCACCGCACACATCAGCACAGTTTTTTGCATGTTTTTGCATGTTTAAGTGGTTAGGGCAAAAAGAGCAGACTTGTGAGCCGCATAGGGCCACCCCTTGGCCCGCGGCCCCTCGCTGCTCTCACGCTGCGAGGGCACGGAAGCTGCAAAGCCTCCGTTATTCACCATCTGGCTGGTAACAGGGCAAGGGATGCGAGTCCTGCTCACCCAGGACGGAGGCTCTGTGGCCTCGACCTGAAGAGTCAGCTCTGAGTCGAGCCATAACGAGCTCTGTTAAAGGGAAACGGGCCTGAAATGGGGTGTCTCACACTAGGGCCCCAAGTCAGTGAGCAAGACCTGATACTGAACCTGACTGCAGTTTCCACCCTGGAGCGGAGCCTTTAGCCGGTCAACGTGGAATCTCCTGGTCACTACTGGGAAGCTGACCGGCAGACCCGTTCCGGTCCCCTCAGACGGACAACCTTGCCTGAACCCAAAGCATCCCCTGCTAAATCCCTTTCTTCTTTTATTAATGCTCCCTCTGTCTTTAAAACCCTTTTTTCCCTTCAGCTCAGCGGAGCCCCCTCCACTTTCAAGATGGGATGCCACCTGATTCATGAGTCATTTAACAAAACCAGTTAGGTCTTCCAGTTTACTCGGCTGAACTCCGGTTTTTAACAGATCCCGCATCACACCCACCAGGATGGCTAGACACGTGCCGATGAGCACGGAAGAAGGGGGGGCCCTTCTGCCCGTGGGCAGGGACAAGACGGCACAGCCACCGTGGAAACCAGGCTGGCAGCCGTTCACATGGTCAGGGTTACTCTCAGATCGAGCAGTTGTGCCTCTGGGTGCATCTGTCTGGGGAGACGGGAGAAGTGGTCCCAGAAACACGTGCAAACGGCTGCTCAAGGCCGCAATCTCTGTGACAGCCACGACTCACAAACCGTGTCCGTCAACAAAGGGATGCACGAGACGCGGTGCATCCATACGGCGGGCAGCGCCCTCCAGCCTCAGAAGGCGCGGAGCGCTGGCACCGGCTGCCACACGGATGAGCCCAGAGAACACGGCGCTCAGAGAGAAGCCAGTCGCTGGCGGTCACCTGTCCCAGGATTCTGCGTGGAGGAAGCCTCCAAGGCGGACACAGCCACAGACGGAAGAAAGAGGGATAGCGGTCAGCGGCTGGGAGGAGGGTCAGGGGTGAGGGACAGGCGGGTACTCGTACGGCTCGCGCTGGAGCAGTGAAAACCCCAGGGAGTGCACTTGAAACCACTGAGTGATACGCTCAAACAGGTGACTTAATTCTACAGCACATAAATATCGGAGTAGGGTCGTTATTAACAAAAGGAGAACTTTCCAGGGGCACCTGGGTAGCTCAGTCGGTTAAGTGTCCAATGATTTTGATTTTGATTTTGGCTCAGGTCACGATCCCAGGGTAGATGGGATCAAGCTGTGCACTGGGCTCCGAGGTGAAGGTGGAGCCTGCGTGGGATTCTCTCTCTGCCCCTCCCCCACTCACTCACATGCTCTCGCTAAAAAAAAAAAAAAAAAAAACACACAAAAAAAACCCACTTCAAAAAGAAGTAAAAACAAAAAACACCCCAAGTACTTCTGGGTGCAAAGCCCAGGACTGAACCCATGAGATTCCAATCAGGCTGCACAAACGGCCCCAGGGGGGTCCCCTCCCCTCCCCTCACGCATCTGGAGGTGCGGCGGGGGCCCTTCCAGGAGCCCCAGGGTGAAGCCCGCATCCCTCTCCTGGCCCCGACCGCGCCCGCAGCAGCGGGGGCTCCAAGCACTCTGGGGTCGGGCCTCCACGCGCCCCTCGCAGGCTTGGACCCCTCAGGACGGCCAGTCCCCCGGCACCTGAAGACCTTTACGGGAGCCCCGAAAGCGGCCACCGGCCGCTTCGGCCCCAGAACCCCCTCCCCTCAGCCGGGGTCTGGGCCAAGGGCAGTAGCAGCTTCTGAGCCAGGTGTGAGGCTGAACGCACGCTGCGCATGTCCCAACGCCAGGTGCAGCGAGGAACTGAATTCCAGCGTGCGGCGTCCAAGTCAGCTTGGCTCCTTGACTTAGACAAACAGAAAGGAAGGTGGTTAAAACGGCCAATAAAGCACGTGGGATCCAGGGAAGTTCACGGAGTCCACTGAGGCGTCTCCAAACCACAGGAGCGTGGACACTGGGCAAAGCAAAACCAGGCACGGGCTGTCAGTGCGGACCGCAGGCTTCTCTTCCAGATCCCGAACACCATTCCTCCCTTGATTTATGACTCATGAAACCCCATCCCTTCCAAGAAAAACCATGCCAGAACTACAGGCGATCTTCCCTCAGGGCGCGGGCGGAGCTGCAGGCGCCGCCCGCGCTCCCTGCCGGCTCGCTGCCGGGTGCTTCTGGGACATTCTGTACTCCGCAGCTTCCGTCCGGGTTCAGGGTAACTTCAGAAGAGTTGACGGTGGGATGTTTCCAGGAAGCGAGTGGCCTCGTTTGCCGGCTGCTCCGGCACCGTGGGGTCACAGGGCAGGGCCCCCCGCCAGGGCCGTGGAGCAGGGGGCTGTGGGGAGCCGGCTCGGGAAGCCTTTCTGAGGGCCGTGACCCTCCCGTGCCTTTGCATTGGCGATTCTGCTTCAAGGCCTCCGTACAGAAGTCCTTGGGGTCCCCTTTGTGCTGACACGGAGGGCACGGGGGCTCCCGAGGCGCGGGTTTGTAACGGAGAAAATCAGGATCCGCCTACGTGTCCACGAGCAGCTTGCACACACGGGGCTGTGCTCACGGCCCTCGGTGTCCCGCCACTCAGAAGACGGCACAGCTAGGATCCCATCCTCGTTTCAGGGGAGACCCAGGGGCTGAGAGGCTACACCAACCCGGCCCGGGTCCCAGCTTCCCGCAGCCGGGCTGCGTTCTAACGGTGTCCACACCAGGACCCTCCAACCCTCCGGCTCCAGCTCATCAGATGAGGGGTGGGGCCCCCAGATTTCTCGAGGCCACGTCGCGTGCCCGCACCCTGCTCTGCGGCAACCACGGAGGCCAACGCCTTACCTGTGTGGTTTGAAAACTGGACGGAGTTCAACGCGTCAATCTCAAATCCCAAAACCTGCAAGACAGAGAAGGACCAGGTGTGAGAGAGCCGGGACCCCAGGGGCGGCCGGGGGCGCCCCTCGAGTGGGGCTAACACCCCCACTTCGGTGCCGTGCGCGTCTGGTGGGGGCTTCGTCTGGAAGCATGTGGCCGCGAGCAGCCCGGAGACCCGCGCCTCTGAGCCGCTGCCCTCCCCCACCCCCACCGCAGGAACTCCCTTCTGGAAATCCTGCCAAGCAAAAATGCTTGAAAGTGCAAGACAGCGAGGCGTCCGTCTGTTCAGACGCTGAAAGAGAGCTGTGAGGCCGTCTTTGTCTCCCAGACGAGGTTTGACGCCCCAGCCCCTCTGGGGAGGGAAGGCCAAGGGGCTCCCCCCTGGACGGCACAGCCGGCTGGCCCTTCCCCAGCAGCATCAGCCCCTACCCACTGGCTGCAAGGGGGCACCCGGCCTGGGCCCGTGTGGCCCCTGGGGGTGCAGCACAGAAAGCAGGTGACCGCAGACGAGTTCCAGGTGCCACCGAGTCAGGGGCCACGTTTATAAAGAACAGGAGCTCCTCTCTCAACGAAGGGGAAGAAAACTTATATCCAAAATAGTGCAGGGGCGCCTGGGTGGCTCAGTTGGTTAAGTGTCGGACTCTTGATTTTGGTTCATGATCTCACTGTTCATGGGACGGAGCACCGAGTCAGGCTCTGTGCGGACAGCGCAGAGCCTGTTGGGAATCTCTCTCCCCGTCTCTCTCCCCCCTGTACCCACTCATTCGCTCACTCTTCCAAAATAAATAAACATTAAAAAGAAATTACAAATGAAATCAAACAGCCCACACGTCTACACAAGCCAGCGCGGACAGCTGTTTGCCTGTGGGCTGGCAAATCCCAGGCCGACCTTTCCTTCGGCTCAGTTTTCCCGTTTTCCCACGTGTAACAGGCAGGTGCGATGCACGCGGGCAACAGAACACTGCAGAGCCCTCCGGGCCATGGGCCACATTCTCATGTGCCGTGGCACACGGTGGGCCAGTCACTGCTGCCCTCTGTGATGGCCAGCCTCCAGGGGGGCCTGACCCCGTGACCCCGTTCTTTGACACATGTGGGGACAGGGCATGACCCCTTGGGTATCTGTTGATGGGACGCACCCACCCCGTTTGTCCCGGTGTCTGTCCCGCCGGTGCCCTGCTCCAGACCCCAGGCCCGGCCCCCAGCCACCCCAGTAGGCGTGCGTCTTCCCTCCGTCCCCCCACCCCCCCCCCGCCAGGTCTCAGTTCACATCCTTAGCTGAGGCCATCTGCGGACCCCAGCCACACGAGCCACACACACGCAGTGGGACGCCAGGAGGCACCTGCAGAAGTGCCAAGACCGCGGGGTGCCTGGGGCGGGGGGCGGGGTGCCTGGAGCGGGTGTGGTGCCAGGGCAGGCAGGCTACTAGCACTCGACAGACCGCAGCACGTCTGGCTCCCCGAGTCCCACTGACCTCTGGACCCTCCCCCTCCGCAGCCCCAGGAAAATGAGAAGGAACAAAGGTGCTTTTTATGACCCTGGCCCACAAGGACGGAAGGGGGGCCAGTGGGTGAGACACTCCGACAAACTCTGGGGACAGAGAAACAGATCCTCCGCGGGGCACGGGGACACTAGAACTCAGTTCCCGCGGAGGGGCCGGGCCAGCGCCCTGTGGAATGTGGCGGAGGAGGACACAGTGGGAGGGATGGGGGCATGGAAGGGGAGGGGCGGTGGGCGGGTGAGGGAGACAGAGGGCAGGGACCGAGGGCGATGAGCGCTCCGGGGACTCCCCAGCCTCCCCCTACTCACCCGAACACCACTGACCACCCGCAAGTCCCCCCTGCACGCTCCGAGACAGGCAGAGGTACGTGTGGCGGTCAGGGGTGGCTGCCTCCAGCAGCTGGGGGCGGGGGTGGGCACTCCCACACTGGCCGTGGCCCACGGATGGGCTCCCCACTGTGGTTCACTGTGCTATACACACTCACGACTGGCATCTGACAAGTCTCTCCAGAATCATTAAGTGGGTGTTATCCAAACTTCGAGAAATAAAATAAAAATCGCCAGTGTTATTAAACCAAACTGTGAAAACGGGCCCTTGCAAATCTGCCTGCCAGATGCACGGCCTCCTCTTCCCAGATTCCACTTGCGAGGCCTCAAGTCCCTTAGAATTCTAATCAAGGCTAAAGAAACAGATTTGAAGCGACCATGACACAAATCTGGAAAACAGTGCCAAAATATCGCACTCCATTGCCTCTGGATGTATAGATAATTAGTCCTTTGAAGCTGGCAAACCGATCCGAGGATGAAGTCTCTATTTCGTGCTCCTGAATGAGGGCCAGCTCGGCAGCGGGCCGCCCGCCTTCCAAGCCAGCAGCCGACGTGGCTGATTTCTCAGTGCACGTGCTGTGCGCAGGGCATGCACGGCCACAGGCGCTCCACTGCGCAGGTGCGGCCCACCCCCCAGCCAGGGGGCACTGAGGAGGCTCTGCGCTAACGCCCTCCATGCCCCCCTCCTGGGGCGCAGAGCCCCTGCCCCCACGCCCCCTAGGCACCCAGTACCCCTCCCAGCTACCTGCTGAGGCAGGTGCCCTGGGGGCCCTGCAGGTGCCTCCTTAGGGCGCAGCTCCGACCCGCGCTTTCCCTGCTTGCACACCAACCTTGCCTAAGACAAAACAGCAGCAGAAGGCGGGTGCACCCCCTGCTCCCCAGAAGTTCACGCTGCTCTGCTCTGCGAGGACCTGCATTAGTACAGTGATGGTCTCCATCAGCCCAAACAGGCACGAACGAAAGTCTTGCGTGAAAGTGGCTGGTGTGAACTTCCGGAAAGCGGGGGACAAGGGTACCTGGGTAATACCTAACGAACTCTTTGTGGAAATAACTGCTCTGGTCCCCATTTCTGGACCGGACCCGGCGGGACCATCTCGCCTCGCCCCCCTCCGCCCAAGGGAGCCGGACACAGACCGATCCTCGGTCCAGGACCCTGTAGAGCGTCCCGGACACACGTCGTGGGCAGCCGGGTTCCTCCCAACCAGGCTCACCTCCCGCTCGGTGTGCGGCACACGCACGTCCACATTCCCGGCCCTTCACAGGCTGCGCACAAGTCACGTTCCGTGGGAAAGGACCCTTGTGCCGCGCGGACACGAGCCCACATGGGGCTAACTTCCAGGGCAGTCCTGGCGGTCTGGCTCTTCCCCTGGGTGGCGGTCCTCTGGTTCCGCGGTGAACCCCGGAGCCCTCGCTCACCCCGCACAACCGCACCCGAGTGTCGGAGGCTCCCGGGAGGGGGTGGCTCTCCCACGATGACCGTCTGTGGCCCAAGGGACACTTCCCAGCTGAGTCCACTCGTTACAGGCGTGCGTGCGTTAGAAGCAGGTGTCTGGGCTGAGCCGCGGAAGGGAGGGCCACGCTCCGCGAGGGAGGACTCGGCGCGTGCCGTGCGGGACTGATTCACAAGGAGCCGTTGACGCGGTTACTGAACTCGCTTACGCGTGGAAAACGAGTCCACCGGCTAGCCTGTCCTCACCCCCCCGTGACGCCCCTACATCTCACTGCCAGCGACGGCTCTGGCGAAATCCCACACAATGGAGGCCGTGGTGCGTGCCGCTTCTGCCCACGCTGCGAGTGTGCAGTCACCACGGAAACGGGCGCACACACAGGACTCGGCCTCCCCCACACCTGGGTTGCCTTTTAAACGTCTACCAGCACAGCCGCAGCACACGGTGAAAGATGCAGAAGGCGCTTTAAGAAGAAGGAGAGGGAGGGAAGACGTTCAGCCCGGGGAGGGCGGCTGAAGAAGGGCCTCGGCGCAGAAGGGGCGCCACCAGCTACACCCACTCTCACTGCCACACGCGGGGGCAGGGCCCCTCCCCCAGTCCCGCCGGGGTGGCCACCCGCCTCCATGGACCCTCCATCTCTGTGCGGGCGTGTTCGGCGGTCCTCACCCCCACCCCCAGATGGACCCGTGAAACCCCACCCCACAGGGGCCTGCCCCTGCCCACGGAATGAGCTCGGGACCCCCAGGCTGTGCGTCCCACCACTCCACCAATTCCACGCTGCGGCCACAGAGCTACTGGTCACTTTCTGAACCCCCCCAAAATCTCTGAAACCTCTATGCTTGTGAGCAGCTGTCCTGAGTGCAGACTATCGAGACCTTGCTGAGAACCTTGTCTTCTTGGCCTCTGCTGCAGCACCGGGACTCGGTGGGGTTTCGGGGCCCTGGGAACCCCCCGCCAACCGCGAGCCCCTAGGACGCGCCCACCACCCCCTGCACCCTGAACGAAGGCTGGCGCGGCCCAAGCCCCGGCCCCGGGGTCCACTGGCAAATGCGCTCCCATTTCAGAGAAAGCCGGGAGCCTTGGCCAAGGAGTCCCACGACAGAGCGCACCCCTCCCTCTGCCCAGCGAGCCCCTGCGCGTCCACGCGGCTGCCAAGGAAAACCGGCTGCTCCACGGCCACGGAAGCACAACAAGCCAAGGGGGCAACAAGGGTGCCGGGTTCCAGGGACCCACGGGCTCGCAGCCCAAACCACAGGCTCTCCTGACAGGTCCCAGCGCTGGACACGCAGCCGGTGGGAGCAGCCCCTCGACCCGCCAGCGGATGGGGGTGCAGACGTGCACAGGGCGTGCAGGAAGCACCCCACCACGTTCCCTGCCGGGAGGAAGAGCCGGGGCGGGAGAGGCCGCTTGGAAATGGCTCCAGCTTCTCAGGCCTCTGGGTGGGCTCGGCGTGCGGGGTGGGGGAGGGGTGGTGCACAGGACAGCTGCGGGGACTGTGGGGGAGGGGGCCTTCAAACGCCCGGTCCAGCTGTCCGGCCAAGAGCGAGTGACGACGGCGGGGACGCTGGCACGTACTCCAGCTCGGTGGTCCGACCCCCACGGCTGCCGTCTTCCGCCCCACGTAGACCTGTGGCCTTTCCCGATGGAGGGAGGAGGGGCCTTGGGCGGGTGACGCATGCATGGCATGTTCTCCGAGGCCAGATCCCCCTCACTGATGCAATCATCAACCCACTCTGCTGACAGCCAGCAAGACACGGCCATTAGCTCAGCAGCACGGCGGGCAGTCCGCCCTCGCTAGGATGTGAGCTCAGAACAGTAGAAGAGGGGAAGTTCTGGAAGTTTCCAGCGCAGCTCCACCCCTCCTCCCCCCGCCCCGGGCTCCTCTGCAGGAGAGGTTCGTGCTGGGCAGGGAGGGGTCACGGTCTTTAAGAACCCTCATTCTGGCTTGCTTCTGCAGGAAATCAGGATTAGGAAAGAGAGGACGCCAGAGCCTGACGTGACTGCTGGCATGCTCGGGGCGCGGTGCCCAGCGTCCTGCCCACTACCTGTGACCGGTCAGCTCCACACCGTCCCCTGTTCCCTGACCTCCAACAGGAACTTCTGCTGGAAACGGCCCCACGCCCCCACGGCAGCCTGCAGCCCGCCTTCAACTCAAGCCCACCTTGGCCCATGTGTGCGCCCCTGCCTCAGCCGTCACCGCCTGGGCCCTGAGACCCTGGCCCTGCCCCCGGCACAGCCCACTCCCCAACTTCCAGGCTTGAAGTGCTCAATGGCGGGGCAAACGGCCCATGAACTAGCTGGGGGCCGGGGGGGGGGGGTCCTGCCAGGGGACTAGGCTGCGCTGGAGAGTCCGGGGAGAAGGGGGTCTCACACCAAGCCCCCAGCAGCACCTGGGCATACACGGGGAACAGGGCGCTGCCCCCTCGGCCCGCCACAGGGTTCGACCATGTGGCCTGGGGCCCCACGCCTGCTTCCTCTCTCCCTGAGAAACTCCGTTTGTTTTGTTCTTCTGTGTCACTCTTCCAGAACACTCTACAAGCAGAACCGGCCGGTTCGATTTCAAAAGCTCCACGCAGGCCTGGGCAGGGGGTGACCAAGCCCGTGAGCCACAGAGCCAACGGCCCCCAAGTTCCATGAGCCCCCTGCTCACGGACGCACCCTTGCACTTCCGGAGAGCACAGTCCCACCCCAGGCCCCGGTGAGGAGCACTTCAACAGGGGACAGGGCCCTGCTCAGAGCACGGCTATGACACACAACACCCACATACGCATGCATGCAAGCACGCACGCAGCGAGGAAAAGGTCAGAGAATGGGACCATGTGAGCTCTTGCTTTCTCCATGACAGGCACAGAGGATCGCGGGGGGAGGGGGGGGCTCAGTCAGTTAAGCATCCGACTTTGGCTCAGTTCATGATCTCACGGTTTGTGAGTTCGAGCCTGGTGTTGGGCTCGCTGCTGACAGCTCACAAAGCCTGCAGCTGCTTCGGATTCTGTGTCTCCCCCTCCCTCTCTGCCCCTCCTGTCCTCGCACGCTCTCTTTCTCTCTCTTAAAAATAAACACACGTTAAAAAAATTTTTTTAAAGGGGCGTCTGGGGGGCTCAGTCAGTTAAGCGTGGGACTCTTGCTTTTGGCTCAGGTCTTGATCTCGCAGTTCGTGGGTTCAAGCCCTGCATCGGGTACAGACAGAGCTTGCTTATGATTCTGTCTTCCTCTCTCTGCCCCTCCCCTGCTCACTTTCTCTCTCTGTCTCTCTAAACAAACATTTAAAAAAGTAAAAAAAAAAAAAAAGGAACAACAGAAACCCCAGTCCCAAACCAAAAAAGAAAGTTGGGAAATCAAGAAATCAAGCAATTCTGGACATTCCTGGGAAGGAGCCAAAGCAACACCTGTCCCAGGACTGACCACGCCCCGGTCACACTGCCGGCAAGGAACAGAACAGGAAACAGAACACCACACGTGGAGGGAGGGAGGGAGCAGAGGGAGCAGAGGTGTGCATCCCGGAGCACGAGGGAAAGTGCAGAGGAGCCTGGGAAGAGTGCCAAACCCGGAGTGCACAGTGGGCAGGAGGGACGGGCACTGTCTGGGGCCAGCTCTCTGGTGCTGGTCGCCAACCTATGTCCCCAGGAGAGATGTTAAGGCAAAAGCCATGTCTTTTAAAGGGCAGGGGGACATTCTTCTGGTACCTTCCAAATGCAGTTATGTGTGGAAGGGCCCTTTCTATCCCTGGACGGCTAAGGAAAAAGTAAAGCACTTCCTCTGAGAAGGCCACCTTGAGGCTCCAGGGGTTCTTAAAGGCGCGAGGCTGGAAAGAAACAACCTCTCCACCCGGCCCCCTGTCACGCATCTCTAGGGGATCCTGCCACACCTGGGGCCCCGCAGCCCAGCAGGGGGCCCCGCCAGCCCTCTGGCCCAGCTGCCATAGCCAGCGTCACTCGGCAGGTAGGGGTCTCCACCCACGTTCTGGGCCAGGGGCCTCGCAGCACATCCCACTGCCCACCAGCCCCCTCCTGAGGGATGCCCGAGCCACAGGCCACTGCGGCAAATGTGCCCTGTACAAAAACATGGAATGTCCACCGGCCGCCATAGATATCTTAGGTCTCGGGTCTGCTTCTGCACCCATGGGCCCGGAGAGTCCGGGAACGAGGCCGGGTTCTGCAGCGGGCCCCGCGTGCGGCCAGCTCCCCAGGACCCCCTAGGGCCCTGCCTCCCTGGCTGAGCAGAGACGTGCTGTATAAATGGGTTCTGAGAGGGGCGCCTGGGTGGCTCAGTCAGTTGAGCGTTGGACTTCAGCTCAGGTCATGATCTCAGTTCGTGGGTTCAAGCCCCACATCAGGCTCTGTGCTGACAGCTCAGAGCGTGGAGCCTGTTTCTGATTCTGTGTCTCCCTCTCTCTCTCTCTGGCCCTCCCCTGCTCATGCTGTCTCTCTCTCTCAGAAATAAATAAAACAAAGTAAAGTAAAGTAAAATAAAATAAAATAAAATAAAATAAAAGGGTTCTGAGCGATGGCCCAAGTCAGATTCTCAAAGCTGCCAGAATTCAGGAATTTCGTGTTTCCCTGCCACCAGGACCCTTCAGGGCTGCACCTCTCCGCTGTGACCCTCCAGGGACACCGGCCTCCCAGGACAGAGGTCACATGAGTCTGAGGCAAGCTCCTCCCAGGGACCCTTCAGAGGGCACGTGGCCCCTGGCCGACACCCTGACTTCGGCTTCTGGGCCCCGGCACGGCAAGAGAGTGAATCTCTGTGGTTCCAAGCGAGAGGGAGAGAGACCCCAGGACGAGCCCGCACCACCCTCCGCCTTGGGGCCTGCTGGGCCTTCACCACAGGGGCACGGGAGCGGGCTGCCTGGGGGTCCCAGGGTCTCCCCTCCCCCTGGGGGACACGCAAGTATGGAGTCGCCGCAGAACGGACGAGCACACAGGGACGCCACGGGGCTGGAAGGGACTGGACTTCCCGGCCCGGGAGAATTTAAGTTTCCAGCTTCCAAGAGAAGGAGACCCCAGCAGCGTGTGGGGTGGAGGTGGCCGGCGACAGGCTGCACCTCATCTCCCCTCGCCACATCCTTCCCTGGTCTTTCCTGACCCTAGGACAGAAGGTCAGAGCAGCGGGAAGGCCCAGCCCCACACAGGGCGGCAGCCCAGACGCATCCTGGCCTGTGTGACCTTGACCTGGCAGCCCTCCCTCCACGGATGGGGTCACGGAGTCCACGAGCCCCAGCTCTTCCCTCCTGTGCTGGTCACTGAAACATACTTTGGACTCGGGTCTGAAAACAAATCTCCACGATCAAGGTTCTGCCTCCTTCCCTTCCGTACGACACTTTCCTCTGCCTGGAGAAGGCGGCTGCTCGTGGGCTGCCTGCAAGCGGTGTGCAAAAAGCAGGTTGGGAGCCACGGCCCCTGACGCCCGTGACTCGCAGACTCATGCCACCCTCACCCTGCAGCGGCGGGAGCTCCCCAGGAACAGGCTCTCACCGTGCCAGCACCGCGGGCCGCACTCCGTCTAGACGGTGCCCCTGGGAGCGGGCATCATCTGACTGCCAATCTGCTCCTGAGGCTTGGAGAGGCTCAGCAGGCAGGGCCCAGCCCCTGAGCCAGAAGTCCAGGACAAAGGGACACTGTGTCAGTCCCCACCGGGGCTTCTCCAGTCTTTGCAAGTCCGTGGAGCCCAGCCAGAGCCCGCCTGCTGCCACCCTGTGCGAGTTCTCTTCCTGCGAGCACAGCCAGGCGCCCTGTGAACCGGTGCCGGACTCCAGCTGTACGGCGTCGGCCGGGTCGAGACTCTACCCCTGTCTAAGCACAGCTCGGGGCGCTGCGGGCCGCTGCTGGAATCTGCAAGTGTGCGACTCACGGCTATCCTGGGCTCTGTCCAACCCCACCCGGCCGGCACCAGGGCTGGTCCTGAGGTCGGTCCTCAGGCCGCCCACCCCTCCCTGCTCCAGCAGGGCGCAGATGTGGGGAGCAGGCAGGTGGGTAGTGGAATGCCAGCCTGGGACCCTGTGGAGCGCCCTGCGGGATTTCCAGATCGATCCCACCAGAGCGAAGCAGCCCGGCCTTGGCAAGCATTTGCAGACTGGTAAGGAGTCTAGACTCTCGTCGAGGAAGCATTAAGTTGTTATGGAGAGTGCCCAAAGAATGAAGAAATTTCCGGAATTTGTTGTTGTGGGCTGAATTGTGTTCCCCAAATTCCTCTGCTGAAACCCTGGCCCCCAGCACCTCAGAAAGTGACTGTATTTAGAGACGGGATCTTTCCAGAGGTAACTAAGGTAAAATGAGGTCAGTAGTGTGGCGCTGGTACAATCTGACTGGTGTCCTTATGAGCAGAGATCAGGACACAGACGCGCACAGAGGAACCAAGTGAAGACAGCCATCTATGTGCCACAGAGAGACAGATGTTTCAGGAGGACACAGCCTTGCTGACACCTTGATCTTGGACTTCCAGAATCAAGAGAGAGCTAACTACCATCTACACCGCCTGGTCCACAGTACTTTGTTATGGCTGCCTGAAAACACACGGATATTCCCCGTTTGGGGTCCAGCTTGGGGCACAACATGTCTGGGGGATCACCACCCCTGGTTTTCTCCCCTCCTCAGCCCTCTCTCCATCCCGAGAGTACGTCTTATTTCTGTAATTAGGGAGAAGTAATTAAGGCCCCAAAACCACACACAGGCAGGTACCTGAGGCCCCAGCCCACACGAGACGCCCCAGGCACCTTTCCAGGCCGCCTGGCCCTGCTCTGGTCTTCCTGCGCGGTGGGTGGAACACAGCAGCCCCGGGCGGTGCCGGCCCACCTCATCCAGCAGCCTCTAAGACACACCGGTCTCCCCTAAAACCACCCGGGAAGCAGGCATCGCGACTGTTCCACAGCCAAAGGAACTGAGCTCGGTGTGGAAGGTGGCCTCTTCGAGTTCAGGAACCTAACACTTCAGAGATACCCACCCAGGCTCCTCTGGGCCTCACAGCCCGAGAAGGAAGTGCCGGCATGAGTCAGATGGGAGGCAGAGCCCCCACCCCCAGCACACAGGTAAGGAGGCTGGGCACTGGCGGAGGCCCAGGTCAGAATCACAGCTCTGACCTTCCGAGCCACCTCCCCCGGGGGGGTCTGGAGGAGCCCCCTCCCTAGAGTCCCCGGTGTGGAAGTGGAGAGCATGCGCCTGGAGGGAACGCAGGGCATCACTGCAGGACCCAGGTGAGCTGAGGAGGGGATGGGTGCCCAGTGCAGGGAGGAAGGAGTGTGGACAGACACGGAGGAGGGACCAGGCACAGGGCACAAGGAGGCCACAGGGCCACACGCCTCTGCCAAGGGCACAGCTCCCACCGCTGCCTGGCAGAGAAGGGGCGTCCCTCCTGGGACCGCAGGCTGAGGCTGTTCTTGAGCCCTGCCTGGTTCTGCCTTCGAGGTGTGCCCCGCACCTCCCTCCCCAAGCACAGAGCGCCCCAGCCCCCTGCCCACCTGATCCACCTACGCGTAACCAGCTTCCCTCCCCCACAGAGCTGGGGGCAGGCAATCCACTGACCGACAGTACCTGCTTCTTGTGGGAGTCGGGGTAGGGGGGGCGCGTCCAGGGGAGCCACGACCTTGCCATGACCACCCAGCCCTCCTGCCGGGCAGACAAGGGAAGGAAGTGTCCATCACCCAGTGCTGCCTGGGCGTGAAAGTCTAGGCCACCCAGGCCTCCTCCCGCACCTCCAAGAGCCACCCAGCTGTAACCTTGGGGCTGCAATAGGAAGCAGTGGGTGCCTGGCCCGTGAGACCCCGTCAAAGACAAGCGGGGAAGGTCTGTCATTAAGTGCAGGCTGCAACACTTGAAAACCAGCTTCTAAAGCCAGGGTACGGGCCTGAGTGGGTCCCCGGGCTATTCTGCACAACCAGCACCTGCAGGCAGGCCTTCTCGCCCCGCCCGCCTCCCTGGCCACCACCTCGCCAAGAGCCAGCCGCAAGGCGGGCCGCACCCCGGCCGCCAGAAGCCAGGGTCCGCGAGCTCGCCCCTCCCCTCGGCAGGTGAGCGCGCGAACACCTGCCTTCCGTCCCCCCCCCCCGCCCCGGGCAGGGTCCGGACGCCCCGCGCCGCCTTCCCCCGCCTCCGGGGGGGGTCCCCGGCCGCGCGCAGCAGGCAGGGGCGCGGGTGGCGAGGGCGCCACAGCCTGCACGCCGGGCCCCGTCCTCGGCGGGCGCGCGCCCAGCGCAGGCCTCCCCCCACCCCGGGCCCCGTTCCCCGCAGGGCGCGGGCCCGGCGGCCGGGCCAAGGTCACAGAGCCCGCACGCGGGCGCGGGGACCCCCGGCCGGTTACGTAAGCCGCACCGGCGGGCGGCGCGTACCTGCAGCGGGAACGTGGCCGCCCGGTTGCCCACGTAGCCGCGGACGACGTGGCTCTGGATGGAGAGCACCCGGCACTCCCCCTCCATGCCGGGCCTGCCGCGGCGGCGCGGGGCCGGGCGGGCGTCAGCGTGTGCGCCGCTCGCCGGGCTCCGCGGGGCTCCGCTCGGCGCAGGCGCTCGGCTCGGGCGCCAGGCCGCCTCCCTGTGACCTCAGCGCGGCGGGCACCGCGGGGCCCAAGCGGGCGGGGGCGGGGCTTCGCGCGGCCCCGCCCACCGCGCCCGCCCACGCGCCGGGGACCCAGACGGCCGGAGCCGCGCCCCGCTGGGGCCCCGGTGGCGGCGTCACGCCGGCTCCCGGCGCGTGGGCGGGCGCGGCCACCGTGCGGGACGCGGGGTGGCGCTTTCCGGGCCGGCCGGCGAGGGCGCTGCCGCGTCGCCCCTTCCGTGCACGAGGTCCGCGGGCCCCGCTTCTGACCCGAGCGCGTGCGACAGTGCGGGCAGGCGGGGGGCGGGTGGGGGCACGCCCGGGGCCACCCTTCCGGCCACTGCGCCGACCGGGGTCGCGAAGCACTAGCCCTGAGCCCGCCCTGCCCGCCGGGGGCGCCAGTCCAGGGGACGCCTGGGGGGCGCTACATCTCCGCGGTGCCTTGAGACCCTTGGGGACCCCAGGGCGCTTGGTCCCTCCCAGCCCCGGCCACGTGGTCCTTGTCCCCCCCCCACCTCCTCTCCAGGTTCAGAGCCCGCCGCGAGCGCGAGTTGCCCGCCCTCAACAGTCACGACCCTGCCCTTCACCTCTCTCTGCCGCCCCTCCAGGCTGAGGCATTCCCTGGGCTCCCCGCCCAACCCCCACCTGTCCTGGGGGCTTCAGACTTCCAGACTGGGTGTTGGGGTCCCTTGTGGTGACCCAGGGCTGCATGTGTTTAAACTCCTGCAGCCTGGGGAGAAGCCTGGGGCGCTGCCCATAGGTGCGGGGGCAGCGAGGAAGGGCAGTGGCTGAGCTGCCCAGACTGGGGACACGAAGGGTGTCGTGATTAAAAACAGTAACAGTAATAACTAACATCCATTGAGTGGTTACTATGTGCTAAGCCCATTTCACAGAGTGATGTTGAAAGTCCACCACACCTTACGTGGTAGAGGTTCGCCCAGCTTCAGCGCCGCGGAAACAGGGAGAGAAAATCGGGGACGGCTGCTGCTGGGAGAGAGCCCCGCGGATCCGCAGCCACCAGCGGGCTGGCCGCCGCCCTCGCTGCCTCTGCTCCTTCCTCCTCTGAGGTCAGCTGCCCTTGGCTCTCAGGAGGGCCTCACGAATCTGTGTCTGCATCTGATCTCACCCCTCCCCACCTCGACCTTTCATCCACTGTCCCTCTTTTTCTGGGCAAACCTGTAAGCCGCCTCCCCCATTCTTCATCCCCACCCCCTCCTACCTTCAGCCCAGGTAAATCCAGAGCACTAAGGGGAAGAGGCTCACCCGCCTCGGGACTTCGGGCTCTGGTGGCCTCTTCCTTGCAGAGGGCCCAGGTAGAGGTCAGAAGCCTGGGAATGACGTTTTGGTGAACTGACTTTTCGTGGAGCTTTGGAAAGTTCTAGGTTCCTCACTCCCAGTGCCCATGGTTCTCGGACTAGTCACCAGAGAGTCACCTGGAGAAGCTGGTAAACTGGACAAGGCCCAGCCCTGTCCCATGTCAGTGAACCTGGGCCCCAGGGCACCCTTTCCACTCTGCGGGTGCCCCTGGGGCCACTCGGATTAGGCAGGCAAGCGAATTTGGTGTTTTATGAGCACTGCTAGTTGCTGCTAATTATCAGTACACAAACCTCTTTCCTGATGACTCATAGTGAATGAAGACTTTCCGAAACCACCAGTCTATTGAAAAGATATCCCAATCCTGGCCCAGCCAAATGATAGGGGGCTGCCTCACCTCTGTGTCGGGGGGGCAGGGGTGCAGAGCCCCTCGGGACCCCTTGCACCCAGTCCTGGGTCCCTCCTGGGCAGGCCTGCCCTTCCCCGGTGTGGGGCAGTGTGGGGCAAAACTCTTAGCTGATTTGGAAGAGGCAGCGGACTGCAGGGCCCCTGCTCGGGAGGGTGGCTGTAGACGCAAGTGGGTGGGTCCGGGAGGTTCTGAGAAGGCCGTTCACCAAGAAAGAACCCAAGAACTGAGAGAATTTTCTCATGCCCTGAGCTCGTTTTCCAAAAGAGCACTTGAGTTACTGCTCTCTGAGCAGCTGGTGGTAATTTGTGTTCAGGAAGGGCCTGAAGCCTTGGAAAAGGACCACGATTTTGGTGACCATGTGAGTGATTAGTAATTTTTTGTAACGTTTATTTATTTTGAGACAGGCAGAGACAGCCTGAGCAGGGGAGGGGCACAGAGAGAGAGAGAGAGAGAGAGAGAGAGAGAGAATCCCAAGCAGGCTCCCCACTGTCAGCATAGACCCTGACTTGGGGCTCGAACTCACAAAACTGCGAGATCATGACCGAGCCAAAAGTAAGAGTCAGACACTTAACCTACTGAGCCACCCAGGTTCCCTGATTGGTAATTTTTTTTCCATTTGGGTGCAGTGATGGTAAAACTTGTCAGCACATTTTCACCTAAACCCTGGTGGCATTTGAAATGCCCAAATCCGGAGTGCACACCCAGAGGGAGCCTGCCACAGGCTCGTCCGGTAAGGGGTGTTAGAAGTCGTGTTCTTTAACGACATGGGTGGTGCTCGGGTCTTGCGGATGCCCGGAAGCTTGGATGGCACCTCTGCCCTACGAGCCGGGAGAGCCCAGCGCCTAACACCTTTGAATGAGGACGTCGGCCACCTCCTTTCTTGCCTCCGTCTGTGCTTTCTGACTGATGACGTTCTTGCTTCCAGGCCATCTCTTAACTCAGGCAAAGCGTCGCCTGGTGGGGACCCAAACTACCCCCTCGAGCACCGCCCGGAGCCAGGGAGGCCCAGCGTGAGGGACCCCAAGACGGTGACGGACCTGACCTTCACCGCCCACCTGCACGGACCCACCACCTTGCCCCCACTTCCCCCCCCGCCCCCCCCCCACAAACCCGGAAGTGTTTCCGGCACTTTGGAGACGGTCTCTGAAACGTTAGCCGCCATCTTCCCCACGTTGGCCTCCCTGAAATAACCTCCTCCTTCGTTCACTGTCTTGGGGGTTTGTCAGCAGCCAGTGCCGAGCCTGGCCTGTTTGGGACCCCGGAGCCACGTGTTCTCGCGCCCCTGTGTCTCGGCAACACCTTCAGAGCAGCACCCTGGGTCTGGAACCCCACTAGGGCCAGTGTCCCCCCACCCGCCACGCCAGAGGGGTGCTGTGACCCTGGGAAGAGGCTGGCCGACCCCACCTTCCACTGGAGGTGAACTTCACATACAGGCTGCCTGACACACGTGGAACTGTCTTCTCCCCCAATTCACATGTCACAGTCCTCACTCCCGCACCTGAGAATGTGACCTTACTTAGAAATAGGGCGTTTTGCAGGTATAATCAAGTTGAAATGCAGTCGTCATGGTGGGCCCTAAATCCAACACAGCTGGTGTCCTTAGGAAGAGAGGAAGACGGGACACGGGGAGATGGCTGCATACCAGCCACAGCCAGAGGCGCAGAACAGACTCTCCTTCACGACCCCCGGAAGGAGCCAGCCCTGCGGACACCTTGGCCTTGGGCCTCTCGTGTCCAGAGCCGGGAGAGAACGACTTGGCTGGTGAAGCTGCCTGGCCTGTGGCTCTTGGGTACGGCCGCGCCTGCTACCCGTGTCCGAATTCTGGCTTCACTGAGGCACGCCACCCGCTAGCCTGGAGCCTGCCCCTCGTGGTCCAAGGTGACGGCATTGGTCCCGAAGATGGTGACCATACTGCAAGTACAGGCTGGCCCAGCTCACGTCATGCGTCCCAGGTTTTCCCCGGCCAGACGGCCGTCTCTGATGTTGGCAACGAGGGATGTGGGTCTCCAGAGGCCCACCCACTGTCACAGACACCTTGTACCCACCCCCCCCCCGCCCCCAGCCAGCATACTCGTATGTTGAAAAGCCCTACCCCTCAAAGTCACGGTTTTTGGAGACGGGGCCTTTGGGAGGTAATTAAGGTTAAGTGGGATCGAAGGGGTCATAAGAGGTGGGGCCTGACTTGATAGCATTAGGATCCTTATGATGAAATTTGGAAGCGTTGGGTTTGTGAGCAAACAGCTAAGAAAATTCTTGAGATGTTTTTGGTGCAAAAAGGTGATTTCATTATAGCACGGGGACAGGACCTGTGGGCGGAAAGAGCTGCCCGGGACTGTGAAGAGTGACTGGTTATATACTTATGAGTTAGGGGGACCAGGGACGGCGTAAGTCTCTAAAGAATTTGGAAGCAAGGCTTTCAGGCCCTTGTGGGGCTAGCTGCTGTTAAGGTTACTTTTAATGTATTTCCCCCCAATTCTGCTTAATATTTATTTTTGAGAGAGAGAGCATGATCAGGGGAGAGACACAGGGAAAGAACAAGAAATTAAAGCAGGCTCTCTGCTGCCAGCCGAAAGCCCAAAACAGGGCTTGAACCCACAAACTATGAGATCTTGACCTGGGCTGAAGTCAGATGCTCAACCACTCCACTGACTGAGCCACCCAGGCGCTCCTACTTTTAGTCTTTAAGAAAACATTGGGGCGCCTGGGTGGCTCAGTCAGTTAAATGTCTGACTTTGGCTCAGGTCATGATCTCGCAGTTTGTGGGTTCGAGCCCCGCGTCGGGCTCTGTGCTGACAGCTCAGAGCCTGGAGCTGCTTCAGATTCTGTGTCTCCCTCTCTATCTGCCCCTCCCCCACTCAAACTATGTCTATCTCTCAAAAAATAAACATTAAAAAAAATTTAAAAAACCATAAACATTAAGGCTCTAAGGCAGCCATGAGTTGCTCGAGGAAGGTCACACTACATATTTCAGGCGTCCGTCAGTGGGCTGCGAGCTGTCAGGAGATTTAAGTGACATTTCTCTTGCTCTGTTTCCCCCATCACACAGAAGAAACAGCAGAGGGCCAGCTCTCCACGGTGCCCGCTTGAGGACAGGTATGAGAGCCCACGCCGGCCAGGAGGCTCTCACGGGGACCCGAGTCAGAGCAAGTTCAAGGGCAATCTTCAACTTCCAGCGTCTAGAGCCGTGAGAAAATAAAGGAGGGTTGTTTAAGCCACCGGCCTGTGGTGCTCTGTGGCGGCCTGAGCTAAGATAATCCCCATGAACACCTTTTTGCCTTGCAAACTATGCGCCTCTGTTTTCAGAGCACACCGCCTCGCAGACCGGAACTGTCCCCAGGGTGCACACGAGGTGCGTCTGTCCCAACGCGGGCTCCGTTCAGTCATAACGCGAAGTTAATATAATTATAAAGCAGGTTCAGGATTCCAAGCTCAGTGACGCTTCACACCTGGCCTCTCACGCGGCGCCCAGAGCCGAACAGAAGACAGGCCGCGCAGCACACAAGGTAACAGAGCGGCTGGGAAGGCAAGGAACCGAACAAGAAGTCGGTCTGCAGGCCTGGGGTTAGACAAGGCGTCCGTGGTCCAGGTCAGCCCTCGGCTCTGCGCTCAGACGGGGGGAGCTCTGTTCCCATTGGAGATGAACCCTGTGACTCTCCATCTCGGGGAGGTGAGTTCGAGCCCCATGTTGGGTTTACAGATTACTTACAAAAAAAAAAAACCAAAAAACAAAAAACAGGCAACGACTAAGCCTGAAGCCTGGAATACATGTTGTTTTTTATTTGAACAGATTATCGTTTTTGCTTTCCTCTTGGGAATAGCCAAGATTTTTTTTTTTTTTTTTTAACCTTTTGAGTGCTTTGGGCCAGTATCTTCAGAGCCCTAGACAACCCCCTAGATTCTTCCCTGACCTTCTGGGTGTGGTTTTCTACTTTTTAATCTTCGAACACGCTCGGCTGGTTTGAGGCTGGCCTTGCAGCCTTGAGGCTGTCCCCGACCTGCAGGCTCCACCCAAAACCGCTCCGGGCTCACCTGGAGAGCTTTCTCCCGGGAGTTCAGAAAAATGTGTGACAAGTGTCCTCTTAAACCCGGGGGGGGGGGGGGGAGTCCTGTCGCTGCTCACTATTCCCACCCAGAGAAATAACCCTGAGCCTCATCCTCTCTTTCTGACCAGACTCTATTGGAAATGTTTCTTCTTTCTCCTTAGTTCTCCTTAGTGATACTTTAACTCAGAAAAGATTCAAAATCTGGGCCAAAAGCCAGGAAATTAGACCCTCGAGGGGCCTCTTGGGGCAAATTATTCATGGAGAAAGAACCGAGGGAAAGCGAGGGAATTCGCTCTTTGTACTGGGAGCTCCATGCAAGGGGCCGATGGATTTTCATCCCGTCTAACGGGACACGGCCGCCTCACTGGTTGGGTTGGGGCTCCCGTACAGTGCCCCACGGAGACTCGAAAACGTCCCTCGGGGTCCTCCAGCTGCAGGAGAAGCTCATGTCGTAGACAGCCTGGGGGCATGACCGCGTTACAAGGAGCAACTTGAAGCTGCTCCCAGTTCCATGGTCTCCAGGGCGTACGGCTTTCTGGTCTTCTCTCCAGGCACGTTGGTGTCATTTTACACGAACATAAGTGCTCAAGAAACACGGACATTAGGGGTGCCCGGGGGGCTCACTCAGTTGGGCGTCTGACTTTGGCTCGGGTCAGGATCTCACGGTTTGGGAGTTTGAGCCCCACATCAGACTCTGTGCTGACAGCTCGGAGCCTGGAGCTGCTTCCCATTCTGTGACACCCCCCCCCCCGCTAGTGTTCTGTCTCTCTTTGTCTCTCAAAAATGAATAAAAAGATTTTAAAAAGGTTAAGAAACATACTGACGTTAGACTCTTTAGACAAAGATTGAGACCGTAGTCAATGATGTATATTTACAGTATATTTTTGTACTTCCCCCACGTCGTCTGATGTTCTCAGTGAGCTTCCACGCCTACGTGACTTCCATCACATGAGCTTACAACAATTTAACTAATCCTCTCACTGAATAGTCAGGTTATGCCCAGTTTCTCATAGTTAACAAATATTTCACTGGCTTTACTTGTAAGTTAATCTTTGTGTGCATTTCTTTTTTTTTCTTTCTTTTTTTTTTTTTACAAATAGTTTATTGTCAAATTAGTTTCCACATCACACCCAGTGCTCATCCCCACAAGTGCCCTCCTCCATGCCCATCCCTCCCCCCACATCCATCAGTCCTCAGTTTTTGTCAGCATTCAAGAGTCTCTCCCTTTCCCCCACCATTTCCCCCCTTCTTCTCCCCCTGGTTCCTCAGTTAAGTTCCTCCTAATCCTCCTATACGTGCAAACATATGGCATCTGTCCTTCTCTGCCTGACTTATTTCGCTCAGCATCACACCCTCAAGGTCCATCCATGTTGCTACACAGGCCAGATTTCACTGTTTCTCATTGCCATGTAGTATTCCATGGTATAGATAAACCACATCTTCTTGATCCATTCGTCCGCGGATGGACACTTAGGCTCTTTCCATGTTTTGGCTATTGTTGGGAGTGCTGCTGTGAACACTGGGGTCCATGTGCCCCTATGCATCAGCACTCCTGTGTCCCTTGGGTAAATTCCTAGCAGTGCTACTGCTGGGTCCTAGGGGAGTTCTAGTGTTAGTTTCCTGAGGAAACTGCACACTGTTTTCCAGAGGGGCTGTACCAGTTTACATTCCCACCAACAGTGTAGGAGGGAGCCCGTGTCTCCACATCCTCGCCAGCATCTCGAGTTCTCTGATTTGCTCATTTCAGCCACTCTGACTGGCGTGAGGTGGTATCTCAGTGTGGTTTTGATTTGTATTTCCCTGATGAGGAGGGACGCTGAGCATCGTTTTGTGTGCATTTCTGATGACTTTCTTAGCTAACATCCTTGAAGTAGAATGCAAGTAACAGAGTAGGTTATATCTTGGTTCTTAGTACATATATTGTCAGATTATACTCGGAAAGTATATAACGTACATTCCGGTCAGCCCCTGATGATGATTTTCACTCAGCTTCATTGGGATTAGGTATCTATATTTTTAAAATTAAAAAAAAAATTTTTTTAATGTTTATTTTTGAGAGAGAGAG
This sequence comes from Hyaena hyaena, assembly GCF_003009895.1. Lineage (NCBI taxonomy): Eukaryota > Metazoa > Chordata > Mammalia > Carnivora > Hyaenidae > Hyaena > Hyaena hyaena. The sequence goes on from NW_024080890.1 coordinate 678,411, forward strand.
GGAGGCAGACTGCAAGCAGGGGAGGGGCAGAGAGAGAGGGAGACACAGAATCTGAAGCAGCTCCAGGCTCTGAGCTGTCAGCACAGAGCCTGACGCGGGGCTCGAACCCACAAACTGTTAGATCATGACCTGAGCTGAAGTCGGACACTTAACCAACTGAGCCACTCAGGCTCCCCATGTATCTGCATTTTTAAAGACTCCTTGAAAATTGGCAAGTAAAAACCACAGGAAGTGTTTTTAGGCATGAGTTTGTGTAATTTCTCCCTAGAGTTTTATAGAAATCAAAAGTGCAAATAAAAGGGATTAATCTAATTGTGGAAATTTGTTTTTTAAGTTTATTTTAGGAGAGAGAGAGAGAGAGAGAGGAGTCCCAAGCAGGCTCAGCGCTGTTAACATAGAGCCTCCATGGGGCTCCATCCCACAAACTGTGAGATCCTGACCGGAACTGAGGTCAAGAGTCGGGGGCTCACCTGCCTGAGGCCCCGGCGCCCCGTGAAAGCTGGAGTTTTAGAGGATCTTGTTCGCTTCTGAAATCGCACGAATAAGGCTGGCCTGGACCGGGTCCTGCACCGGAAGCCGCCGGCTCACACATCCTCGGCACCTGTGGTCCTCACTGTGCCCGAGGCCCCTCCGCTCACCGGCACCTCATCTGGAAAAGCGGAACAGCAGATCCTGCCCAGTTCTCGCGGAAATCACACAGGGCAGGAAACGTGCAGCATGCGGTATATCCTGGGGATTAATAAAACCCACTTTCCTGCCAGACTGGAACTCCAGTAACACAGGGAGCGGCTGTCCTGGACCCCGACATCTGCACCGTGCTGACGGGTGGTAGTCAAATAAACGCTGGGTGGAGGGAGGTGGGGGGAGAGTTGACGGGAGGGTGAGTGCGTGGGTGCATGTTGAAAAAAGTCAATTTCTCAAACACTTAGTCATGGGATCACCATGTGACCTGGCAGTCCCACTTCCGGAGACCCGCCCAAAATAACCGAAAGCGAGAATCCCCAGGTATTGTACACCCGTGTCACAGCGTTACTCGCAAGGGCCAAACTGTGGAAACCACCCAGTATCCATCAAGGCATGGACGGCTAAACAAAATGCGGTCCATGCTTGTTGAGGAGCAAACCACAGGTCTAAAATGGCGTCACTTAGACTGGGTTCCCCACCAGGGCTTAAGCCCTAAGCTAGTAACTGCAGTTGCAACCTCCCCCAGTAAAGCCAGGGATTTCCAGTCCGCACAGTGAGCCGACCGGGGGGACCTCTCCCTCCTCCGGAGAAGGAGGAGGTCAGCTGCGTGATAAGACCCCTTACCTGTCCCCGCACGGGAAATGGGCTTCGCCTGGGAAAATTCTTTTGCTAGTAACCTTCTACCCCACCCTCCTTCTGTAAAATCCTTCCATCTCTACAGCTCCTTGGAGCCCCGCCTCTACTTGGCAGATGGGGGTGCTGCCCAATCTGTGAATCACTTAATAAGGATGATTAGAGGGGCACCTGGGGGGCTTAGTTGGTTAAGCGTCCGACTTCAGCTCAGGTCATGATCTCGCAGTTTGTGGGTTCGAGTCCCACATCGATCTCTATGCTGACAGCCCAGAGCCTGGAGCCTGTTTCAGATTATCTGTCTCCCTCTCTCTCTGCCCATCTCCCACTTGTGCCCTGTCTCTCTCTGTCTCAAAAATAAACTATAAAATTTTTTTAAAAAATAAAGATGATTAGATTTTTAAATTGGTTGGTTGGCTTTTTTTTACTTAACGAGGTGGTGTCTCCTTGATCGGATGGGGGTCCCCAAATGTGGCGTGACGATCCTTATACCGCTCAGTTTGCCCAGGGGATAAAAGGATTCACCCAAGGCAGAACAAAGGAGGTAGAAGTTGGGGTTCCTGGGTGGCTCAGTCGGTTGAGCGTCTGACTTTGGCTCAGGTCATGATCTCACGGTTCGTGGGTTCAAGCCCTGCGTCGGGCTCTGTGCTGACAGCTCGGAGCCTGGATCCTGTTTCAGATTCTGTGTCTCCCTCTCTCTGACCCTCCCCTGCTCAAGCTGTCTCTCTCTCAGAAATAAATAAAACAGAGGGGAGGGGAAGGAGGGTGATGGGCATGGAGGAGGGCACTTGTGGGGATGAGCACTGGGTGTTATATGGAAACCAACTTGACAATAAACTATTTAAAAAAAGAAAGAAAACATTAAAAAGAAAAAAATTAAAACAAAAAACCAAGGAGGTAGAAGTTTGTAGAATGGACAGCAAGGGATCAAGGGGCAGGGCAGCAAATGAGGGTCTGTCTGCATCAAGGCAGTGGGTCAGGGCTGTTTTTAAAGGGGGAAGATTGGAGGCTTGGGGACAAATGGAATCTTCCCTTTTTCGGTGCCTGTGTCTGGAAGTAAGTAGCCCACTGGTCAGTTATGGCCTAGGGTATGTCAAGGCGGGTCGCCCAAGGTGCCCGTGTGCATTTGGCTGGTGGTGGTCACTGGGGACACTTTAGCCTTGCTTTACATTCCAGTGCTCAAGCCTGTTACGTAAAAGGAGCCTCTACAAGCAATATATACAACAGACTATTATTCAGCCTCAGACAGGAAGGACATTGTGACACCTGCCCGGATGAACCGTGAGCCCGTGATGCTCACTGATAGAGCCCGGACACAAAAGACAGACAGTGCGCGAGTCCACTTCTACGAGGTCCCTGGAGGAGTCAGGGGCACAGAGACGGAAGGCAGGACGGCGGGTGCCAGGGCGGGGGGAGGGGCTGGGGAGTCCGCGCGCCGCGGGGGCCGAGCTCCCGGAGACGGAGGGAGGGCTCGGCTGCACAGCTGTGTGAATGGCCTTGATACCACCGGCCTGTCCACACAAGATGTTCCAGAAGGAAAAAGCACATTTTGTACGTTTTACTGCAGGCTTGGAGAAAGATCCAGCGTAACGAGAGCAAAGCCCCTGTTCTCTGAGAGCCTCCGTATCAGATGTAGCATCAAAGGCACTGTTATACCCAGATCACAGTATCCTCACCGACCAGAGACCACCGGGGAGACCGAGTCACGCATGCAAAGGCAAAGGCCTTTATTACGGGCTCGAGCTCAGGCTCCCAGACCTCACCAGCGCAGTGGATCCATGCTGAGAGCCCCGAACAAGGGCAGAGTAGGGTTTTTATGGGGTTTGAGATGGGGGAGTTACAGAAGTTGTGACACGGGAACAGCGATCCAATCATAATTATACAACATCATTGACAGCGGGTTTGACCACACACATTGTCTAGAGTATTTGTTATTTTTGGCGGGATCCAATTACAAAGTTTAGAGTACCTTTAAATTTAACCAATCACAGAGCGAGCCTAGGGTCTTACTCGGCGACTAATGGGTTAACTTTAACATTAGGTAACAGGGTCCCATCTATAGTTTCTATCTCCAGGCCTCTCCCTTAACACTGTGGAGGGTGGTCGCTGGCCTTTCCTGACTGGGTGTTGCAAGGGTGGTTTCTCCTGCCTTGGGCAATGTGTAACTGCCTGATGGTTTCGGGGAACCCGAAACTCAGGCCTTCTAGTTCAGAGGGGAAACTTAAAGCCTGTCATGGAGTCAGTTTGGTTTAGACATTTAGACTTGTGGCCTTACAGCACAAGTGTTGGACCAAGGGCTGAAGAACATTCCTTTAGAAAAAAACACAAAACCAGGGCTGTGGCTCGGTGTTCTGGTTCATTCCGGATGCTGCTGGAGGCCTGTGGCTGGCACCATGGGAGTGTGGGCCTGTGGGTGGGGGAGTGGGGTGGAGGGCCTTCCTGCTGGGGCGGGGCCTGTCCCCCGAGCTCCCCAGGGCCAGGGTGGCCCGGTGCTCGTCCGTGCCTAGCGGTATCTGCTGGCCTTGGGCAGACAGTCCCCAGAGGGTCCTTCTCAGCCATGAGCCCCAGCTGGGAAAGTAACTGGTCCAGTGCCTTCTGTTCCCGTGGGGTGCGGCCGTAGGGGTGAGGAGAAGACACGGGCCCTGTCGCCGTGCTGCGTCCATCCAGGGCACACAGCGCCTTTCCGTCCCTTTCTCCCCCAGCCCCCACCCCGTTTCCGGCACCCCGGTCTGGCCCTTCACCGGCCTTTCTGCTTCCTTCCTCTGCTGTGTCCCGCCTTCTGCCCTGCGACCCTGTGGGGTGGCTGGACGCAGGGCAGGGACAGCACCCACACGGGCATCCTCCCCGAGGCGCGCTCCTGGATGGTGGACGTAATCAAATACGAGTTGGTCTTCGTGGCCAACATATCTGTGACCAGGGCTCCCAGGCTTGGCGGACGCTGCCCGGGGGTGAGCCAGGAGCTCGGAGGTGGAGCCGGGTGCCCCTCACCTTACCTTCGGATGATGATCGGGCAGAGATCGATCTTTCCTCCCCAAAGAACACCGGTGCCCGCCACAGCAAAGCCCCAGAGGGCAGGAGTCCGTTTGTGCGAAAGGTCCAGAAAAGGCAGATCCTCGGAGAAGGGAGGTAGGGGGTGGTTGCAAGGGTGGGGTGGGGGGGGTCAAGGGGGCAGAATGGGGAGGGATGGCTGACAAGCAAGTGATGGGGGATAGTAGGGAAAATGTTCTAGAATTAGGTGGTTGTTAGAGATTTGCAATTCTGTGAATAGACAGAAAACCAGTGAGTTGTTCATGTTCAACAGGTAAACTCTAGGGTGTATAAAATATATTCCAATCAAGCTGTTTTAAAAGTTAAAGAAATAAAAGGACATTCAAAGCAAACATCAGGAAAAAACAGAAGTCGAGACTTAGGGGTACCTAGGGGGCTTAGTCGGTTAAGCATCTGAATCTTTTTTTTTAAACTTTTTTTGTTTTTGATTTATTTTTGAGACAGAGAGAGACAGAGCATGAGTCGGGGAGGGTCAGAGAGAGAGGGAGACATAGAATCTGAAGCAGCTCCAGGCTCCGAGCTGTCAGCACAGAGCCCGACGCGGGGCTCGAACCCATAAACCATGTGATCATGACCTGAGCCGAAGTCGGACGCTTAACCGACTGAGCCACCCAGGCGCCCCAAGCATCTGACTCTTGATTTCGGCTCAGGTCATGATCTCACAGTTTGTGAGTTCGAGCCCCACATCGGGCTCTGTGCTGACAGCTGACAACGTGGAGCCTGCTAGGATTCTGTCTTCTTCTCTCTCTACCCCTCTCCTGCTTGCTATCTGTATCTTTCTCAAACTAAAAAAAATAAACTTAAAAAAAAAAAAGAAGTCAAGACTTAGAAAAGAGGTGGACAAAACCGCATTCCCGTTATTCAGACGCAAGCCAGGCTGGGACGTCCAGCCCCAGCTCGGACGCTTGCAGAGGCCAGACGCCGTCACGTCCACCCTCATGGGGGAGAATGACCAGACTGACAGTCTGTAACTTCCCTCAGCCCTGTCAGAGCACTGAGGCCCCGCATAGACTGCCACGCCCAAATCTGGAGAGAAGGAAGGGAATACAGTTACAGCTGAGGTGGACTCACCCCAGGCGGAAGCTTCCGGAACTGGTAACCATAGGAACAGTTACACTGTAGGTGACAACCTGGGGTGCCTGGGTGGTTCAGTCGGTTGAACGTCCGATTTCGGCTCAGGTCATGATCTCGTGGTTTGTGGGTTCGAGCCCCGCGTCAGGCTCAGAGCCTGGAGCCTGTTTCAGATTCTGTTGTCTCCCTCTCTCTCTGACCCTCCCCTGCTCACGCTGTCTCTCTCTCTCTCTCCTAGAAATAAATAAAACATAAAAAAAAAAAAAAACTGTAGGTGCCAACCTGGTGGAGGCTGAGTGTGGACCAGCCCGAGGGTCCAAACTCTCGGTGGGGGGGCTTGGTGGGCTCACTTCCGGGAGCCCCTCTGGGGTCCAGCTGTAAAGACCCGAGAGAATCCCCAGTGTTTGGTGAAGTAGGAAGGGAAGCAATGGGTTTGAAGTGCCCTGAGCAGCGTCATCATGTGCCTGGGGGTGGGGGTGGGGCGGGGTCACCCACCAGAGCCTGTGTGAGTCTGAGCAGCGCCCCTCAGCTTCCGTCTCGGGAGGGGGGACAGGCTAGGACAGCTTCTGAGTGTCACTGTCGAGGGGCATTTTTGAGCGTCCTCACAAGGCAGGTCTGCCGGCAACAAACGCGTCCGGCCTTCTCAGCAGGAGTCTCTTCCTCCTTCCATCTGCAGGGAAGTTTCCAGGGAAGGGGACCCTAGGCGGGGGCTCACTTCTCCTCTCTTCTCCCTCACCTGGGGGCCTTTGCTTCTCCCCAGGTGAGGTGGCTTTTCCTCTGCCCTCTTACAAGATTTTCTTTGTCTCTGATTTTCTGCAGTTTCAATAGGATATGTTTATGAGTAGATGTTTTAATTTTTAACTTTTTAAAAATTTTGCTTGGTGTTTCCTTAGCTGCCTGGATCCGTGGTTTGGTGTCTGTCATGAATTTTGGAAAGTTATCTGCTATTATGAATTCACGTACGCCTTCTGTCCCTGCTCTGTCTTCCCTCTCCCCTGGGGATGCCGCAAGTGTGCCACACCCTTTGTGATTGTCCTGAAGTTCCGGGATTTTTTTCCCCATTCTTCCTTCTCTCTGCATTTCAGTAGGGAAGTTTCTAGTGACATATCTTCAAGTTCGCTGACTCTTTCCTTGGTTGTGTCCGGTTTGCTGATGTGCCCAGGTCAGCATTTCAGCTGAGCGTCACCAAGTGTCTCCTTGTGTGTCCCAGCATCAGAGCAAATCCGTAAATCTTGTAAAACACTGATAAAGCACTCGTGTCCAAAATATACAAAGAACCCTTAAAACTCAGTAACAAGAAAACAAATACCCCCCAAGGAAATGAGGTCTTGCCATTGGCAACAACATGGGTGGAGCTAGAGAGTTTTCTGCTCGGTGAACTCGGTCAGAGACAGACACCGTACGACCTCACTGACACATGGACTCTAAAAACAAAAGAAACACACAAACAACAGAAACAGACTCATAAATACAGAGAATGAGTTCATGGTGGCCAGAGGGAGGAAGTTGGGGGGATGAATAGTCACACACTTCCAGTTATAAAATAGATGAGTCATGGGATGGAAAAGTACTGCATGAGGAACACCGTCGATGACCTTGTAATAACGTAGTACGGTGACTGATGCCAACGGCATTTCTTATGGTGAGCATCGCATCATGCCAGGCTAGTCACGTCCCCGTGCTGAGCACCTGCAGCTAATAGAAGATGGTGTGTCAACAATACTTCAATAACAGAAGTGCAGGGGCGCCTGGGTGGCTCAGTTGGTTAAAGTGCCTGACTTCAGCTCAGGTCATGACCTCACAATTTGTGGGTTTGAGCCCCATGTCGGCCTCTGTGCTGACAGCTCGGGGCCTGGAGCTGCTTCACAGCCTGCTTGCAGCCCTTCCCCTGCTTGAGCTCTGTGTCTCTCTCTCAAGAATAAATAAACATTAAAAAAAAAAAAACACTTAAAAAAACACAACATACATCCAGGGACACCTGGGTGACTCAGTTAAGCACTTGATTTCAGCTCAGATCACCATCTCATGGAGCTTGCTTGGGATCCTCTGCCTCCCTGTCTCTCTCTCTCTCAAAAATAAATAAACATTCATAAAAAGAAAACTTACGTCCACACAAAAACCTGCCCATGGATGTTTATTGCAGCTTTACTCACAATTGCCCAAAATGGCAGCAACAAAGATGTCCTTCAGCAGGTGAAGGGAATAAACACAGTGTGTCACCTGCAGACAAGAGGACACTGCTCAGCAATGAAATACGTGAGCTGTCAAAGCACAGTGGGGACGCCTGGGCGGCTCAGTCGGTCAGGCGTCCGACTTCGGCTCGGGTCAGGATCTCACGGTTCATGAGTTTGAGCCCCGCGTCTTGCTCCGCATTGAAAGCATGGAGCCTGCTTGGGATTCTCTCTCTCCCTCTCTGCCCCTTCCCTGCTCATTCTGTCTCTCTCAAAAATAAACATACGTAAAAAAAACTAATTTTTTTCAAAACACAGAGAGACACGGAGGAAATGTAAATGCACGTTGCTAAGTGAAAGCAGCCGATGTGAAAAGGCTGCACACAGGAGAGCCCCATCTGTGTGGCCTTCAGGAAAGGGTCACACTACAGACACCATCGGAGGAAAACCCGTGGTTGCCAGGGTTTCGAGGGGAGGGGGGAGGAATGAGCAGGGAGAGCACTGAGGACATTCAGGGTGGATGAGACTACGATGGGTGCAAGTCATTACACATCCGTGCAAACCCACAGAGCGCACACCGCCAGGAGTGAGCCTGATATAAACCGTGGGCCTCAGTCAGTCAGGAAATAACGCTCATCCATAGTTGTGAGCAACGTGCCCATCATTGGCGGTGTTCGTAGACGGGGAGACTGTGGGGGCAGGGGTGTAGGGGACTCTAAATCTGCACTACCGCCTCGGCTCTGTGCTCACAGCTCGGAGCCTGGAGATGCTTCCGATTCTGCATCTCCCTCTCTCTCTGCCCCTCCCCCACTTGTACTCTGTCTCTCTGTCTCTGTCTCAAAAATAAACATTAAAAAAATTTTAAAAATTTAAACTAAACAGTAGAGACTGGCTCAGGGCGAGGGGGCTTTCCGCTCGCAGGGAGCCGAGCCCCCACCTGAGCTGGGGGCGCAGCACTGACTGGTGAGCTCCTTCCTGTAGGTTAACTGAGCCTCCACTGCAGGGAAGCAGCAGTAACGGCCGCAACACACATTGACCGAGGCCCGGATTTGCTGAGAGAAGCCTTAAATATCCCTCTGCAGGAGTGAAATACAGTCACGATGACACAGAGTCGTCTTCGTTGGCGTGGAAGGATGCATGCCACCATGTGCTACTGACCCCGGCATGTTAGGAGATGGCATGACTGACCGGATTCTTTTACTCTGAGAAAAGTTAAATTCTAGGGGTGCCAGGTAAGCATCTAACTCTTGATTTCGACTCCAGTCATGATCTCACAGTCGTGGGTCCGGGCCCCGTGGTGGACTCCCTGTGGGTGTGGAGCCTGCTTGGGATCCTCTCTGTCTCCCTCGCTCTCTGCCCCTTTCCTGCTTATGCTCTTTCTCTGTCTCGCAAATAAAAAATAAAAAAAATTTAAAAAAGAATACATTCATAGAGCTTATTTTTTAGGATAGTTTTAAGTCAGATGCTTAGCGGGCCGAGCCACCCAGGGGCCCCTACAGACGTATTTTCGGACAACATGCCCGGACGCACTGGCTATCCCCTCGGGGCCAGAGCGACAGCGATCTGCCACAGCACTGAAGACACGCCGTGTCCCGGACCGGACGGAGTGGCCCCGTGGAGCCCCCAGGGGCAGCCGTGGCTCTGCCTACATCTCACCCACGGGAGTAACGGCAGACGTAACGCCCTTGGTACGAAAGCCCTGGGAGTACACACTTGACACGGTCTCCGCGCACTCACAGTGATCTCCTCGTGTCCAATTTCTAGCAGTGGAAGCTTGGGATTAAACAGCGTGCTCGTCTCTGGGAATTTGGACACAGACTGCCAGCTGCGCCGCTGTACGCGTGTGCCACGGAAACGCCCACCAGCTGTGATGGGAACCACGTAGAAAGCCCCATCCGAAGGAAGTCGTTTAGTCATGGGTTCGGCAGGAGACAGGACCCAGCCAGGGTGGATGGAGGGGCCGGTTAATAGGAAGACGGAGAAAACAGAATTTAAATAAACCACGAGAAGGGCGAGGAGGGCCTTCGTGACACGTAGAAGTAGTCAAAGGGCATAGTGTGTGCGTGGTTAGAGCCCTGGGCCCAGAGGACACAGCGGGCAGCGTTTAAAGGGTTATGTGAAGAGAACCCCCCCCCCACCCCGGGTCGTCCTCGGAAACCAGCTGCAACCCGTTCCACCACCCACTCTCCCAACGCAAGGGGCTTCAGTGGCGTCTGTAAACAGCGGCGCCCAGCTGGCCGACCCCGGCTCAGGGTACGTCTGCTCTGCGCCCACTGTTGAGGGCCCAAGGGCCACGGCGCTTTAGCAGCTTGTACTCGGGGTGACACAGGCTTCCCATCCGGCAAAGTACCAGACGGTCCGCACTCGCCCGGCCCACTGTGACGTGGGTGAAATACGGTCACTGATGATGGAACCCAGGACCTACGTATGTGTCCCATCTAAACACTGTGACGGATTGAACCGTGTCCCCCAAACCCATAGGCTGCAGCCCCCCTGCCCAGTGTGTTGTGTTTGGACGAAGGAAGCGATTAGGGTTAAATGAGGCCATAAAGGTGGGCCTGATCCCACGGGGTCAGTGTCCTTAGGAGAGGAAACGCGGGGAGCTCTCTCCGTCCCTCCCTCTGCCAGGCGAGGGCAGGGCGAGAGGGCGGCCATCTGCAAACCAGGGAGAAGCCCTCACCACGACGCCGACCGCGCCTGCACCCAGATCCCCAGCTTCCAGCTCCAGGGCAGCGGGGAGTAGACGCCTGCTGTTTCAGCCCCAGCCTGCGGCCTGCGGGGTTTCGTGAGGGCCGACTGGCCAGAGAGACGGACAGGAGCACGAAGTGTTTGCGTGGCTTTCACACTTTCCAGGGCTGCGAATGCCATGCAAGGCGACACATCATGCTGTTTTATTCTGCCCTTTACCTAGAGCCGTTTACCGTTCGGTGGATCCGTTTCCAATGGCAACGCCCACTGGCGTCTGAGCCTTCCCTTACAGGCCTGTGTGTCTGTCTAGTCGCGGTTCCCAGCGCCAGGTGGCCAGCCAGAGCCTGACCCTGCGCCTGACCCCGCAGCTGACCCCTCGCCTCACCCTGCATCTGATCCTGTGCCTGACCCTGCGCCTGATCCCATCCCTGACCCCATGCCTGATCCTGCACCTGACCCCGCAGATGACCCTGCGCCTGATCCTGCGCCTGATCCCGCGCCTGACCCTGCATCTGATCCTGTGCCTGACCCCACACTTGACCCTAGCCTGACCGCGAGCCTGCCTGGTGGTGCGCAAGCCTGAAGGTCAGTCAGTCTCATTAGGAACCTCGCTGTCCCTTGTACGGTAGCCAAGGCGACACAGCAAGTTGTGAGTGTAGCAGGTTGTCGTGTCCACTTGCGGCCTCACAGAAGGCATTCTGATTCGGCTGCTCGGGGCTGGGGTCTGGCGGGAGGCCGTGTGTCCCTCTGGAGTGGTGTCATCCGCCAGGTGCAGGGCTGAAGCATTGGCCCGGGAGAGGCTGGCCTCCGAGTCTGACTCCGCCCCACCCGCAGCCCACCTGCTTCAGTGGATCTCCGTTCACGGGGAGCACAGCCCCATCCGGGCTCGAGAGCAGCCCCGTCACCTGCGGACCTAGCGGCCTCTCTCTGCTTGCTGCCTCACGTGGCGACGTGATCGTGGTCCAGGGCACCACGGCCCAGCTCTGCGGATGGGCGGCCTCACCGCCCCCCACCCCCCCGGCTCTGGACGCTGGTGCGCAAGATCAGGGCGCGGGCAGGACCGGTCCCTCTGCGTCCCTGGGGGGAGGGGGGAGGTTCTGCTCCAGCCGCTGCTGCTTGCCGGCTCCTCACCGGTCTTTGGCGTGCGGCTGCCTGTGTCCACATTTCCCTTTTGTGAGAAGATACACCGTATCGTTTAGCGCCCACCCTCGTGACTGCACTTAAATTGACTAAATCTACAAAGACCCTTTTTTTTTTTAAGATTTTAAAAAATGCTTATTTATTTTTGAGAGAGAAACAGAGTATGAGCAGGGCAGGGGCAGAGACAGAGGGAGACACAGAATCTGAAGCAGCTCCAGGCTCCGAGCTGTCAGCACAGAGCTCGACTTGGGGCCTGAACCCACAGACCGTGAGATCATGACCTGAGCCGAAGTCTGAAGCTCAACAGACTGGCCTCCCAGGCGCCCCTGGGTGTCTGTTGCGTCTTCAGTGCCTGTGGTCCTGGACCCCGAGCAGCCTGGTGCCTCTCAGGCCCGCGTCATGGTGTGGTTGCAGCGACAGCCCACGGGAGAGGCCCGGGGCTCCTTCAGCGGCCGAGTGTGGGGTGCAGGGAGCAGGTGGGCTCTGTGGGGGGCGGCTCAGGGTGAGGGCTGGGCCCTCTCCGGGCCTCGCCAATCCTCCCCCTCCCCCCTGCAGGGTCACTATGGACCGAGTGTTCTGGCCTGGTCCATGTTGTTTTCAAATAAAACTTCGACTTGGCCTATGTCTCATGTATAGGCAAGTGCTATTTAGTTGGGGCGTTTGGTGAAATCACGTGTATTGTGTGTATTCTGTATTCCGTCACAACGCCAGCTTCTGTCCGGTGGCTGCACACTCCTGTTGCGTGTCTGCCTCCTGACGTGCTAACCCAGGACTTCCTGACCTCTCAGCGCCCAGAGACAAAAGACGGGGACAGCCTGTGCTTGAGGCGGGACCCGGGAGGCGGTGCCCGTTGGCCCTGGCCACACGCCCGCGGTGCCTGGCCCGGCAGGTTCCCTACGCTGGGTCCTGCGGAACATCCCAGCTCGCATGGACACCCCAGTCCACCCAGGGGCTGCAGGGTCAAGGTCGGACATACTCCTCAAGGATGCACTCTCACGAGAAAAATTTGGGGAGGTGTTCTAGAAGGAGAAAGCCTTTACACCACGGTAAGCAAATGCAGCGCGTGGTCAGCCACCTCCTGGTTACAAAAGAAATGTGTCAGGAACAAGTCGGGGACTCTGAGCAGGCCCTCGAGGGAGGTGAGGCCGCGGTGACGAGGTTCCGGGAGAAAATGTCAAGTTGCCCATACTTTACTCGGAGTGGGTTCGAACAGAAAACGTGAACCAAACATACAGCAAATGTCCACACAGCCACAAGGCTAAAGGAAGCTGGGGGGCCGTGGGGCTGGTGCGAAGCTTCTCGGGCCTGAGCTTGGGAGGCAAAGAGCGAGCCCTTGGGTGTGGTGGTTTTCCCGCCGGATTCGGCTCAGTTCAGCCGGTGTGGGGAGCGCCTGATTCCGCGGGCCTGGGTGGGACCCAGTGGGCGAGGTGCCCTGCTGCTGGCCTGGCCGGGGTCCATGCTGCGAGGGGACAAACCCACAGCCCCGTGGAGCCCACGCTTGTGTGGAGCCCGATGCCCCCGTGGCTCCTGAAAGCCCGTGAACAGGGACTCACGCGAGGACTTACCTTCTGGAAGCTGTCATATGTGTGAAGCGCGCAGAGCTGGGCAGGAGAGGAGATGCCTGGGGCGGGGGTGGGGGAGCTCCCACACCCCCAGGGTTGAAGACGGGCCTTTGCTCCAAGTCACAGAGCCCTGCTGGGCGCGTCCCGCAGCACCCACGGCAGCACCCACACCGTCCCCGCGGCACCCCCGCCGGCCCTCCTCCAGCCTCTGGCCCCTCTGGGAGCCCCTCCGCTGCCGCACTCCTGGAGCAGCCCTTCCGCCTGGAAGACGGCGGCCACCCCACCAAGGGCTTCCCCGCGGCCACGGCCTCCAGCTGCCACAGCCACCCTCCTGCCGTCTTTCCGCAGCTGCTGTGGATTTTAGTGAATAGATGCTTCTCAATTTGTTGGAAGCCCTTTGGTCACTTCCAGAGACTATAAATGGCTGTTACTGATTCTGACCAGTTATCCGATGCCTCTCTTGGGTAGAGGTGTCCCTGGGCAAGTCACACTACCATTCCAGAAGTCCTGCATCCTTATCGTTCTTAGAGCTCCCTGAACAGGCACCTGCCTCAGGGCCTTGGTATGTGCTGCCCTTTCTGCTCACAGTACCCTCTCCAGGTGCCTATCACATGGATCACTTTTCACGCTCTTCTAGCCTCTGTTCAAATCCCACCTGCTTGTAGACAGTCCTTGCCAGCAGTTGGGTAAATTAAGGGAAAAAAAATGCATTCAAATTAAAACGAGGATTCAATTTAAAGTTCTTTCCAACACTCAGCACAAGCACTCCTTCCAGACCGTCTACACTTCTTTGCTAAGTTCAGCAGACCCTTATGAGGCTCACACAGCGTGAAGCCTGACACCGATCTGTACAAACCAGGCAGATGCATGGGTGGGGGATTCTCACTCCGACAGCACCAGGCCTCCATGTGGCCCTGCTCTCCCCCTCCCCACACAGATCTGATCCCCGGCTGAGCCGGCACACGTGTCCCCTGCGTGTGTCTCGCGGGCTGTCGCCCCTGCAGCCTTAGCGGCTTCAGGACCTAAGGACGGTGGCTCCTGTAACGACAGCGGTGTCCTGCTGCAGCCCGTGAGCTCCGGCGGGAAAGGGGGACAGAGCAGAGCCCATGCTGGCAGCATGGGATGGCGGGTGCCCATGGGCGCTGGGAGACTGGGCACAGACGCCGTGAGGGGCCCGGGATGGACCACTGTGAACGCCACGTAAGCACCACTTCAGGTCTGTGGCGGACGAGGGACAGGAACAGGGCTGCCCCCCCTCCGCCCCCCCCAGCCGCAGCCAGTCAGGACGGGTGGGGCTGGGCGGGCGCAGACAGGCCTCTGGGGGCAGGAGACAGGGAGTGTCCCGACTTCGATGAGGAGGAATCGGATGTCAGGCCCAGCTGACACTACAACAGCGACAGCCTGAAACCCGCCCGCCCGACGTCGCAGAAGCGGGTGCAGGGACTTGGGGTGAGGCCAGGACTGGACGGGGGGGGGAGGCCTTCCCGCTGTTCTAGCTGCTATTTTCTGGGCTGAGTGACCCTAGTGGACTTGTCGGGGACCCAGGCCGTGTGCAGCTGGGGACGTCTGCCGGGAACTGGTGCACATAAAGGTCAAGAGCCTAGTGCTGTGTCCTGCCTGCCCCCCACGGAGCCCGTTGCTGGTCCCCAGTGGGGGGGGGGGGGGAGGTGGCCGCTGACCGCGTCCAACATCCTGGTGGCAGGCACTTCCCTGGGCCGGAGCGGGGCGTCTCCAGCTAGGACGCCGGCGCCGCTCTGCTGACACAGGGGCCCGCGGAGCAGAGGCGTCAGGCCCGGCGCCAGTGGCTCTGCTTCACCCAGCCGGGAGACCCCCGCGCGACCCCTCGCCGGCTCCGGGGGAAGGACAGGTGCCTGCAGAGGCCTGTCATCAGGCGCTCAGGGCTGATGTCAGCATCCCGCAACCCCACGGCACACTCCGTCCCCAAGACGTGTACGTTCACGCGCACGGACAGCCAGCGTCAAGTACAGATCCGAGTGCAAAGACAGGCTGTTTATTGGACTTGGCTTTGACGTGACCCACACACTCTGCAGACACGGGTACAAAGGGACTGTAAACAGGCGGCTCTTGCCAGCGGTCAGGCAGATCAGAGAAGACAGATCAAAACACAGCTTCCATTTCATGTCCTTTCCAACACTAATAACCACTTCCAGATGGCCTTGACCCCTCTTTGTGCTTTCGGGTAAATAGGAGTTAGAAAGGATTACACATTTATAAAGTGATACCAAATTGTACAAAACCAACCAGACGAACAGGGTAAGGGGGAAGATGACGGCTGTACAAAATACTGTAAGATCACCAGCGTGGACGTAAATCATTTCCGCTTTGGGCTTCCAGCCCCCTTAGTGATTTCACCTAGGAAAATAACATGCATCAAATAGAAAATTGGTTTCCTAAATACATTTTCTTTGTATGACACATTCTTGTTGAATGTGTATGTAATGAGAATTAAAAATTTTTTTTCTTCCTTCGTTGCCAAAATGTAGGCATTAAAAATAAGCCTCAGCAAACCTCCTGAACTCACCCAGAGAACAGAGTGAGTGAGGACAGACTGAGACAAGGGTGACACACCGTCACCCCTGGGCCCGGGTCCAGAAGGACAGCAGGACTGGCAGGTGCCCCTCAGGGACGCTCCACGGGGGCCTCAGCAGACGGGTGCACCCTGGTGCTGAGACGCCTTCGCGCAGCGGGATTACGTGGCCCATCATTAAAGCTAAAGCAAAAACCGTTAGAAAAATAATCTGGCCGAGGGTAACGAGACATTTCTTTTAAACAAAAAGTTAACAAAGTTTGAATATTCAAATCTAACCTCGTCACACGATCAGATTTGGTTCTGAATGTGATTGTATTTTACCAAATGCAGCACGTGACCCCATACAAACGCCACCACAGTCACCGTTACACAGTGTTAAGACTTCTTGTTACAACCACTACTTGACAGTTTGGTGTTATTCTCCTCGTGGCCTAATTGTGACAGGACTTTAACACAGAGCAGGCAAAGGACAAGGGTCACACTTCCTTCCCAGGGGCCGCCCGACCCCGCAGAAGCAGTATCGCAGATGAAGCCCCACCCTGATCACGTGATTAAGAAACCAAAATCAAATCAACACAGTCCCACGATCCCGGAGGAGCCCCTTGTCACCCAAAGCTGTGGCCGGCCCCACAGAGGCAATGCCGGGGCCCTCTCCAGGGGAGGAGTGGGGGGAGGTGGCAGTTTTCACTCCCAGGAGGCCCGAGGTCCCCTGTGCAGAGAGAGACCCAGGGAAGCACTGGGCACCCGTGTGCCAGGCCTACAGACCCAATCACATCTCTCTTCTTCAAGAGTGTGATCTGTTATTTCATAAACTCAAGGAGGAGCTGGGGCGCCCCAGTGTCCTTCCCTGGGTGAGCACCGTCCGTCACGCAGGCTCAAGGGACAGACGTAGCTTCCCCACGCTCTGCTCCTGCTTCTCCAACTGAAGTCGGAGCGCCTTCCGCTGATGCGTGTGATTAACTGAAATCAGAACTCTATAAAAATTGTAAGTGCAAGCTGCAATACTTCAGATAAAAGGTAGCTACGGGCACATAAATATGCAGAAGGAACCCCGGAGGGCTGCGTGCTTCTGCCCTGGCACGGGCTCTGGCGTCCGGACTCCAACGCCACACCTCTGAAGATAGGAATTTTAATCCAAGTCGGGAAAGCTGCTTTGGGGGACGCCAGTCGCGGCGAGCGCTGGCGCAAAGGCTCGCGTTTGGAGGAGGGAAGCAGAGCACGTGACCTGCCGGAAGGCGGTGCTGGCGGCCCCGGGTGAGAGCCGGGGGGCGCTCACCAGTGAAGACACTTGGGCTGGCCTGAGAGGTAGGACACAGGGAAGGAAGGGGACAAGGCCCAGGGGCAGGGGCTCTGCCCTCCCCGCCTCCGCTGGGCACCCAGAGAGAAACCACCACCGACGGCTGACGGGGTACAGGCCCAACACAGCCCTGCCCAGCACACGCGAGGCCGGCAGGGTGGGTGGGTGGGGCGCTGCCAACATGCTTCACAAGGACTGCAGGCCACTGGAAGCCGGCCCCCCCCAACACACGCTGCGCTGGGCACCCAAGTTCCGAGCCGTCAGCCGACCAGGATGTGCCCTGGGGGCTCTGCGGTGCCTGCAGCGTCAGGGCCGAGTGGCGGTCGCGGTGCTCAGCTCCCGCACTCAGATCCATGCACCTGAGCCTCCAGAGAGCCCCTGCGCTGACGGCGTTTGTCGCAAAACGATCTGATCCGCAAGACGCACGCAGAAGGGGTGGAGTCGTGGTGGCTCCGCTCACAGCCTCGTTTGTACAACTCATGGTGGTTATAAAACAATAGAAAACGACCCACCTTCTTAAAGTTACAATTTATAGAACATCTGTACAAAACCTGTCCCTAAAAGGGCTCTCTGGTGCCCTAGAAGAAGTCCATGGCTGTGGGCCTTCTCTTTGGCGTGGCGGCCAGCAGCTTCCTGGCCCCCAGGGGGGTGCAGGCTGGTGAGCTGGTGGGGGTCTTCAGCACGCCATGGAGGGGCCTCTGCTCAGGGTTGAAGGCCACCCGGGAGGGGCCCGTGGGGCTGACCAGGATGCTCTTGTCTGTCTTCTTGAACTCTGTGGCGGGTGAAAGCAAGGCCACACGTTACGAGGACCCGTTCCTCCGCCCCTCCCGCCTGCCCCAGCAGCGCCCCACGTGGGTGCCACATCATCACTTGGCACTGCCGGTGGCCCCTCAGAGCTGGGCCGCTCCCCCCGCCGCGAGGCCCTGCAGACAGCGAGCTGGGAGCTCTTTGAGGAACTGAGAGCCCCTATGGAGGCTGTTTCACGGGAGCGAGTGCACAAGTGTCAGAAGACCGTGCGGCGAGCCAGGTTCTGACTCTGACCTTGACCCTGGGGGCGGGCTGCAGCGGGACACGGATGGACCTGATGGAGGCTCAAGGAGGAGCCTTTCTCTGTAGGAGGCCGGACACTCTTTTAGGCCCCAGCTCCCAGGACAAGGCCTAACAGCCTGGGGGCACCTCAAGCTCTCCCTGGATGGTTCCCCCCACCCCCCGTCTCCTCGTGGTCCCCATAGTCAGGTCTGAAACTCATTACACTTTCAAAACGTTTGGTTTCTGTCAAACCGAACCAAACCGGGGAGCGGTACCGACACTGAAAGCAATGGGACGAGAACACCCTCTTTTCCCGTCTCCTCTTGGGCAGGTGACTCCAAATGCCAGCACAGGCAGCCGTGGCCGGAGGGCTGTCAGACGTCCCCCAGCCTCTGAGGCTCTGGCAAGTCTGGGTGGGCGGGCTTGGGGACATGGCCTCCTTCCAGAGGCCCCTTGCGGACTCTGGACCACAGGCCCTGCCCGCCTCGGGGCAGCGGGAGACGCGGCCCCCACTCACCCGCGGTCATGTTTCGGTTCAGCCCGAAGGTGACCTTCTTGGAGCTTGAGGGCGTCTTGTCCCGCTGCAAAGGGAGGACACAGGAGAGTGAGACCCAGGGTGTGTGTGTGGCCACACGGCAGCTGCGTGCGGCACCGGGGAGGGCAGGCGAGCACCGCGGGGTCTGAAACCTTCCACGTGACGGGAAGCAGCCCACCAGGTCAAGGCCGTTGTTTTAGTGTGCACGCGCACTGGGGCAGCACACCGGCACAGGCTCTCACCCAGGGGGTGAGACGCACCTCCCTGCGTTTCACAAGCTCATCTGATGTCCTGGCGATTCGTCAGAACTGACCAAGCTGTTGCACGTCTGACACCTTCCCGGATGTGCACACGCTCCGTGTGACAAAGCAGCCCCGTCCCTGTGCGGATCCCGTAGCCCCGCCCCGTAAACGCTTTGCCGGAGGGGCTTGTCCCCTGTGCGCCCAGTGTCCCCGGGACACCCTACCTGCCTATTAACACGGGCAGTCGTCAATGCCGGTTAGAGGCTACTCACACAGTAGCTCCTCCCTTGCCCCACACACCCGCAGCAGCTGCTGGCCAAGCTGCCCCCGGGCTCCGTGATGGCTGCCGCTCTCTCCCACCCCCGTGACGGGGCCACGGGGCTGGCACCCACTCCTTCCCCCACCCTGACCGCCCCCGAGTCCCGGGCAGGGGCCCCCATCCCCTCCTCCTCCCGTCCCCTAGGCCTGTTCTGCGAACTCTCAGACGAGGCGTCACCCATTGCAGCTGCACGTCCCCTGACCACCCCGGTCCCCCGCCAGCAGACCTGGGCTCCCTGAACATGACCCCAGGTGCTGTGGGCAGAAGCAGAGGCCCAGCGCCCAGAGCGCCCCCACCCGGCCTTGGGGCGGGACCGGGCTGTGCGCTGCAGGGGCGGGTGGCAGCGCGCTGGGCCGAGTGCACGTACCTGCCCGGCAGGGTGCGCACAGGCGGCAGAGGCACCGCTCTTGGCTTTTCTGAAGAACAGAGGCTTCGGCAGGAAGGGGGTGTCGAACCTCACAAAGTCATTCTCTGTCCTCGGCTGCTGCTTCTTGGAGAGGCTGAAAGTCCCCCCACTGCCCTACGGGAGGGAAGGGCGAGAGGGGAGTTGGCACTGAGGCACACGGAGGTGAAGTGGGACGGGGTGAGGGGTGCACACACAGCCGGGCGGGGCCCCCACGACGCAGCGTCTGCAGCGCAGACCCCCCACGCCCACCGCTTCCTGCAGCAGGTGATGAGCGCCGCTTCCACCCGGCCGGGTGCAGATTCAGGCACGCGCGGCAGCTCCCTCCCACGGTGCTGTGCCAAGGGGCAGGGGGCTCCTAGCCTCCCACCCACAAGATGCCCTCTTTATGCGTCTCCAAACTCAGGTTCCCTGTTCTGAGATTTCTGCCTTACAAAGGCTACCTATTAGGTAATAACTCACTTTCTCATTTCTTTTTTTTTCTCTAAGTTTATTCATTTTGAGAGAGAGTGAGCGTGCAAACGAAGGGCAGAGAGAGAGACTCCCAAGCAGGCTCCACCCTATCAGCAGAGCCCAACATGAGGAGTGAACCCACGAACCAGGAGATCATGACCTGAGCTGAAACCAAGAGCTGGACACTTCACTGATGAGCCACCCAGGCGCCCTCATCTCCTCCTTTCTGATCAGGAAGGACGAGGGTGACGTCAGGCAGATAAGGAGACGCGCTGGGGGTCTGACCGCTGCCCTCCGGGCCCACAGCAAGGACCCTGCCCTGGCTCTGGGAGGTCACACTGCTAGCTCCCGCCAGGCCTGGGAGCTCCCAGCTGGGGAGCGGGCCGCCTTCCCGCAGAACCCACAGTGCTGCCAGCGAGGGGCAGACCCAGGCGGCCTCTCGCGAACCTTTGGCCCCACTGGCAGAGACGCGGGGCCCTTTTGGGAGGAAAACCTCCCGTGACCCGTGGCTTACTTGGCAATAGTTCTAATCCTAAGAGAGGTTGCCAAGGGCCTGAGAAATGATATTCAGAGATCTCTCTGATATTCTCAGCAAATGAAGAAAGCAGAAAGGGCAGCAAATGAAGTGTGTGAACGGCCACAGGACAATGGTCCAAGTGACAGAGCTGGTCAGGGAGCGGTCACAGGTGAGAGCAGGCTTCCTGGAGCCCGGCGGAGAGCTCTGAGGGCCTCCCCAGCTACGACGTGTTCTGACACAAGCTAACGTAACCATGCGGGGATACCACCGGCCTCGGATCGGCACGCAACCCAGCCTACGCAGGTTCCCACCGACAAGGCCTTGGCGTGTGAGCCCGCGGCAGCGCCCGCACGGAGGGGAGTGGGACGTGCTCAGCAGGCCTGTTCCGGCAGGGCCTGCAGCTTACGAGGTTTCCGCCTCTACCACCGCCCTGGAGCGGCCCACAGGTGCCTGGCGTGGCTGGCGTCACAGTGGAACTGCACCGTCACTGGTGCAGATGCTCCCGAGCCTGACCGCTCGCTGACCCTGCCTCAGACGTGTAAGCAATGACTGTCTCTTCATTAAAGAGCAAAACAGAAGAAAACTCGGGGCTGCCTCTTTTGCCAAAAGGGGCTGAGGACTGGCCAGAGTTGATGATGAGAAAGGGGACCAGCATCGGACAGCGACGCCGTCTGGCGGCTCACCCCGCAGGGCAGCAGCGCCCGCCCTCCCGCAGCCTTGTGGGGGACTGGGAGGGCCACCAAGAGTCGTCTGTATTCCCTCGTAAACCAGGGAGGCTCCTCAGTGCTGAGGATGGACCTGTCCCCACCCGCCCCCCAGATCTCGGCCTGCAGACGGGGGGCCGCGCCGGGGCCTGCTGCCTTACCAGAGCCTGGAAAAGCCTGGCTTCGGACTTGAGCACTCCACTGCGCTCCACCAAGTGACACATCTCTTTCATCTTCTTCCTCTTTTTCAAGATGGCGGTTTTCTGGTGGGATGGGTTGTGAAGATCAAGGCCACTGGGCTCTCCCTTCTTTTTCTTCAGTCTCCCGGCCGGGGGCAGGCCGGCTGGACGGCCCTCCTGCTGGGGCGAGGGCCAGGCCAGCGTGGGGGGGCCGCTGCCATTGACGGGGAGGGCCCCGAGTGTCCTCTTCCTCTTGTGGACGGGGGCTCCGCTGGTGGGGGCCGCGGGCGGGGACGGCACCCGGGCCGTGTCCTCCAGAGGCTGTGGCGATGTGGGGTCCATGGTCTCCGCGCTCTCGCCCTGGCCCCTCAGGCTCCTCTTCCTTGGTCGTTTCCGCTTCCTGTGCACTAGGGCAGGCCCCGAAACGCCCTGCTCTTGCGGGCCAGGGGCCGCGGGCGCCCCCGGCTCAGCTGCAGGCATCTTTGGGGCTCTTCCCTCTGGCTCCCCGCTCCCGTTCTGTTCTGGGGGCAGGGCCTGGGCCCCCGACCCTAAATGTGCTGGATGGAGATGGGCCTTCTTCCTCTTTTTCCTTTTTCTCTTCTGAATGCTGCCTTCACTCTCTTCCTCAGCAAGAAACGAGTTGTTTCCTAGAGACACACACCCAATACGCAGGTGCCCGATGCAGGGCGACAGCCACCCCGTGTTCCACCCCCAGAGGAGCCCTGGCCCTCTGTGCCCCCACACCCCACAAGCTTTGTCGCGGGGCGCCATTCCTTCCATCCCGGCTGGGACTGCAGGCCTCCAAACGCCTGTTCCCAGAGATGGAACAGCATTACTGGTTCCCAGGCCCTACGGCGAAGCCACAGGATGGGGCGCAAACAGGGCCAGTGCTCCAACGGCAGGGTCTCTCTAGCATTTCCACTTCCTGGCCGCAGCCCTGAAGGCGCCCCGAGGAGGGGACACACGCTCAGAGCCTAGGAGCCGGCGGCGGTCCCACAGGAAGCAAGACACACTCCCAAGCCGACGCCTGGCTCTGGCAGGCCCTGGGGACAGAGGGGCTCCCCGCGGGCTGCCGCGTCCTCCTCCCCACCCCGCGTCCGCGGCAAGCTCGCGGCTCACCTCCCTCTTTCTCCGGGTCGGATTTCTCTAAAAGTTTATTTCCTTTTTTCTTGTGCTTTCCTCGGTTGAGGGTTTGGTCATCTTCATCAGCAGAAACGTCCTCAGCAAAACTGAGCTGGGATATGGTGCCTGCTGGACACCAAAGGCACTGTGGTCACAGCTTGTGGAGACTGTCCCCACGGTCCCACCTCACACGGGGAGATTCCCCACCTGAGTCCCGCGTGCCCATCGGGGCTCCTTGCCGCCTTCCCAGTGCAACCTGTCAGCTGCTGACGGGGACCGTGCACCACAGGGGAAGCCCTGGGGCCTGCCCGTCGCTGGGCCGTTGCCCCCCCCCCCCCGCCCCCGTTCTAAGTGCCCAGGCGCACACGCAGCCGGGTGAGCTGCCGGCTCGCCCACGTGTCCCCATGGCCAACAGCTTTGCCCCCGGGGCACAACCGACCACGACAACAAAGGAAAAGCACCCTGAGAGGTTAGCTTCTCTTCTTTCTATGGAATCAAACTGGAACCTTCCTCAACTGCCAGAAATCCTTCCTGCTAAGACGATGCCCCCGGCCTCGGGTCTGGCCCCGCCGCGGTCCCGGGATGGGAAAACGGGCCGACTGGCAGAGGCCCGACGCGGCGGCGCTCCCAAGGGCTCGGCTGACGCCTTTCACAGGCGTCATGTTCCCGGCCAGGGCCTCTCAAGCCTGTGTTTCCACAGCTGCCGCGAGGGCCTCAGTGGGGCCCCGCTCCCGCAGCGTCGTCAGCGTGACCCCTGGGCTTCCTCACCTTCAGAGAGATCCTGAAACCTGAAAAAGCAATCAGGAGAAGCTCTGAGAAACCCCTCCTCCCGTGTTCTGCAAACACCTGCACGCAACTTTTAAGACGTGCTATCTGGAGGTGCATCAGTTCACTTCCTTCTTCTAGAAGGGGAGGCGAAACCTGGAGTGAGGCAGAGGCCCCCAGTGGAGGACAAATGGCCCTCGATTAGTGCCAACCACAGGACGCGGTGACCCAGAGACTCTATCTTGGTTCGTCTGCGTAAAGCCAAAGAGACGGAAGCGTCCTTCTTCAGGCTGAGGCTGCTCGTCCCTTCTGTGTTCGCCCAGGGAACATGCCCCCCCCGCTGGTGTCAGAAGAGCAGGGAAGGGCCGTGACTCCAGGGGGAGGTGGGGGGTGGACAGCACGTCTGAGTGCAGCCCCGCCACCTGGGAGCTGTGACCTTGGGCAAGACGGTCACCTGCCCTGTGCCCGGCTGGCCCATCTGTGAGGCGGGGAAGGACAGAAGCTGGTTTACGGGTTTACAGGGCCTTTCTGAACCCGACAGAATGTATGTCAAGTGCCCTGAGGGGCGCCTGCTCACACAGAGGCCAGTGAACCTCGGCTGCCCCGTGCCGCCAGCCCCGCTAAGCCAGGGTGCCCCGTGCCGAACTGCTGCAATGGCCAGTGACACCTATGACCACACGTGCCCTAGCTGCAGAGGAGGTGAGGCAGCGGGTTCGTGACACCCGTCTGCCCCGATAACACCGACACAGCCCTTTCGGGCTGTGATTTCTGGCTCCGCCAAGGTCCTTGACGCCCTCAGGCCGCGGCCCGGGAGGGGAGCTATGGGGCTGTGAGGCGGGGAGCGGCCTGCTCACAAACCCCCGGCTGCCCTGTGCACCCAGCGCTGCTGTGGCTGGAAGCCAGCAAGGCCAGGCGGAGGGGAGCGGGCCGGGGCACCCTCCACCCTGAGCTGTACAAAGGGGGCCGGGGGGCATCAGCGGGGCACCCACCGCTCACTCACTTCTTGATGAGTTTGGAGAGGCGCTTCCTGTTGAAGGGAGGGGTGTTCTTCCTGCTGGTGATCTCCAGGAGTCGGTCAGCGACAGCCTTGTAGTCGAACTGCGTGAGAACAACGAGACGTGAGTCCGCAGCCAGACTGCCGACGGGGAAAGTCCCTCCCGCTGGGGAGGGAAAGCACAGCCTGGGGCTCCAGAAGCGTCCTCAGCCAGTGCCGAGGCTCAGTGACCAAAGGCTTAGGCGGCAACTTTGGAAAATTCGCTGTCTGTTTTTGGGGGAAACTACTCTTTACCTGCTCTATTTTATTTTTTAAGCAAACAAAACCCCCTGGTAAAACACACCACATGACGCGTGCCCAGGCGTGGCCTTCTCTGCAGGGTCAGTCCAGGTGTCCAGCTGACACCCGGGAGCCTGGGGGCCTGTCCCTACGGGAGAAGCACCGAGCTGGCTTCCCTGCACGTGCGGAACAGACCCCAACGGTTGAAGCCGAAGTGAACACTGACATCTTTCAAAATTCTGTCACGTTTAAACTTGTCTCCGAGAAGCTCATGTAGGGAAGGTGACGTCAGCGAGGGAAGGGATTAAAGACGACTTTACACTCAGGCCTCGGGGATAATAAGCTCTGACCCTAATTCCCACCCGCCAGGCCACAGCACAGCAGATCCACCTCTACCCACCTGGAGCAGGGGCCCAGCGCCCTCCGGGCTCCCACCACCGTGCTCCCCATCGCCGCTGAGCCCATCAGGTCCGGAGTGCTGCCTGCCCGGTGCTGTCAAAACATACCCGAGACATGGTTGCAGGCGCACGGCGGCGACAGCTTCCCCGGAGCCGCTGTCTCACTCGGCGTCTCCTTGCAGAGAACACCCCGCAGAGATATCCATAATCCCCCCCGAGTCTCCTCACAGGAAACCCGGAGTAAAGCACACATTCCGCCTTCCGATCACACCACACACAAACCTCCGGCTGCGCTGCGCGAGCCTGCCCCGACACCTAGGGGTCGACCTGAAGCTGTGGCAAAAATCCGTACGGCTAACAGGCTGGCTTCTCACAGGGTTGCGGCGGGAGACGCACACTAATACGAACACAACCTGGAGCGTTTACAGAATAACTCCGGGAGTGCTGAGGCCAGCTAAGAGGTAGATAAAAGCTCACAATTTTTCAAATCCTATGAGTTCATCAGAGGTGCAGCCCAGTGCACAGCCTGGAGACAGCAGGGCCCCGTGCTCCCGGCCAGCACGACAGAAGAGGCTGGGGCGCGTCTCCAGTTCGGACAGACACCTGGCGCGCAGGGGTGAGCCAGAGACAGCTCCCGACCACAGCACCTGTGCAAGGTCATCTGGTTAATTCTGTGACCTGCATGGAATTTAAGATTAGGTTTTTTCTTCTTTCTTTTTAGGATAATGATTTTTCTGGTGAAAAAAATAATACATGGTCAGCGTAGAAAACCCACAACAGACCAAAGTACAAAGAAAGCAGAAGTCACCTGTAACGCTGTCATGCACGACTGACTATTGACGTTTTGGTATCTTTCCAGATTTATTTTCATTTTTTGTTTTTTTAAAGCTTATTTATTTTGAGACGGAGGGAGCGTGAGCAGGGGACGGGCAGAGAGAGGGGGAGAGAGGGGGAGAGAGGGAGAGAGAGGGAGAGAGAGGGAGAGAGAGGGAGAGAGAGGGAGAGAGAGGGAGAGAGGGGGAAGCAGGTTCTGTGCTGAGTGTGGAGTCCGACATGGGGCTCGAACCCACGAACCATGAGATCATGACTTGAGGTGAAATCAAGAGTCAGACGCCTATCCGACTGAGTCACCCAGGCGCCCCTCTTTCCAGATTTTTAAAGGCATGATGTTAAAAACCTGGCTCCTGGTACAGAGAAAGTTCGGTGTCCTGTTATTAAAAAATATGTAAATCAAATTTTCTCTGGTCATCACTTTTTGAAATCTTAGCTTTTTATTGGCTAACTGACACTTCGATGCTGCGCCCTGAGACGCCATGAGCCACCGCCAGACTGGACGTGCTGCAACGAAAAATGCACGCTCCACATGCAGCTGCTACAGACACAAGAGAGGTCTGCACGGCATCTGGTCCCTGCACAAAATCCCCACAGGATACCCCCCAGTGAGTGGTATCCATCCTCAGAGAAGGAGCCCTGGAGAGAAGGGGAGATCAGGCAGCAGAGCTCTAGGAACAAGTGTTGTTTGCAACGGGACCGCTGAGGACCTCTTGCAGATGCAAGTCAACATTAGGATGTTTTCCGATATCAAAAACCCAAAACAACAAAAACAAACAGGAGTCAAAGGAAGAGCAACACAAGGTAGAACCCGAGGGAGCCGGCGACCCGGAAGAAGGCATGTGCACGTCGCCGAGGCCTCCTGGGCAAGGGCCGGCGTTTCCGCACGGCTCTGCCTCTTTCTCTGGGTGGCCTGCGGCCGAGCCACCTGCGGTGACCTCTAGGTTGTAGTCAGCAAGGCTCCAACAAACGTACCAAAAGGTGCTCGTCTGATGAGAACTTTGTAGAAAAAAAAAAGACTGTAGAAATCCTCTTACCGGTCTTCATTTTACTGTCGGACTGTCTCCAGGCCACCGCGTACTCAGGCGTCTCTTCTTTAGGGTGCTCGCTCTCGGCCGCGTGGGGTTCCTGCTCCTCGAGGGACTCTTCGGGCCCGAGAGGAGACTGGTCTACAATGACTTCGAGAACACCCCTAGCTATCGTCTGCACCAGCGTCTGGCTGGGGGGTAAGAAAATCAATGAGAAGCTGGTTACAACAGAGGGCCTGGCCCTGCCCTGCGATGGAGTGTGGCGGGGGGAAAAGCCTCCTGGCACCCGGCGCCACCGCCTGCCTGCCACGCCACACTCCGGGGCCACCGGGGAGCCTCGTGGTAAAAGCAGGCAGCGCTGCAGTCCAGGAAGCGCCGGCTCCTGGAGGGCCTGGGGCCTGACCGCAAAGCCGGTGGAGTCCAGTTAGGATTCCAAGCTTCCAAAGTCTCACTGCAGAGAATGAGAGCTCAGCCGTCCGGGCTCGACGTTAACCGCCACAGGGACTCGCAAGCTACCACCATCACCCACAATGAAGTACCATGTGAGGCAGAGAAAACAAACACGGAAATTACTTACTCCTTTGTCTTGGCAGCAATTTTGCAGAATGGATCAATGAACTTGAGGTTCTGATCTGCCAAAAGCTAGAATTTAGAAACAAAACAGGAAAAACATGAGGGGAAAAAAGAGCCTCTGCCCCATTCTGCTAGTCCTACAGAGGGGGACCGTTTGCATTTTTCATGGAGGTTGGAGAAGGACAACAGCTCTCCACGGCGCCCAAGCTGAGCATGGTGTGAATCATCCAGATGCTCTGCACCAGGCTAAGGCCATCTAAAGTCACGGCCATCTTCCAGCCACCGGGGTGTCAGAGACCGGTGGCCAGAGAAACCCCCCCAACAGCCCGCGCTGTTCTACTTTCTCTCCCCACCAGACGGGCTCCACATGGACGTGACTGAAAACTGTAAGACCAAGGGACCGTTTCTACTTTCTTCTCAAGAGAATACGTGTTCACGGCAGAACACTGGCAAAAACGTGTAAAACTAGAAAAATAAAAAAGGTCTGAGAATCCCAGACTCAGAGCATCACTGCTGGCATGCCAAAACCACGTTTCCTTTCCCACACCGTCCACTCACGCGTAAACACGGGACTGGAAAGGGCACGGCCACGGGCACAGTTTCTCCCGCCTGCTGCTCAACAAATCAGTACTGAGAGCACAGTCCCGTGTTACTATGGGGCCGTGTAGGCTGCTTTCGACTCTCCTACACGGAAGCCTCCCAAGAGTGTCCTCGGTGCACGATCTTCGTGCATGTGTCCCACCGGCTGCTCGGGACACGGCCCCGCACGGGGAGGGGGTCTGTCAGTACAGGCGGCGCCTGTGCCCGCCGCGCTTCCTCCACCCCTCTAGGCCCACGTGGGGAAGAGCCGGCACCGTACCGCTGGCCGGGTGCCTAACTGCGCCTTACCTCTCTCCCTCCCACTTTGGACAGTTCATCCAGATAAATGCCGATGAAGTGAAACTTCACTCCGTTAGGAGACTGGCTCTCAGGATGCAGGATCTCTTTCACCAGCACATCCAGGAAGAGCTTGATGCGGCTGAAGAACAGGAAGCACACGGCTGTTAGCGGCAGCGCGCCTGGGGGACACGGTCATGCTCGTTCCCGCGCCACACCGCCACACTAACAGTACAAGGCTGACACAGGCTCACGAGGGGAACGCAGTCACCAAA
Source organism: Hyaena hyaena (assembly GCF_003009895.1). Classification (NCBI taxonomy): domain Eukaryota; kingdom Metazoa; phylum Chordata; class Mammalia; order Carnivora; family Hyaenidae; genus Hyaena; species Hyaena hyaena. The sequence goes on from NW_024080890.1 coordinate 706,775, forward strand.
AAAGGTCTAAATGCTGCGTGCGTGCTCAGCCCCGTTACGAGCCTCTACCGGGCGCAAGGAGCTTTGCTTCCCATAGTAGATAAGTGAGTGGAAGGCAAAGATCAGGCAATTCATACGAGCTAAGTGCAAGGCTTGAAAATCACACTGCTTTGCAAGTGTTACGGCCACTACCTGAATCCTTTACTAACCTTTCTTCCCAGCCATTTCGCTTCAGAACCTCAAAGGACTGCCTCAGGACCAGACGGATCAGCTACAGACAGACAACACGTTTGTTACAGAAGGAAGAGAAACGCCAATCAGCAGAATCAGGGCCTCAGGGGAATCGGTACAGCCTGCATCTCCCAAGGGAAAATATAGTCAACAATTGCAGTTACCTTTTCTTTTTTTAAATGTTTATTTGTTTTGAGAGAGAGAGAGAGAGAGAGAGAGAAAGAAAGGAGAGAACCCAAGCAGGCTCCACACTGTCAGCGCAAAGCCCAACTCGAGGCTCAATTTTATGAACTGTGAGGATCATGACCTGAGCGGAAATCAAGAGTTGGATGCTTAACTGACTGAGCCACCCAGGCGCCCTGCATTTACCTTTTCATCAGAGAGTTAACTAAGGATCCCCACACTCATCCCCGCAGCTGAAAGAGCAAACAGAGGCGCCTCCGAGCACATATCCAAGTGCTGTGCCTTGATCACACAGCCTCTCAACACACTAAGCCTGGAGCTCACTCTGCTTCACAGATCGATCTTTCCATTGTTCTCAAGATGCTCCATGCCTTTCCCTTCATGGGCCTCTGAAGCAAACGGGGGTAAAGGTACTCGGATCTTACCATATAGTACTTGCCCAGGCGCAGCCGGTCTATCCCCTTCCACTCTCGATTCATCGTTTGCCAGAAGGTTTGGATGAACAGGTGTTCTGCAGTGAACAAAAGGCTTTGAATGCTTGGTTTTCAGGCTCACGCGTTCCATAAAGCAAGAAAGTAACAGAGAAACAAACTAGGATTATTTATCATTTACTTTTTCCAAGAATTTTTTGGCAGCTAGAAGACCTAGTCGATAATTAAATATGCTCCATAATTCCTTTTATGTTTAAATAAAAACCTATTAAAACAGGTAGACTGGTAATATCTCGATGTTCAACTACAATGCTTGGTGGGCCTTTCCTTTAGCTAACGCAAGGCCACATTTCTATTAAAGTAAAAAACTCTGAGGCACGTCTATGGGCCTTTCCCACCCACCTACACCTAACAATGGATCCAAAGCCATTAATTTTGATGAACACTTGGATGATCTGTGTAGAAACTCAGCTTTGTGTTTCATGTTCTGCGTCAGCCGTCTGAGCTCTAACAAAACATTCTATTTTTCTCTTCTGAGCCGTGAAACTACCACGCTTCCATCCAAAAATAACCGTTTGTTGATTTTTTTTGGTTTGTTTTACTTCTTTTTGCACAATGCCTTCTTGGTAAGTGAAGACCTAGATGATACCCCGCGTGTAGACGTCTGCGGGACCCGGCTGAGAGCCGGCGAGCACTCGGGGTCGCTGAGGCCGGGAGGATGGCTCTGCTCCGAGGAGCGCCGAGCAGACCCACCAATAATGCTGTCTTTTTCTTCCTTCGTCAGTAACCAAAGCCTGAATGTCTCAGGACGAATTCATCTCTCCCTGTGTTGTTTTTGGGAGAGCAGCGATACTTTACGGCTTATCACCAGTGAGGCCCTTAACTGGCTCCGGTCTTCAGGTGGACAGCCTGCGCGCGGAGGTGACAGCGACCCGCACACACGGCCCCTGGGAGTGTCAGCACAGCTCAAAATCTGGAGGCTCTGGAGATTTCCATTTCTTAAACCATGTTTCTGAAAACTCTGAGATGTCACACATGATTCAACTGCACAAGATGCCTCTTTCATTTGCCCTCTTTCAGGGTCGGCATCTAAGCCCATCACAGCGTTCCCACAGGGAAGGCTTGTCGCCTGACATCTGCCCACAGGCAGCCCCAGGTTCCCGTGCAGCCAGCCCCCCAGAAAACCAGAGCTCTCAAGTAAAGAGAAGAAACAGTACTGCCTAGTTTCCTAGGCAAGTTACCAGAGCCGATGAACAAGGAAGTTTCAAAAGTCATGGAAACGTCGGGACTTACGGGCCTCTGAGTTGTTCACAACGTGGACGAGCTGGGAAATCGTGTTCGCGAGCTCCTCCTGCAAAGGCGGGTCGGGGAGAGACAGCAGGGCTATCAGGCAGCGGCACCCTGACACCCTGCCGGGGCAGCACCGCAGCCTGCTCTCCCCCCGCATCTGCTGGGGTCTGGACCTCCTGTCACGCCAGCATCTGAACGCTACTGGGTGTGGACCTCCCAACCCCAGCCGACTACGCGTGCGGTGCTGGGAGGACCACGCTGCCTGGTTAGGAGAGTACGTCTAGTTTCAGTGCCAGGGACCTGCAGGAGTAAACTAGCTGTCATCTCCCGGCTTCGGAAACATAAGCCTTAAAGTGGGAGTCTCTTCTAAGCCCCCAATCCCGGATTGCTGGCGGTTAGACACAGGGACCGTCCCTCCTCAGGGGTGCGTGCGGAGCAGGGAGCCCTGAGCTCGGCTGGCTCGGAGCAGGCGGCAAAGGCAGGCGCGTGGGAAGCGGAGGTGAACGGCTCCCCTGGCGGCTCTGTCCAGGGCATGACCTGCTCCGGCGCAGCACGCTCATCTGCGGGGAGGATCTGGTGGTCTGGCTCGAGGAAGAGACCGGCCCCGGGAGTGTCAGCGAGAGAACCCTCTTCGCACGTGACGTGAGCACAGTCCTCCCGGAACTCCTCGGGCTTCACCTGGGCTCACGTCTTCCTCGCCCGTTTTAGCTGCTCGCCCAGGCTGGAAACGGACGCTCCCGTTCATGTTTTCTTCCTCCACTAAAGCTGTCGGCTGTTACTTCTGAATGTAACTTACAAATATTTTGCCCTGCTGTCCTACTCAAAATATGTTCAGTGGAGTAAAAGCAACAAATCAAAGCCCACTGCCACACGGCCGGCCGGGAAAGAGGCAGAGCTGCACGTTTAAATCCAAAGAAACCCTTTCTGTACTGAAGGGTTTCGATAGCGCTCCTCAAAGCTTACCCTTCACTAGCGGTTACACGGCAGAACGAAGGTCTGTGGACGGTGAAAGCTGTTTTCTCCCAGCGCCTGGGGGGGGGGGGTGCCCAGGAGCACATGCACATCTGTGCGTCTCCACTGACTTTAAGGCAGGGGTGTCGGATGCCAGGCCACCGCCTGCTTTAAAGAGATCCCGGCCCCAGCAGGTGGCTGCCCGGTCCTGGCACCCACTTAAGTCATGGCAGGGGGGGTCCGGAGCCCGGTGCTCACGGGTTCTCACCCCAGTGCCGTGGCCTTATCGACCACGGGTAAGAGGAGGTGAAACAAACTGTAAAACATGTAAAACCTACCCTGGAACCAGCCTATGAAACTCCAACAGAGATACCGAATCTCTCAATTATGCACATTCTAGAGTATTTGAAAAGGTGACTTGGACACCGTGTCCCTTTCTAGATGGACAAGAGGGGACAACTGAACCCGGGCGGTGACTGCAAGCTGTTTCTGTGCATGGGGGACGGAAGCGGCGAAGAACCCCCGGGCCCCTCTACCCGTCTGGGGCCCGACACCCAGGCAGGGGACAAGGAACTGTGTGTTACCTGTACGAGGGGTTCGTCCTGCACCCACATGCAATAGAAGAGCCCTTTCCATATTTTCAGGAGTTCTTCTTGACTGAAACCTCCTAGGGGACAAAACAGCACAGACATCTTACTTCAGAGTCCCCCCGTTTCCTGTCCCAGCCTCACGGGCAGCGACAGCAATACCACATTTCCATTCTTTCACCTACAGTAGTCTTTTAGCTTTGAGGCACACACTTCCTTGTGGCACGGAGTAAACACACGCAGGCTACGTGGTTTATCATCTCCTGCTGCGCACCAACACTTTCGTCAGTCTGACAAATTAAACTGCAAATCCCACAAAAGAGACGACCTGTGTCCCACACCCCTGGCCCCGCGGAAACTGGCAGAGCTCCGGGGGTTATTTTTGCGAGGACAGCTTTTCAAGGCTGAGCTGAGCTCTTTCCCCCCGGTTATGGTTTTCACTTGCTTGGCAATGACGGCCTTGTTTTAAGTGACACCAACCTGGGTAGCCTTCTTCTGACTCATCTACGAGCCCTGCACTGCCACCGACCAGGCCACAAGTCACAAACAGCCCTCTAGGTCCCAGGCAGACCCCAGGTTCATGGAGAACAAACATGACCGAGTCTTGGTGTATGTGACAAACGGCCTGTGATAAGACTTCACCGACAGGGACGAGGAAAAATTCACAAGAACGTGGACATTTGGAATCAATGTAATTTCAATATACCAACAGATAATTAAAAAATGGCAAACAGATCCTTTTTGACATACTGAAGTTTACTTAATAATATTCAGAGTGAGCTTCTTACCGTTGAAGGTATTTATATACACAGATACTGGTTTCTGAGTTATTGAATAAGACCTTTCCCATATCGATAATTTTATTACAGTGCATTTTTATTCTTTGTGATGGTTTCTCACTTAAAACCAATATACCAGAAACTACAGTAAAGTTTACTGAAACACACTACCTTTAGGGGTTGGGCAAACCACGTGGGCAACTCCCCCCTACCCGTTATGCACAACCCACACGTGGGCACCTGCCTATAGCTAGCACACCTATGGTGCGAGTGACGGGTCCCCCCAAGCCCCCAGACCGGAGACTGCCGCAGTCAGGACCACAGTAACTCTGTCAAAGTGACCTGTGCTTACATTCAGTCATGTTAAGACTAATGAATCCAGTGTTGGGGTAACGATCGCCAATGGCTGGGAAAGCGTCAGATGAAAACACACGGTGCAACTTTGGAATGGATACACGAGGCCAGTAACACCCAAACCCACTGGCCCATCTCGGCTCGCGGACACAACTCTCCATTCAATGTAGGATATGATGCAAAAGGAAGTGCACACACCACCCGCTAAGTATTCTTACAAACACCAAAACGAACCGACATCAGGTCAAATCTGACTATTTAATATTGGCTTGCGGGAAAATACAGGGGACAGAGGAACATGTCGTGAGACCATGGGATGCAGCCAGCAAAACCCCAAACGTGAGCAACTCCATTGGGCAAATGACGCGGTTCCTGCAATGAGTAAACTGCAAGAGGAAAAACATGGACAGGCACTGCGGACAGATGGGCTGAATGCAAACTGGGTCTTGCCTGGATTCTGATGAATCCTAGAAAAATGTAGAAGATGATGGGAAAACCCAACAGGTTAGGTATTTCATTTATTAAAATTTTTTTTTATTTTTAAATTTCTGAGAGAGAGAGAGAGAGAGAGAGAAAGACAGAGACAGCGTGAGCAGGGGCGGGTCAGAGACAGAGGAAGACACAGAATCTGAAACAGGCTCCAGGCTCTGAGCTGTCAGCACAGAGCCCGACGCGGGGCTCGAACCCACGAACTGTGAGATCATGACCTAAGCCGAAGTCTGAAGCTGAACAGACTGAGCCACCCAGGAGCCCCATTTAAAGGGATTTTTAAGAAAAAAGATGTGATAAGAGTACTGTGGTATGTTAGAGACTTCTCATCTTTCAGAGATACAAGCCGAGGCACTGAGGCAGAACTGCCGTGTCTGAGATTGCTTCCTGAGACGCTGGCGAGAGGAGGGAACAGGCAGATGACCCGCACCAGCCAGGTAGTCACAGACGCTGCAGCAGCGTGCGGCGTACGGTTTGTACGTCTGAAAGAGTCATTAATAAAAACGAAGAAAACAAGTACCGTGTGAGGTTACCAAAGTACTACCATGGGCTGTTTCCATTCTTTGTGTAGAAAACTCTTCACAAGGGGACGAGAAAACCGTGACCACAGGCCAATTTAAGAGGAAACAAGACAGAATGTTGCCGGTTCCTGTGAGGCCCAGTGCTGGGTGTCCCCGTTTCTGCTGCCCCGTGAGCCTCTCCAGCGCTGCCCCCTTCCAGGCAGGGGTCGGCGGGGGAGGCAGGGGTCTGGGTGGGGCTCGCCGGATACGCAGGGGGGTGGGCAAGCTGGGCTTATTCCAAGTAAGCGTGACTCGCCTTGGCCATGGGGCTGGTTCAAGACCGCACAGATAACCTCATCGCAGAGGCTCCTGCTCAGGCTCCAGGAGAGACGCTCCCTCCCACCTGGATGGGACATAGGCCACACCTGCACCCAGCCACCGAGCCACATGCTGGGGGGGGGGGCGGTGCCAGCCCGAGGAGGGGGCCCACCTGGGGGAGCAGACACTGCCGTGTAGGAAACAGCGCTGGCGCTCAGCTGAGCTCCTGCAGGACGCTGTGCTTGGCTTTCCCCTTACAACCAGCTCGGCTTGGGCATTCCGTCAGGTTGTAGCTGAAAAAGTCTCATTCGATAAAAACACATTTTTATTGCAAAAAATTCGTATTCGTATATTACGCTGGAAATTACGCAACCAAAGGTGCCTTGTTCACTACCTCCTGAACCCCAGAGGGCCATTGTTACCTGCCTGACGTATGTCTTTCCATCCAGATCCTTCCTGTGCTTTGACGTAATACTTACACGCAGCCAGAAACGCACAGACGCGTAGCTGTGTGTGTGAAACCCGAACAGCACCACACGTGCTACGTACTCCAAATTCTGGCCTTTTCCACTAAAAATAGCACAGTGTTTTTATCTCCAGATGGTTCTTCTGGGTGCACCTTGCGTCAAGCCAAGGCTGTCTGTGCCTAATCCATACCTGTATGAGTCGGAGGGCGAGTGTGCTAGAGAGGTCTCTGTGATGGAGACTGTGGATTTTGACCAAGTAGCAGAGCGACAGCAGATCCTCAACAGTGAGCAGGAAAGGGGTTGGATGTGAAAACATATCCTCAGTGTTTCATCCTACGTGAGGCGGCAAAGTGTGGTGGGCACAAACCCACGGCTGGGCCCCCGCTGTGTCGCCACAGACAACTGTCAAGGGGCCCCGAGCACGTTCCCGCACCCGCAGTACGTGCACGGCTTATGGTTAGGGGCAAAACGAAAAGCCCATACAAGAAGCACTTTGAAAGCGAAGCGCTATGCAGTTGGCAGGTGTTAGGATTATCTCGTGTTGTCCACCCACAGGCGACTGCAGCTCTTTTCCTTTGGAAACATGTATTTTCAAAATATGTATAAAAATCACTCATTTTCACCTAGGAGTTTAGGTGGTAAAAACAAGGTACTAATTTTTTTTTTTAATTGTGTTTAAACCTTTTTTAAATGTTAGGAGAGAGAGAGAATGCACACAAGTCGACGTGCATGTGAGCAAGACGGAGCAGAGAGAGAGAGAGAGAGAGAAAATCCCAAGTAGGTCCCGTGCTGTCAGTGAGGAGCCTGATGTGGGGCTCAATCCCCTGAACCACAAAATCATGAGCTGAACCAAAACCATATTCAGACACTTAACCAAGTCACCCAGGTGCCCCAAAACTCTGATTTATTAGGTAATCTCTACCTCCAACGTGGAGCTTGAACTCACAACCAGGAGATCAAGAGTTGCAGGCTGCACTCCCGAGCCAGCCAGATGTCCCCAGAAGATGTACAGCTGACACACAATGTTACATCGGAGTCAGGTGCTCCCCAGTGTAGCTACTATGTGCCACCCACGCAGCATTGTTACATAGTCACTGCCTGTGTTTTCTGTGCTGCACCTTTCTTCCCCTCATTCATTCCATAACCAGAAGCCAAAAGTACCGATTTCTGAAGCATTTAAAGCAAAACAGAGAAACGCTCATTTAATTTCTCTGAAAATTCTGAGAGTGAAATATGCATCAAAGCAGTTTCCTTCCGCAATTGCTTTTTGATCTGTCCTGTTGCTTAAAAAAAAATTTTTTTTAAATGTTTGTTTATTTTTGAAAGAAAAACAGACAGAGACACAGGGTGTGAGTGGAGGAGGGGCAGAGAGGGAGGGAGACAGAATCTGAAGCAGCTCCAGGCTCTGAGCTGTCAGCACAGAGCCCCATGGGGGCTCGAACTCACGAACCTTAAGATCATGACCTGAGCTGAAGTTGGATGCTTAACTGACGGAGCCACCCGGGTGCCCCTGGGGTTGAGTTTCTTTAACTTAATGCCGCTTAAGTTTCTGGCAACAACATAGGTTTAGTTACTTCACAACAAACGAGGGGAATATGAAGTGAGACGTGGGCTGAGTAAATTCCAACAAGCTGTGAAATGAGAAAGCCTGACAGCTTCTGTCAGCACCAAAGGAGCTCAGGAGCCGTGTTAGGTGGGGGCGAGTCTACACCAGGGTTAGTCAGGGACCCCCAAACCTGTCAGTATGAAGAAACGCTTCCCTGTTACTGTACCTGAGACCCCATCAACTGTCCGTTGTACCGTTATTTTATGCGTCACCAAATGAAAGCAAGAGGGCAAATAAAAGTCACAGGTTGATTTTAAGATCCATCCCAGTTTCTGCAGACGTTAAAGGTTTAAAGTTGCAATCACCAAAACTTGGGGGGGGGGGGATGTCTCTTTTGTTCCCTGCCCTACATCCCGTGCCAAGAATAATCATAGCACACAGTAGGTGCTTTGTTTGCTGAAGACACAAAGGAATGAGCTCTCCTGAGTAAAACCAAGGACGGCGATCACTGTGAGTGCTCTGCGAGAATAGCTAAAGCGCTGGAGCAACATTCGGCTGCTTTAAGCACTACAAAGATTTCCAATTTGTTTTTAAATTACAAGGCTATTGGGGTGCCTGGCTGGCTCAGTCAGTAGAGCATCTTACTCTCGATCTTGGGGGTCGGGAGTTCAAGCCACATGCTGGGCGTTGATATTACTTAAAAACTAAAAAGAAAACCCCCACAAAGCTATTTATGTTGCTGATGGGCAGATCAGTAAAATTTCAGACTTTATATACTACGCCCGAGACAAAAGGCAACAGACTTTGAGCCTGCCAATGAGACGCAAGTTTCGGGACAAGGTATTTCCTGACTTGCACCTCACGTTGACGGGAGCACAGTGGAGGCAGAGCCCTGTCTATTCTGCCCCATCACCACTGTCTGCGACATTCACATTGCAGCCCCTCATCTGGACGCCCGGTGTGCTCTACGCAACGTGGACATGGGGGTGAAAGAGCACGGACCAAGTCACTCTCAGTGTGCTGGGTGCTGACCAGACGGGCCCCTGGGGCACCAGTGTAACCCCACTGGCCTCACGGCCCTGTGTCCTCTCAGCATTTCAAATCCTGAGCCTGTTCATCAGAGAGGTTTGAGCAACAGGTTCTGTTTGGCTGTCTTGGCCCAAAGGTACTGCATTTGGCCTTTCTTCAGTCCTTGTGTTCATACAGGTGAGCCCGTGCATGCCTGGATGTGCTCCCACTTCCAGCTAAGCAGACAGACTGGAAGCTTCCACTGTTGGGGGAAGAATGACACACTAACAGATAAGGAAGAAGCTACTTAGCTAAGTGCCGCCATGGAGACCCACCGGATATTTTGGAATCCTGGAGGGGTGGGGTGAGATGGTGGGGAAGGCACTTTGGAGGAAGTGATATTGAACTGGATGCCAAGAGTGAACAAGAGAAGCAAAGGCAGAGAGGGGAGTAGTGATGCGGACCCAGCATGAAGTAGTCACGTAGGGCCCGAAGTAGGAAGAGAACGGAAGGAGAGACCTTACCTGCAGACCTGGAAATCCACAGAAGCAGGTGATGTGATCAGAGCTGGTTTAGGAAGACGACCCTGGGCTGGTGTGCGGAGGATGGGTTCAAGAGAGGCACAAAGGCAGAGTTAAGGAGACTGGTCAGGAAGTAAGCAAGTTCAGAGGTCTGGATGAGATGAAGGGGGTCTTCAGTGAGGGCAGAGGATGTCAGAAGATGAAAGATGGTAGGCCTGAGAGACGATGGGTGAGGGGTCGGGGGAGAGGATCAGGAAGAGGAGTCTGGGACATGACCACGTGTCCGGCTAGAGCGAGTGGAGAGCGGGGACACCATCTAAGATACGAGAACACACGCGGCAGAGGAGAAGCAGAAGAGAACGGGTTTCAGGGGGAGGAAAATGACTCACTTTTGGGCCTGTGAGTCTGAGGGGCCCATGGGACAGCCAGGTGCAAGTGCCAGGTCTGCTCTAGACACTTAGACTTATGACCCTTCAGTGTGCTGGGGATACCTGAAACCCTCAGAGTAAACGAAATGCCTCAGGGAGGCCCTTAACAGAGCTGAGGTTAGGAACTGGGTCCTCATTCCTTTCTAGCAGACTTCCCATCAAACTTATTGTCTTTTCCCTGGGTAGTCTTTTTGTGATTTCTCCTCCAAATAGAACAAACTAAGAAAGTCAGTACACAGGCAGATAATATCTATTCTTTCAGGGAGACTCCAAATGTATTAGTATTAGCAGTAAATCAAATTATGTATGCTAGCACAATCTAAAAACCGTGACCATCTGTCACGGTTCACACTCTCAAGGGTTTGCAGAACGGACCCTGGCTCAGGTCAATGAAATCCTTCAACGGCACCCCAGTGCAGTTAAAACGCAAACCAGAAAGCCCAGTGTGACTTGGCCATTGCTGACTTTTCCAACTTTAAATCGTAACACCCTCAACTGGTCTTCCAGCCACTCCCAGGGCAGATTCGCCCTCTTCTCCGGCCTCTGTTCGGATCCGTTGAACGTCGCCCCAGAGGCCTTCCCGCACCAGGCAGAGTAGCGGAGCTCCCTCTTCCCTTGGCTGCACTTGTAAAACTCTATTTCAGTTATCCACGCCCCGCCCGGATGTGCTGGTGCAACTCTGGAAGTAGGGATTCGCTAGTCTCCTGTAACTCCGCACCTAAGGGGTCGGGTACCATAACACGTGCCATCAATGGGGAGCACAGATGAAGAAACCGGGCTAAGTTTGGTGACTCAGGGGCAGGCTCGGGGTCGGGCAGCCCTTCCTCGGCTTCCCACTCGCCGCGACTTTCGGCACAACACCCCGCCCCTGCGGGCTGCAGCCCCTCCACCGCCACTCCGGGCCGGCCCCAGCAGGAGGCCGTCCCCACGGCGCGGAAGCACCCAGGCCCGCGGCGGCAGCGCGGCTCGGCGCCCGCCCCCGCCCCGCTCCCCCCGGCACGGCCGCCATGTGGCGCGGCTGACCGCCCGGCGCCCACCTGTCTCCCGCTGCGTCTTCACGCTGATGTACTGGCGCAGCTTCTTCACCGCGCGGTCCCGGATGCCCTTCTCGTGGGACGCCAGCCGCTGCGCGAACTGGAGCTCGGCCGGCTGCATGGCGGGGGCCATCGCGCCCGCTGGACCATCCCCGGCCGCAGCCTCCCGCCGCCCGCAGCCTCCCGCCGCCGCTGCCGCCGCCGCCGCCGAGCTGCCCGGGGCCGCGTCTGCGCAGAAAGAGGCCCGCTCCGGCGGCCGCGGGCGGGGGCGGCGCGCGGGCTGATGGCGTCACAAAGGCGCCGGCCGCGGCTCGCCGCGCGTTCCGGGAGCGAGCGCGGCCGGCCCTGGCTGGCGTTCGGCCGCCGCTCCGCCCCGCGCCTCCGCCGTCTCTCTCGCCGCGGCCCGGCGTCCGGCGGCGAGGTTAGCTAGCGTTGGGTCTTGGCCAGGAAGATGGATGGCCAATTTAAGTAGTCTAGAATCTGCAGGCTCACTCTACAAAGTCTCCGTCCTGTCGATCACTCCCCTACGAGATAGCACCGAGTTTTTAATTGTGCTGGACTCCTCAGCCGCCTCTGCCGGGTGGAGACTGAGCAGGGGCGGCAGTCTCTGGGGGTTTTGGCTCCATTAAGCGGCCGCCCTGACGGGCTCCAGGTCTCAGCCTCCGCTGCTGGCCGAGGCAGCGCGCTCCAGCGTCTCCCAGTGTCCGGGTCCCGGGGCCGGTCCCAGGGCAAGGACAAGTCCTGGGCGGGGGCAGCTCCTGAGGTGGATAGCGAGGGCCTTGGGTGACAGGGACAGGATCCGGGTCGGGTCCCAGTGCAGAGGACGGCAGGGGCAGCTGCAGGGGATAATGGCTGCTACGGGTCCCCGTGAGGGGGCAGGAGTTTGGAGCGAATGCTAGCGAGTCCGTCCTTAGGCTTGGGGAGCATTCAGGGAACTCTGGCAGTGTTGGCTTTTTGCCAGCTTAGGAACAAACGATGTCACAGTTATTGCAGTAACGCAGTACATTTGTAAATTGAGTGGCCATATTGGGGCAAGTAAATGGACTAGGTGGCATCGTCCAATTCACGGTGGTCGTGCTGCTCAGCCCGCTGGCTAGACAGGACCCCCCCTCCAGGGCCGACTTCCCGAGGAAGTCTGTCGTCAGCGGGCTTCGAGCCCTGCTCCCGGGGCGCAGAGCCCAGCGCGGGAGCGTGGCCGCCGGCTGCGCGGTGGCTGTTCCCTTAGTCTGGCGTCCCTTGCCAAACAGGAAAGGCCCAATTCGACTTATTTAACTTGCCCCGTATACTTGGGTTTCACTGTCTTTCTATTTTGCAGTTAACGAGTTTAAAACTCCGGCCATCCCAGCAGAGCCGACGCAGGACCTCACCAAGCCCAGCCCTAGTCAGTAAGGCGGAAAATGCAGCGCAAACTCTGCGAGGTTTGAGCCTCGCGGCTCGCCGTTCCCGAGCCCCGGCGTGGATACGTTCCCGCTCTTTCTGGCGTGAGGGGGTCAGAGGGCGCCGCGCAGGCGCACGGAGCAGAGGTCGCTGCAGCCATGGGCGAAGCAGGCGGGACAGAGGAGGCCTGCCGGGTCCGTGAGGGGGGACCGGGCTGCCACCATTCGCTTTCCCGCGCTGTGAGGCAGTCTGTCTGGGTTTGCCAGTGCTCTTCGGGCAGCCCGGGCCTCGTCCGCGGGGCAGGGTGGCCCGGGCAGGGGGCTGAGGGCGTGGCGGGGACCCCCGCGCCCCGGGGCGGTGGGCGCGACGGCGGGACCTGCAGTCCGAGCTCGAGTCCCCTCACAAGGCCCTAGCACGCCTTCCAAGACTCAGCGCAAGGTTCGGGAGAATGAGGGCCACAGGTTGCCGCGCTGTCACCTCCACTGCGCGTGATGCGAGAGAGACCCGGGTTCGGGGCCCGGTTCCGACCCCTTGACGGCGTTACCGTGAGGAGGCCACCCAGCCTGCCTGTGCCTTTGCGTGTGACCTGGACAACCTTGAGGGGTTGGGGACGCCAAGGGAGACAACCCCCCTCGGGCCGGGCGCCCCTAGCAGGAATGCCGTGACCTTCCTTTTCCTCCCGAGGGGCTGCCGGGGAGCCGGGTGCCGGCCTGTCCTTTGGCTTTCGAGAGGGGGCCTCAGGCCTCGTGTTTAGGGAAAGGACAAAAACTGGCTCCCCTTTGCAGCCTGCGGCTCCAGCTCCGTGTACCCCACAGAGCAGAGGGCAGGGTGGGTAAAGACCTGCTTTCTGAACCTTCACAGACGTGAGAGGTGCTAATGAGAGGAGGCCGCCTTGGGCTGCGGGTCTTTGTCCTCCCAAGGGAAATGTTAACCATCTTGAAATCTGCTTGTCCTTTTAGCACGTGGGATCTAAGGAAGAATTCGTTAAAGTCAGAAAGAAGGACCTGGAACGGCTGACAACTGAAGTAATGCAAATCCGGGACTTCTTGCCCAGAATACTAAATGGAGAAGTGCTGGAAAGCTTCCAGAAGCTAAAGATTGTAGAAAAAAGTGAGTTTCCTCGTTAGCAGCCATCGAGGGGGACACCTGCTGTTCCAGCAGATTGGTGTTGCACAAACGACTGGATGGCAACTGTCAATAGGCTTTAAGGTGCTGCTCCGGTCCGTGTACTTACACTTGGGACAGTCACATAAGACCTAAGGGACAGAGGTGCCCTCATATGAGTGATCCAGACACCTAAGTTTGTGTTGGAAGAAGGGTTGCCAGTTTTTCTGTTTTCGAGTTTCTCACCAGCTTCCCTTTCTCTCCATCTCTCGTCCTTGGCATTCACGTTTGCTGCTCTTGTAATTGAAAAGCGCTGCTCTAAAAAATTAAAGAGCTTGCCCCGTGGGTACGCTGCATGGAGATGACTGTGTGCGTGGAGACCGCCGTGTGTTTCCTAGTCTCTAGGCGGACGCACAGGTCAGTGTCGAGCCCCGATTCGAGTCTGCTTGAGCTGGAGGTTCTGGCCTAGCCGCTGTGTCAGGCGGCGGTCTGGAAGCCGGTGCAAGTTCTCAGAGGCACACCGCGCCCGGCTGTGCCCTCGCGCTGAGCCAGCCCTCAGCGCTCAAGGCTGACACACCGGGCTGCCCCGCCCTGCTCAAAGTCACCAGGGCCTCTAGGAAAGTTGCTTCTGAGGCCCCGCATGGCACCCCAGCGCCGGTGCAGACGGAAGGTGTGCAAACCGCTCGTGTGTCCGGTGTGCACATATGTGCCTGGTGGAGGGCGCAGCTGTGTCTGCTTACTTGGGGAGCTGCTGGGGCTGCCGGAGTTCCCCGCCCCGCTTTTCTCCCTGGAGCCCCCAGAGCCGCGCTCCTAGTCCCTGCGGTGTGTGGCCCTGTGGTGGACTCCTGCTGACCGGCCGCCTCCGGCTTAAGTGCTGGCTGCCTGGGACTCACCGCGGAGGGCGTCAGAGGGCGGAGAGAGAGTTCAGGCCCGGTGTTTGCTCAGGTGCTGTGGCTTGCGCCTCAGGCCCCGAAGGCAGTCTCTGCTCTCGCTGGGCTCCGGTCACAGCGTTTCTCCCATTCCTTCATCGGTGGGCCTTTGCCAGTCTCTGGGGCCTCAGCAGCCCTGTTGTTGGGGGTCCCTTATCCCCACTTTGTCTCTGTAAGTAGTCCTTTCCGTGACTCTCAACACCCGGGCCTCTGTGTGCCACTGGGACCCTGCCGCGTGTGTGTCACCGGTTATGTGGTAGCTCTGGCTCACTGGCTTCTGAGTCCCTGCTTCTGGTCCCGTGCCCTTCCGGCGACCCTCTGAGAGCACTCAGTCACCCGCATGCATTTATCTTCCGGGAGCGGAAGTGCTGGTCCGCAGCTGGGTATGTCAGCGCACTGGGTGGTTCTGCCTCTGCGGAGTAATAAGCTGGCACTCAGGGCCTCATGAATTGGTCAGCAGGAGTCAGCTTTAGAGACACAACATCAGGTTGCGTGTATGTCGGAGCGGGGGCCACATACGAATCTGTGGTGACTTGATCACACCTAGGCTTCAGGTGCTCTTGCCTTGCGGCCCCTGGTCTTCCTCAGCCCTGCGCCATGTCTTCCTGCTCTCCGGCCTTCCTGTCCTGGCCTGCTTTGCCCATGCGCCCTTCTTTGCAGCAGCCCTTTGGCTAGTGGAGCTGCCTGAGGCTCAGACCTACGCCCCGTCTCCCCCGCTGCGTGGCTTTTCCGTGGGCAGTCTCCGTGCCAGTGGCTCCGGGCAGGTGTCTGGTCCTAGGCTTGCCCAGACCTCCAGGCTGGCGGTGCTGTATCAGACTCCTCCGTGGCGTTCCTTCTTGCTTGTTTCACCATGATTTCAGATCCTCACCATTTGTCTTATAACAGCCAGCCTGCAGCCATCACCAGGGACCCGGAGTCCCCTGAGGGAGAGCACACAGCAGAGGAACTATGGGCATCTTGCCAACAAAAGGCTGGCTTTGCCAAGAGATTTGGGGAAGGGTGGAGTTCGGGTGAAATGCACGTTAAACCATTTTTTTTTTTTTTTAATTGTTTATTGTTGAGAGAGAGAGAGAGACAGAGTGTGAGTGGCAGACAGGCAGAGAAAGAGGGAGACACAGAATCTGAAGCAGGCTTCAGGCTCCGAGCTGTCAGCACAGAGCCCGACACGGGGCTCGAACTCACAAACCATGAGATCATGATTGAGCTAAAGTCAGATGTTTAACTGACTGAGCCACCCAGGCGCCCTGCGTGTTGTGATGGGCTCCAAGCAAAATAGGGCCATGTGCGGGGCCATCACCGTATCCTACTACAGCGGACCCGGGCCTTGTCTTTGTACGTAGTTGGACAACACCGTGTCTGAAGTGCCTTATTTGAAGCTCTGCAGGTGGCTGGAAATCAAGGCGGCTGCTCTGTGTCCTAGTGACTTTGATCCTGCATGGAACAGTGAGACATTTTCTTTTTACTGGTAGAATTCCAAAATGGTCTGGGATTTTAAAAAATAAGCTTTCTATGAATAAGAAATGAGCAGTCACTGAAAGGGGCTGTTAACGACACTGCAGTGTGTTCTTTCCTGTTAACTTGGCAGCTGGCTTTATATGTCTGTTAGCCCAGCCTAACACCCTGCGGGACAGATTGCTACTTTCTGACCTCTGACTCATGATACCCATCTTCCTACCCCACCCCACGCTGGGCTTCCTCAGTCTCCCCAGCACACCACCGTCTGCCTAGAGACCTGGGACCCCTCTCACTGTCTGCCTCTCCTCCCCTCCTCCCCCCGAGTCTCTCTTCCCATTAAGTCCTGTACGTCCCCGCTCCTGGATGTGCCCTGAATTCACTAGTCTGCCTTCACTGCCACTGCTGAGCTGAGGCCAGTTTTGCCTGAAGCTTTGCCTCCTGGCAGCATCCACTCGTCGTCACTTTCCAGTCTGTTCTGTACCCTGCAGCCTGTGTAGTTTGTAAGCGTTGTTTGCTTATGTCATTCCCCTGCTTATGTCTTCAATGGCTTCTCCTTGCTTTTAGGATAAAGACCAGAAAAACACCCCCTTTCCCCAAGAAAGCACTACCACCCTAAAACCTAAGCAAAACTGTACCATGGCTTGGAAGACTTTGTATTATTGGACTTAGCCTCAGGTTCAGATTCACTTCCTTATTTGACTGCCTAGATAAGATCTGTCTTCCTGTTAGTCCTGTTAGATGTTATAGCACAGCGTTCTTTTCCTTCAGATAAAGTTTTATTCTCATCTTAGGTACGAGTCTGCGGGAGGGCAGGGCCCGTTTTTGCCTCCTATTTTATTCTCTGTGCCTGAATATTTGGTCCTGATGTTGCTTCTCGCCCTGTCTCTGCATGCTCCTCTCTCTAACTTGCTTGCTATCTCATGGAGCTAAGGTGCTTTGGCCCCTTGGTGCTGAGAGAAAGGGAGGATCAGAGTGAACTGACATAAATCACAGAATGGTCAAGATTTTAAACACTTTGCCGTGCAACCTCAGGATGCTTTTCAGGTAGTTAAACTGATCTTGAAGCTTGAAATTGGGGTCAGATTCTTTTGTTTCATAATTGCATCAGAAGGTCTAATAATCACTTGTCTTTCTTGATTGGCTCCAGTTTACTTGGAGAGAGACAGTGAGAACCATTCAGCCTCTTTTCTCCGAATTAGTTAACATATAGTGTAATAATGGTTCCAGGAGTAGAATTTAGTGATTCATCACTTACAATTAACCCTCCCCGCTCATCCCAGTAAGTGTCCTCCTTAATATCCCATACCCATTTAGTCCATCCCCCCACCCACCTCCCCTCCAGCAACCCTCAGTTCTCTGCATTTGAGAGTCTTTTAGGGTTTGTTTCTCTCTCTGTTTTTATCTTACTTCCCTTCCCTTCCCTTATGTTCATCTGTTTTATATCTCAAATTCCACATATTAGTGAAATCCTGTGATATTTATCTTTCTCTGATCAACTTATCTTACTTAGCATAATACACTCTAGTTCCATCCGTGTTGTTGCATATGGCAAGATTTCATTCTTTTTGATTGCCAAGTAATATTGCATTGGATATATAAACCACATCTTTATCCATTCATCCATCAATGGACATTTGGGCTCTTTCTATACTTTGGCTATTGTCGATAGCACCGCTGTAAACATTGGGGTGCATGTGCCCCTTTGAATCAGCACTCCTGTATCCTTTAGATAAATACCTAGGAGTGCAGCTGCTGGGTCGTAGGGTAGTTCCATTTTTAATTTTTTGGGGTATCTCCATAGTGTTTTCCAGAGTGTCTGCTCCAGTTTGCATTCCTACCAGCAGTGCAAGAGGGTGCCCGTTTCTCCACATCCTCGCCGGCATCTGTTGTTGCCCGAGTTGTTAGTTTTAGCCACTCTGACAGGTGTGAGGTGGTATCTCATCGTGGTTTTGATTTGTGTTTCCCTGATGATGAGTGGGAAGTTGAGCATCTTTTCACGTGTCTGTTGGCCCTCTGGATGTCTTCCTTGGAAAAGTGTCTCTTCATGTCTTTTGCCCATTTCTTCATTGGATTATTCGTTTTTTGGGTGTTGAGTTTGGTAAGGTCTTATAGATTTTGGATACTAACCCTTTATTCAATGTGCCATTTGCAAATGTCTTCTCCTATTCTGTCAGTTGCCTTTTAGTTTTATTGAATATTTTCTTTACTGTGCAGAAGCTTCTTCTCTCACTGATGTCCCAGTAGTTGATTTTTGCTTGTATTCCACTTGCCTTCGGAGATGTGTCTAATAAGCAGATGCTGTGGTCGAGGCCAGAGGTTGCTGCCTGTGTTGTCCTCTCGGATTTTGATGACTTACCGTCTCACACTTAGGTCTTTCATCTATTTTGAGTTTATTTGTGTGTGTGGTGTGAGAAAGGGGTCCAGTTCCGTTCATCTGCATGTCGCTGTCCAGTTTTTCCAACGTCATGTTCAGCCTGTTTCAGTCTTCATTCTCGTATAGAACACTTTTCAAACACTCAGGTTGTCTTCCAGATGTTAGGTGATGGAACTCACAAACAACTTGACGTCTTAGTGGCAGTCAGATACTGAGTCTAGGGTTGTGATCGTGTAGTTTTTTGTGTTGACACCAAACATAAATTGCAGTCTAATTTCTGAATTTTAAAATCTGCAACATTTGTTTTAACCTTTTAAATTTTATTTAAATGAGTGTTTATGACTCCATAGCTTTCATGTGAATACTGTGAACCAGCCTTGTTTTGTCTCTTGAATATCAGCACTGAACACAATCTAGTGCCGCCAGGTATGCCCTGGAGAGGGTGTGACTCATTTTCTTTAGCAGTGGAAAAAAGTTATTTTGTGTAATTTAAAATTAGGTGCAGCAGCACCTTGCCTCTGTCAGTATTGTCCGATGGAACTTTCTGTAACGGTGACGTTCTTATATAATTTATGCTGACCCTATTTAAAAAATAGCCACTAGACATATGTGGCCAACAGACCCAGCCCCGTTTGTTGAAAAGAAGTCTTTCCCTCCATTACTATAGAAATGGCTTTGTTGTGAATGGCTGTGTACCTGTGGATTTGGTTCTGAATTCTTTATTAGTTCTGTTATTTATTTTTATGTAATTTATCATTAGTATTTATTAGGTGTTGTATTGGTTTTCCACTTGGTTGTATTTTACTGTAGCTCCTTGATAAAATTCTCTTTTTGCCTTTTTTTCCCTGTAATATTAATCACAGTTATTTTATAGTCTGAATCTGATCATTCTTTTTTTTTTTTAATTTTTTAAAATCTATTTTTTAAAGAAAAAGAGATACAGAGTGTGAGTTAAGGAGGGTCAGAGAGAGAGGGAGACACAGAATCCAAAGCAGGCTCCAGGCTCTGAGCTGTCAGCACGGAGCCTGACATGGGGCTCTAGCTCATGGGCTGTGAGATCATGCCCTGAGCTGAAGTCAGATACTTAACCGACTGAGCCACCCAGGCACCTCTGAGTCTGATAATTTTAATATCTGGATCACCTGTTGATCTGCTTGTATTGTCTATTTTATCTATTGGTAATTTTTTTATTGATTAATGGAGTTTTTAAAGTGAAACTTGTAGAGACTTTTAGTGGTGATGTTTTTCTCTAGCAAGTGCCCCCCCCACCGCCCCGTCTGCTTGCCTCTTCAGCCTCTGTGTGTTGCCTGTGCACTGCTAAGTGCCTGGAACAGAGATGGCTCTGACATCAGCCCATTTTCTATGCGTCCATCTCCTCTGGGATCGTGGCCGACCCTGAGTATTGGTCATCTGGCAGCTCTGTAGTTTATTTTCATTTCCCAGCCCTGTACCACCGCTGACCACTCTGCCCAGCTTTGCTGCCTCTTTCCCTGTGCTGCTTTGGAATATGCCGGGGCCTTTGGGAAGAAGACAGTGGGAGGCTGGGGTCCTCTACCTCGGGGCACATCCCCCTTCTCTGGGTCCTAGCCTGAAGGCCGGCATGACTCCGTAGCTCTCACATACTTTCAAGGGAGTCCATTTTTTTAAGTTCTGCTTTTTTAATTATTCTTGGTGAGAAGATTGATCTGCTCCCTCACCATCATAGCTGGAAATGTAAGTCCTTCCATATACGTGGTTGTGATTTTTAAATTGTTAAAAACATTTTGTAATGTCCTACAGTAAAAACTGACTATGGAGATGTTCTAGATTAAAGGAGGCTAAAGATGCAATGACAACTGAAGGCAATTCCTGACACTAGACTGGTGGTTGTACCTTGAAGGAAGAAAATGCTATAAAGGACAATTTGGGGTCATTTGAGGGAATTTGAATGTCGGTGGCAGATTAGATAGAGGTATTGATATTAATGTTTCTGAAGTTGACAACTGTATAGTGTAGGTGTCTAGGACATCCCTATTCCTGGGAAAAAGTCACTGAAGTATTTAGGAATAAAGGGCCGTGATAGACGTAACTTACCTCAGCCGGCTCAGTGTATTGTGTGTGTGTGTGTGTGTGTCTGGGTGTGTGTGTGTGTGTGTCTGTGTGTGTCTGTGTCTGTGTCTGCATACGGAACAAGGGAAGAGCAAATGTGAAATGTTGCCAGTAGATCAGTCTGGGGAAAGGGAACATGGGTACTTGTATGTTTTTTATTTGTGCAATGTTGTGTAAATTTGAAACTACTTCCAAATAAAAAGTTTGAAAAAGCTAGTAAAATGGAAAAACTAATCTTCACAGAACCGTAAGTGTCCCTTAGGCACTGTTGGGTTGTTAGAAGTGGGGTTTGGAAAGCACTTGTACCACGTGGCCTCTCAAGTGTTGATGGGTGTTTGGAGATGAATTTCCCAAGACTTTGGTATGAATGAGAAGAGGAAGACCTCTGTTACAGCTCATAAAAGAGTGATTATTTCTGGGCCACAGAAATCTGAACCAGAGAGAGAATCATGGAGAGTGGGATGGAAGGAAGGGTGAGTGCCAGGGGGCGTTATTGGGGTGCACAGTGGGCTCAGCAGGTGGAGCCTGGTTTGCTCCATCTTGGGGTTGGGAGTTTGAGCCCTGTGTTGGCAGGAGAGATTACTTAAAAATAAAATCTTAAAAAAAAAAAAGATTATTTGATATGACCAAAAGTTTACTGTGACCCAGGTGAGATGATCTCAGAGTGTCTTTTCCCCATGTCTTGGCAGAAACAAGAGGGGTAACATGGAGCCTAAAGTGGGGGGATGTGTGTGGCCCAGGTTTGGGGAACCCACACTAGGGAGCAGAGGAGCTACCAGAGGGCAGGGGCTGCCTCCCCCAGGAGGGGAGTTGCTGCTGCTGGAAGACAGGCGATGATGTGGAGCAGATGCCTCTGCGTGTCTCTTGGTCCCTGCCACTGCCCTGTCCTAACAGGAGCCCAGTTGCCGTGGATGTTGACTTGTGCCTCTCAGAAGCACAGATCATGGAGGAGAGGGGTCTGAAGGGCACGTGGAGACTGTCCACGCAGGGGACTGAAGAAAAGAGGGGGGAGAAGAAAGAGACTTAACGGGATTTTGGACAGAGGAAGTAGGAACGTAGCCGAGGTGGAGAAGGTAGAGACATACATGATTGAATGAATCACTCCCGACACCCTGTCGTTAACATTTTCTCTGTGTGCCAATGAATGAAACGTTTCGCAACTCTACGGTCTGCGAGATGCTTTAACAGAATTCATTTGAATTCAGCAAGATTGATCTTAGTTGTTTGCGATGGTATTTATTTTCAAGTCTCCAGTGAGCGTGGTCGATGAGTCACTCAGGTAGAGATGCACTCTCTGCCTGGTGTTTGTCAAGCATCGCTAGGTAACGTGGCGACGCTCAAAGGGTAAAACCTGACCCCTTTCCTTCGTAATTTACAGGTAGACTGTGGAGCTCCAACACAGATGTTGAAGTTAGTGATACAGGGTACTGCCAAGTCCATTGGCAATGTCAGGATAGAACCAATTCCTGTTAGTCACACATTTTTGTCATCTTATAAGAGATAACTCCAGTGGCCTTTAAGTTAGAAAAAGAAGAGCGGTTTGGGGAGCAGGTTTTTGGCGGTGCAGCAAAAAGATGCTATTTCCATGTTCTGGTTCCAACTCTTTTCCCCAACCCACTTTGATTTGTTTTAAAAATTTGACAGCTAATTAAAGTGTTATTTTGCTGGCTTAGAGTGGGTAGAAAGATTTCAAATTCACTTAATCTCTTTAACTGAAGAATTTTTTAAAGCAGATTCTGAAATATTCTCATTTTTTCACTTTTTGAACTGACGTTGACAGGCTGATTAAGTTAAAATGAGGTCTTTAGGGTGAGCCCTGATCTAATACGACTGGTGTCCTTACAAAAGGGGGAAATTTGGACACAGAGAAGACGTGCACAAGGAAGCTGATGTGAAGTGAAGAGACCAGGGGAAGGCCCGGGGAGAGCGGAGGCAGTGGGAATTCTGTAACAACAGGGTTACTGAAAGATGGAGGAGGCAAGGGAGGAGCCTCACCCGTGGGTGCCTGCTGACAGCGCGGTTTTGGATCTGTGGCCTCCGGAACTAGGAGAGAAGATGTTTCTGTTCTAAGCTGCCCAGTTTGTGGTGCTTGTTATATGCCCTCCAAATCTCAGTTCAAAGTAAAGTTGGAGTCCATTAGTGGCTAATGGGAAAGTCTTTTCTAAACCTATTGGAGAGTGATGCGAAGGGAGAAGTTAAGGGCTGTTACAAAGCTTTTATTTTGTTTTTTGTTTTTTTTTGTTTTTTTGTTTTTTTAAAATGTTTTATTTATTTCTAGGAGAGAGAGAGCGTGAGCAGGGGAGGGTCAGAGAGAGAGGGAGTCACAGACTGAAACAGGCTCCAGGCTCTGAGCTGGCAGTCAGCACAGAGCCCGACGCGGGGCTCGAACCCACGAACCGCGAGATCATGACCCAAGCAAAAGTCGGACGCTTAACCAACTAAGCCACCCAGGCGCCCCACAAAGCTTTTATTTTGGATTTGAGCCTTTGAGCTATTTTGATCAAAAACAATACTTTCTCTGTTAACATACGTGAAACAACTGATAGTTTACTTTGCTTATTTTAAGTATACCTGGTGATAAAAAAGGGTAGGAAAAATTGATCTCTTTTGTGTGGTCTACATGTCTTTGCTGAGTGTTTTAGAAATGCTGCTTTTCATTTACATGTATAGCTCTGTCTCCTGCCCGTAATAGTTCTCTGTACTCTTCCCATGAGTAAGTTAAACATTAAGAGATACAGGCATTCTCATGTTATTAGAACTATCAAAAAAAGGATTGTAACTTTCAGAAGCTATATCGACGTTGAAGTAGCCTGTGAGGTAGGTTGTGTTTATGCATTGGTAGTCTGTCTTGGCCACTCTTTAATTAGTTACCAGTTAAGTGGAGGAGATTTCTCCTTCATTTTTTTTTTTTTATTTTATTTTTAAAAATTTATTTATTTCTAGGAGAGAGAGAGAGAGAGAGAGAGAGAGCGTGAGCAGGGGAGGGTCAGAGAGAGAGGGAATCACAGACTGAAACAGGCTCCAGGCTCTGAGCTGGCAGTCAACACAGAGCCCGACGCGGGGCTCGAACCCACAAACCGCGAGATCATGACCTAAGCGAAAGTCAGACGCTTAACCGACTAAGCCACCCAGGCGCCCCGATTTCTCCTTCATTTTAAACACTAAAGGTGAGCAGTTAAAAGATACTCTTAGGCTGGGTGACAGCTCCTTTCCTATTCTGACATTGAGACTGCGTTAGATAATGTCTTGATTTCCCATAATGGAGCATTCACTGTCCATATTCTATCTGTCCCTGGATTTAAAAAAAAAAAAAAATCACAAAAACAGTATATTCTCATTATGAGAAAGAGACATATAGTCAAAGTAGCTGTGCATTTTTTTCTATTCAAGGATTAGCAGAAGGAATGTGTAGAGAAGTGAAATTTATTTGTGGGACAGATACTTATAAAATTCCGTGTGCTGTTCTAGGGATTTTGGATGTATCAGAAAACAAAACATGAAAATCCCTGCCCTTGTATTCTGGGCGCAGGCACTTCTGGGGGCCAAGCTGGAAACGCAAGGTGGGGGTTTTGTTGGACGGTGATCGCAGTGCCCCCATCTGGCCACACGGCGGCGGCCTTGTACAGCAGAAAGGCACCTGCCGCCTCAGGGCCTGGAGTGGGCCCTAGGCAGGTGCGTGTGAAATTCCTGATGCTGACTTTGAATTCTGTGGGCGCCTATAGGAGAGTGGGATGATGTGGCCCTGTCCCTGTAGTAAGGGTGTATAGAGGTATGTAGAGCAAAAGATTTTGAAGTTACTATAACAAAAATCTTTTGGGTGATCAGAATTAATTCCTCCCTATTTTATACATAGTAAAGCTTGTAAAGATGTAATTTCCTATCTTCTTTGGCATGTTCGGGTGATACACTGCTTAACCATACAAGAAAATTTAAAAGTGACCCGCAAAGAAAAAATTTGTACCACTAATTTTATTTTAGTTCCTTTTTTGATTTTCTTTCTTTTTTTGACCATATGCACTTTATGATTCATTCATAATTATAAATAATATATATTTTAATTTAACATTGTTACAAAAGGCAACTTTGTAGTTTTTCAAAGCATAATCCTTCAGGGGCGCCTGGGTGGCTGAGTCCGTTAAGCGTCCAACTTCAACTCAGGTCATGATCTCAGGGTTCGTGAGTCCAAGCCCTGTGTTGGGCTTTGTGCTGACAGTTCTGAGTCTAGAGCCTGCTGTGGATTCTGTGGATTCTGTGGATTCTGTATCTCCGTCTCTTTCTGCCTTCTTCCCCACTCTCTTTCTCTCTTTCTCATAAATAAACATGAAAAAAAAAATAAAGCATAGGGGCACCTGGGTAGCTCAGTCGGTTAAATGTCCAACTTTGGCTCAGGTCATGATCTCGCAGTTCATGAGGTCGAGCCCTGCATTGGGCTCTGTACTGACAGCTCAGAGCCTGGAGCTGCTTCAGGTTCTTTGTCTCCCACTCTCTCTGCGCTGCTTCCCCCACTCATGCTCTTTCTCTGTCTGTCTGTCTCTTTCTCTCTCTCAAAAATAAACAAACGTTAAAAAAAATAAAGCACTTGACTGATAGTTGATATCTTGGGTGGCCACAATTTGTAGGGCAGAGTATAGAGTTGTGGGGCAAGTCCTGTTGTGGCATGATACGTTGTAGAAGGGCAGAAAGAGAACTGATTTGAGGGAGAGGAAATAGTCTCACATTACTTCACGTAGTTTCTCAGAAACACACTTCAAGAGTTCTGCTGGCCAGCTTCATAATCTGTACCGGTGTATTTAGCTTCAGGTGCTAATCTTCCGCTAGGGCAACGGGTCCCTAGAAAATGAAGACGCCATCCATTTCTCCAGAGCGTTTGGTACACCTCCCCTGTCCCTGCCGGCCCCTCTGTGTCAGACCCCTGGACTATGAAGCCACAGCCCCTCTGGTCTGCACTTCATTGGGGGGATGCTGTAAACCATCTCCCCTCCCAGGTGGGGGAAGGTGCAAGTTTCCACGCTGCCACCCCCCACTACCCTCCATTTCTCTGCCCCCCATGCTCCTGTGGCTGGGCTCCCTCATTTGCTCGAGCTGGTGTGTGTCAATTTCATTTTGTTAGTGACCAGAGACCAGGTTATGGTCCCGGGGGCGTACTTTTTCTGAGTCTCTTCCCAGATCAGCAGTATCAGCCTCACTTAGGAACTTGATAGAAGTGTAGGTTTTCAGGCCCTGCTCCGGCCTCCTGAATCGGAAACCCTGACGGGGGCCGCAGCAGCCTGTGTTTGAGCAGGTCCTTTGGGGGGTTCTGGTGCCCCACAAGCACTGCTGCTTAATCACGAGGCACGCCTTTGACCCAGGACTGTGCTCCACGTCAAGTCTTGGTTTATGTTAGCATAAAAATGGATGACTTTGTAGCCCCTGAAGTCGAGGCCCTTAACAGTTTAAGCTCTAGATTGCTTTATGAATGTCGTAATATCCTTTATTTAGAGTTGATAATGCTTTTGATTTCAGACTCATTAACGTGATGTCTTTGGGATTTGTGTTGGCCGTTTGAATCATCATCTGTGCGGACGTGGTTGAGAGGAAGAATGCCCTGGTGCCATGCTGTCCCCGGGGCCTTTTCTTGTGTGACCACGTTCCTCCCACCCTCCATTGAGTGCCGCTGCGGCTGTTCCCACTGAGTCAGTCTGCCAGTTGGTGAGACGAGCTTTGTGAATCAGCCCCGGCTGGCACCGTCTACTCGCTGAGCCGCCTTCTGCTTTTTATGGAGCAGATACAAGTCTGTGCCACGAGACAGTCGGGCTTCTCAGCCCTGCCTTCAGCCCTGCAAATAACCCACTTTCTTAAAGCCTCGAGTACAAGTCTGGCAGTAAAATGAGGCCTTAAAAACATAAGACCGACAACAACAACAAAAATAGTGCTTTCTGCTCTGGGGTACGAAGCGGGCCTTTTAGCATATTGGTCAAGGACTGGTTGTGTGCATGATCCCACCTGCGCAGGCAGTGCCCGTTTTCCTAAAAGAAGATTAGGCAAATGGATTCTTAGAAGAGGGTAGTGATTTGAAGTATTGAGTAGTATTATGTCTCTTTTTTCTAGACCTGGAAAGGAAAGAGCAAGAATTAGAGCAACTGAGAATGGATTGTGAGCACTTTAAAGCCCGCCTAGAGATCGTGCAGGTTGACAGCACACGGGAGAAGAAGGTACGATGCTCCCAGGCTGCTGCCTGCCGCACCTGTGTCGTGGCTGCGGCCGCAAAGCAGTGTTGCCAGCAGCTTTTCTAGACCCTGAGCCTCAAGAGCTGGTGTTTGAAGATGTATGTATTCTAAATGGGTTGGAAAATAGTCAACGTTGGCTTTTATGACCATTTAATGTGGAGAGTATTTCCTGGGTGCCTTGTAATAGTCACTTTCTGTTAATTTTTATGTTTAAAAGACCATTTCAGAACATTGAAAGTCACAGTATACTAAGAATCTTGAAAAAAATGCACATCATAATTTATAATCAGAGATTAATGTATTACCTAGAAATATGATTAAGGGATCATTTACTGATATTTTATTATTTAAATGAAATTTTTTTAATGTTTACTTTTGAGAGAGAGAGCACATGAGCATGTGCTATTGGGTGCGGGGCAGACAGAGAGAGAGACACAGAATCCAAAGCAGGCTCCAGGCTCCGAGCTGTCTTGAACTCAAGAACCATGAGATCAGGACCTGAGCTGAAGTCAGAGGCTCAACCAAGTAAGACATCCCAGTGCCCTCATTTAGTGATATTTTAGAAATAACAAATGTATTTTAATATTTGAGAAGACTAATAGAATTTCTCAAAAATTACACATTTTTACTTTATGGAACAAATTCCCCTTTTTTTCTGTAAAGCTAGAACTATCTTGTCACTTTGGATAAAATGATAAAATTAGGAGTATGCATGCTTCTATTTTCAAGTAGTAGCACTGTAATAGTACTATTAATAGCGGCTCGGTATATGGTTCGCTGTTAGCTGGCAGGTGCTTCTCCTAGCTCACAGGAACCACCAGCAGGCGCTGTCAGTATAGAGGAATGTTCGGTAGCTGGTCATGGGTACCCTGCCTCCTCTGGCGAAGGGATTCCAAATGTCTGAGGCTGCAGTGGAGGTTTTCCAAACTGGTGGGTTTTGTATGGACTTTAATATTGAGCAAGTAGAAAAGGTCAGGGAAAGAGTTTTAGTCTCAAAACTGAGTTGAGTTGTCGCATAATAAAAGTTAAAGTTTTAGTTTTGTCATGGTTTAAATCATGACAAACTAAGATGACAGTGTGGCTAATTTGCCTGGGCCAGAAAGTTTTGTGGTCTGAAAGAAGTTGACCAACACACAAGAAGGAATTTGGTAAAAATTAGCAATGCATCTTTTGGTTTGGTACTTACTTAAATTGCTAAGTGTCCTTGTTAAGTTGAAACTTAACTGGGCAGGGGCGCCTGGGTGGCTTAGTCCGTTGGGCATCTGACTTCGGCTCAGGTCATGATCTCACGGTTCATGGGTTTGAGCCCCACATTGGGCTCTGTGCTGACAGCTCAGAGCCTGGAGCCTGCTTCAGATTCTGTATCTCCCTCTCTCTCTCTGACCCTCCCCTGCTCACGCTGTCTCTCTCCCTCTCTCTCAGAAATAGATAAAACACTAAAAAAAAAAAAAAAAAGAAACTTAACTGGGCAGAATCTTAGCTTCCTTTTTTCTTTTTAAATTGATAAGCGTCGGGGGAAAAAAATGCATGTTTTGTGGGCATTTTAGATGTAGTGCTTAAAAATAAGCCATTCGGGTAAAGCGCCAGTCAGCGTGGATGGAGGATGCAGTGGCCTTGGTAAAGTGGTGTCAGATCACCAGCGTGTTACTGCCCTGACACTTTGACCTTAGTTAAAATGTGGGAATATTTTAGATGAAACTATTTCCTATTTCCAGTTAAGTTTCCTGTTTAACTGTCCTGCCAATTTAATACAGATGACAAGGCCACATCTCTTTTTGTTGTAGAGAACTGAGCACTGCCTTTTCCACAGCCTCTTCTGTGGTCTCAGTCCAGGTCTCTACAGATCATGGGGCTGGATGCGGGAAGCTTAGTTTAGAGTTGAGGAACCAGGAAGGAATGCAGGCACTGGAGCCCACATTAGAGCACTGCTAGAAGGTACCACAGCATGGGTAGAAGTCATTAGGAAAAGAGCAGTTACTGGCTCCAAACGTAAGCAAACAGGAGAAAACATAGCGTGGACTCAAAGTCATAAAGAGGAGTGATGGGTGAGCAGCAGCCTCTGACCCCCCTGGAGAATGGCCACTGGCCAAGGGCGGCTTGGTTCCCGGCCTCAGGTGAGCTGTTTCCTCAGCGGTAGTTCAGTCAGATCAATGGGAGTCCAGCTGGGCCTTGATGTGAACTCAGGGGCTGGGCAGGAGAGGCCTTCTGGCAGTGGCAACCTTTGAACTCCGGAGAAGAAAGAGCCCAGCTTCCCTGGTGTGGGTGAAGCTGTTGGGGGACATCTGAACTGCTTTTCGAAGGACTGTGCTGTCCCTGTGAGGTTGGATGAGGCTCTCCACAAAGTGCCAGCAGAGCTTTTTTAGTGTCTGACCTGGCTTTCCCGCGTGTGTGAACTAGTCCCCGACGGTGTGGGGGTTCACCGGTGCCAAGACGCATGTCGGTTGCTTGCTTGTGGTCTCATTTTCTCTGTGTTTTTGTGCGCACCTTTCATGGTTAACAAACTTGCACGTGACTACCTGTTTTTGGTTATCTGTGTTTTTGATTTGTTAGCAAAGAGTTGCTACTTTTGTGCTGATAAATGGAAGCTGTTGCAAACATTGTATTATTATAGGAAACTTTTTGAAGAAAAACTGATAGTATAGTTCAGTTAAAATCAGAAATGAACTACAGAGGGTTTTGAAGGAATCCTGAAAGTTTTATGCTTGATATGCTGTTAGGTATGAATATTCACTTTAAATATGTAAATATATCAGGTTTTGATTATTGTTCCTTTGTTAAAAGCAACTTTATTGAGATGTGTTTTGCATAACACAGACTCAGTCTGCTGTAAAAGTGAAATTTGAAGATTTTTGGTCGTCGCATGGAGTTCTGCAGCTTTCACTGCAATCCAGTTTGGTTTTGGTGAAAAGTTTTCAGAAAGAATGACAGGTTTGCAGGAAGGCATAACAGATCCAGGGGAGCCCCCGTACCCTCCATCCAGTCTGTCCGAGTGCAGCCTCCTGCGTCACTTCAGTACAAGGTCAAAGCTGGGAAGCCGACACTGGTACAACCCACACAGGTTATTTGGATACACCGGTTTTACCTGGATTTGTTTGTATTTCCCCAAGTGTGTGTGTACATGTGCACACACGCTCAGTTATGTGCCCTTTTATCACACGGATAGATTCATGTATCCACCACTGCCGCACTGAAGATCCCAAACTCCTCCGTCACCACAAAGATGCTGCCCTGCTACAGGCACACCCACCCTGTGCCCTGTACTTAACTCCAGGCAACCACTACCACATAGTTGTCACATTAATCTCTATCATTTTAGGGCGCCTGGGGGGCTCAGTCGGTTAAGCACGTGACTTCAGCTCAGGTCATGATCTCGCCATTCCTGAGTTTGAGCCCCGCATTGGGCTCTGTGCTGACAGTTCGGAGCCTGGAGCCTGCTTCCGATTCTGTGTCTCCCTCTCTCTGCCCCTCCTCTACTTGTGCTGTGTCTCTCTCGCTCTCAAAAATACATAAATGTTAAAAAAAAAATTTAATCTCTATCATTTTATTTCAAGAATGTCATGAAAATGGAGTGTCATGAAAATGACTTTTTCCATTCAGATTCACCCAGATTGTTGCTTGTATCAATAGTCTGTTCCTTTTTATTACTGTGTATTGTTCCACGGTATGGCTGGATCCCACTTGACTTACCTGTTTTCTCATGGAAGGAGTTGTTGGGTTGTTTCCAGTTTTTCGCTGTTAGGAGTAGAGGTGCTGTAAACATCTGTGTATAGGTTTTTGTGTGATTATATGTTTTCCTTTCTCTGGGATAGATGCCCAAGAGTGCAGTCACTGGGTTATGTGCTAATGCATGTTTACTTTTGTGAGAAATTGCCAAGTTGTTTTGCAGAGTGGCTGTCCCATTTTATATTCCCACCCACCACGTATGAGTGATTCATTTCTTCCACATCTTAACTGGCATTTAGTGTTATCATTGATTTTATTGTAGCCATTCTGGTAGGTGAGTTGTGGCTCTGATTTGCATTTTTCTTGTGGGTAGTAATGCTGAGATCTCCTAACAAGATTATTTGCCATTTTTGTAGCCTCTTCTGTGAAATACCTGTTCATGTCTTTCCCCCATTTTCTAATTTTTTTTTTCTTACTGTTGAGTTTAAAGAGCTCTTGATATACCTTGGATAAAAGTCTGTTATTAGATACCTGGTTTGCAGATAGATTCTCCCAGTGTGGAGCATGTTGTTTCCTCTTCTTCATGGAGACTTTTATAGAGCAAAAGGGTCCAGTCTGGGTAATGTCTAGTTTGTTGGTTTTCCTTCCATGATTGTGCTCTTAGTGTTGTAAGAACTTTTCTTGTAACCGTTGGTCTGAAGGAATTTTTTTCCTAACGGTTTTATATTTTTATAGTTGAGTTCGCAATCCATTTTGCGTTTTTTTTTTTTTTTTAAACATACATTTATTTTTGAGAGATGGAGCGTGAGCAGGGGAGGGCAGAGAGAGAGAGAGAGGGAGACATAAAATCCAAAGCAGACTCCAGGCTTCGAGCTGTCAGCCGAGAGCCTGACGCAGGGCTCGAACTCACGAACCGTGAGACCATGACCTGAGCTGAAGTCGGCCGCTTAACCGCTAAGCCACCC
Source organism: Hyaena hyaena (assembly GCF_003009895.1). Lineage (NCBI taxonomy): Eukaryota > Metazoa > Chordata > Mammalia > Carnivora > Hyaenidae > Hyaena > Hyaena hyaena. Next base: position 738,032 of record NW_024080890.1, read on the forward strand.
AGGCACCCCGATTTTGCGTTAAGTTTTGTACAAGGTATGAACTTTGGTTGAGGTTGTTTTTTTGGTCCATTTGTCCCCACACTTTGTGGAAGAGATGATCGGATCTTTCCTCTGTGGAACTGCTCTTGCAACTCTGCCAGCAGTCAGTTGGCATATTTGCCTGGTCTGTTCTGGCTTTTCTGCTCTGGCCCATCCATCGATCTGCTCTCCCACCAGAGCTCACGGTCTTGATTGCTGTGGCTACATAAGTGAGCCTCAACATTGGATGCAGTGGTTCTTCCCGTTGGGTTTTCCTTTTCCAAAATTGTCTAGATAGGTCCTGTACTGTTCCAAATACATTTTGTCATAAGATCATCTGTGTCTTTAAAAAGTTTTGCTGGGATTCAGATGAGAATTCTGTTATATCCCCCATAGATCAGCTTGGGGAGAGCTGTTCTCCATGTTGCATCTTTCAGTCTGTAAACAGAGCATGTCTTTCCGTTTATGTATGCTGTCTTTAATTTCTTCCATCAGCAGCTTGTAACTTTCAGCACACAGATCCTACATGTTTTGTTAGATTTTTATTTAAGCATTTCTTTTCTTTCTTGGTTCCAATGTTTTTATTTTTATCAAACTATAAGCAAATAGCTGAATTAATAGAACATTCTGAAACTCCAGATTGGCTTTTCTTACACCAGTAAAGCGTAATCAATTTACCAGGCACAGACGGGATTTCTGACAACCTCTCACCCAGCGCTGCAGCTCCTCTAGATGGCTGTGTCTTAATCGCAAAGTGACTCTCCCTCTTGCTTTTTGCAGTACTGTTTTGTTTTTTTTTAAATGTTTTATTTATTTCTAGGAGAGAGAGAGACAGCGTGAGGAGGGGAGGGTCAGAGAGAGAGGGAGTCACAGACTGAAACAGGCTCCAGGCTCCGAGCTGGCAGTCAGCACAGAGCCCGATGTGGGGCTCGAACCCACGAACCGCGAGATCATGACCTAAGCGAAAGTTGGACTCTTAACCGACTAAGCCACCCAGGCGCCCCTGCAGTACTGGTTTTTAAAGGAACCAGAGACACCCCTTATAACCAGTCTGAGATGTAACACACTGGGGGTTGATGGACACACCAGCCTATGGCTGTCTTGGTGAGAGACACCATCATGAAAATGCGACCCAGAAGATGCCATTATGCACAATTCCAGACTTGGGCTCACAGAGGTAGAGGCAGTGAATGTGTTTTTTTAAAACCTTCCTTAAAGATTCTTTGATGCTCTGCTCTATTACTGTTGACCTGGTCTTTTTACCTGAATTCTTCTTCTTTTTTTTTTTTTTTTTTTTTAAGTTCTGGGTTGCTATTATGTTAACAATTTGATGACCCCATCTGAGTACCAAAATGTCACCCAGAATGGTACTCAGATTTGATCAAAACATAAATCAGGCTGTGACACTGTAGAATTATAAAGGACAGGCAGAAGGAGAAGTCCTCTGAAACCAGTATGTGATGGCTCGAGTTCCAACTGTGAGAATGGGAATGGGGAAGTTCAGTACTCTCCCTGAACTTGGAGAGTACTGCTGGGGACCCCAGGATGCTTCTCTCTCCTGGCTTCCCTCTGCTTTCCAGATAGCTGCTCGTAGCGTTGGGCACATAGTCATCCCATTCAGCCTGGCAACACATGCTGGCTGTCAGGGACCTGAGGTGCTTTTGCAGGAAGATGCCACTTTGAATTTAGCACAGTGGCCTCCAGATTGGCTGCTGAGAATGGGCTCGTCATACTTCAGTGGCCCGTTCTGCTCGTAAACCAGCCAGATGTAAAGGTGAAGGAAGGCCTTGGAAGGCCCAGATCCCATGTAATCGGAGAGGACTGTGCCACTGCTGATGTCAGTCATTGCCCTTCATGTTGACTACCAGAAAACGGTGCTGTTCCCTGTACTTGGGGTCCTTCTTGCTGGGAGCATCTGGGTCTGTCATGACCAAGGGGCAGCACTGACCTGGATCGGGGCCATCCCATGTGATACTGGTAGGCCAGTTCCTCGCCTGCGTGGCGTCAGCTCTTTGTCCACCTTGTTGACTTCTGTCCTGGTGTATTTGACCTTCCACTGAAGATCAGCTGCTTGTCCACTTCCTGCAGGCTCAGAGTCCCAGACCTCTTGTGCAGGTCTCCCGGCATTGCAGGGCTGAGCTGGGCAGACAGCAGGGAGAGGCTCGGCAAGGCACAGGCCCGTAGCACTGGCTCAGAGCACTCTGCAGACTGGCCACGGGAGGCATGGGGCCGGTGGCCAGGGTGCATTTCCTTTTCTGTGGAACAGTCTGAAGTGACGTTGTTTTTTTAATTTATTTTTTAAATGTGTATTTTTGAGAGAGAGGGAGAGAAAGGGAAAAGGAGAGAACACACGGAGGAGGGGCAGAGAGAGGGGGAGACACGGTTTGAAGCACAGAGCCTGATGTGGGGCCTGAACTCCCAAACCGTTAGATTATGACCTAAGCTGAAGTCAGACGCTTAACTGACTGAGCCACCCAGGTATCCCAATGATGTTATGTTTTAGATTTTAGTTTTCATTTTGTTGTTGTTAACATACAGAAATGTCATGGCTTTGTGTGTGTTAATCTTGTAACTTGTGACCTGGCTGAAGTCACAGGAGGTCTAGGAGTTTTATTTACTTAAATTTTAATTTATTATTATTTTTTAAATTTTTTAAAATGTTTTATTTATTTCTGAGAGATAGAGAGAGAGGAGAGACAGCATGAACAGAGGAGGGTCAGAGAGAGAGGGAGACACAGAATCTGAAGCAGCTCCAGGCTCTGAGCTGTCAGCACAGAGCCCGACGTGGGGCTCGAACCCACGAACTGTGAGATCATGACCTGAGCCGAAGTTGGTCACTTAACCGACTGAGCCACCCAGGCGCCCCTATTATTATTATTATTTTTAATGTTAATTTTTGAGAGAGACTGTGAGTGGGGGAGGGTGGGGAGGAGGTGGACAGAGGATCTGAAGTGGGCTCTGCACTGACAGCAGCAAGCCCGATGCAGGACTCGAACTCACAAACCATGAGATCGTGACCTGAGCTGAAGTAAGATGCTCAACCAACTGAGCAACCCAGGTGCTCCTGTTTTTTAATTTCAAAATGTTTATTTATTTTGAGAGAGAGAGAATTCACACACAAGCGGAGGAGAGAGAGAATCCCCAGCAGTCTCTGCATTGTGAGTGCACGGGGCACAAACCCAGGAACTGTGAGACCATGACCTGAGCCGAAATCAAGAGTTGGATGCTTAACCAACTGAGCCACCCAGGTGCCCCATCTAGGAATTAAAAAAAAAAATCCCTGGAGTTTTTTTTTTTTTTTTTAATGTTTATTTATTTTTGAGAGAGAGAAAGAAAGAGAGCGTATGTGCAGGGGAGGGGATGGTGGGGGACAGAGGATCTGGAGTCGGCTCTGTGCTGATGACAGTGAGCCTGGTATGGGGCTTGAACTCATGAGCTGTGAGATCATGACCTGAGCTGAAGTTGGATGCTTAACCAGCTGAGCCCCCCAGGCGCCCCAAGTTTCTTTTTTTCTTTCTTTCTTTCTTTCTTTCTTTCTTTCTTTCTTTCTTTCTTTCTTTCTTTCTAAATATAGATAATCATGTCATTGCAAAACGGGAACAGTTCTGTTTCTTCTCTCTTCTCTGTGTACTTTCTGTTTCTTTTGTGTTATTACACTGTGGGGAACTTCTGGCACTATGTTGAGTAAGAGTGACAAGAGTGGACAATCTTGCCTTGTTCCTGATCTTGGGGGAAAAGCAGTCTTTCACCATTATGTATGATTAAAAAAAAAGAACTTTTTTTTTAAGTTTTTATTTCAATTGCAGTTAACATGCAGTGTAGTGTTAGTTTCAGGGGCACGATATAGTGACTCACCACTTCCACACACGCTGGGCGCTCATCACAGGCGGCCTCCTCCTCCTTAATCCCCATCACCTGTTTCCCCCGCCCCCTCCCTCATCTCCCCTCTGGTGACCATCAGTCAGTTCTCCGTAGCTAAGAGCCTGTTTCTTGTTTCGCCCCTCCCTTTTTCCTTCCCTTTGCTCGTTTGTTTCTTAAATTCCACATACGAGTGAGATCATATGGTATTTGTCTTTCTCTGACTTGCGTTGTATATGCTGTCTAGCTCTGTCCATGTGTGTCACTGCAAATGGCAAGATTTCATTCTTTTTTATAGTTAAGCAATGTTCCAGTGTTCACAGCAAAACTGGAAAATACGGAGACTTCCCATGTACTCTCTGCCCCCATTCGTTTGTAGCCTTCCCCATAATGAACATAAGTATGATTTGAGCTGTGGTGTTTTGTAGATACTTTTTTATCAAGTTGAAGTTCCCTTCAATTGCTAGTTTGCTGAGAATTTTTATCACATGTGAGTGCTGGATTTTGTCCAATTTTTAGAACATTTCCATCACGTATATGTTTATAGTTAGTCTTTGCTCTAGCTGTAGCAACCCCCAATCAACTTTCTGTCTCTATAGACATAGCTTTTATGGATATTTTATAAAAATGAAATAATCCAATATGTAGTCTTGTACGTCTGGTGTAATGCTTTGAAAGTTCATTTATGTTAACATGTGTCAAATTGCTCTTTTTATTGTACCACATTTTCTATATCTATTCACCAACTATGATAGGTATTTAGTTATTTCCAGTTTTTTGACTCTTTTGAGTACTACTGCTGTGAACATTCATGTACAAGTGTTCGTGTGGACATATATTTTAATCTTTTTTTGGGGAGATACGTAGGAGTGAAATTCCTGGGTCATATGGTAAATTTATGGTTAACTTTGTGAGAAACTGCCAAAATGTTTAACAAAATGAGTGTGCCATTCTACATTCTATCCAGCACTATGTGAAGGTGATACTTTTCCTGTATTCTTGCGAACACTTGGTATTGTTGCTCCTTTGAATTATAGCCATTTTAGTGGTATGTTGAAGTATCTCATTGTGGCTTTAATTTGCATTATCCTCATGTTGAGCATCTTTTCATGTGTTTATTATTCATTCATATATTTTCTTTGGTTAAATACCTATTCATGTCTTTTGCCTGTTTAAATCATTTTTTTGTCATTGAAACATATTTGACCCACAATGTTACGTGAGTTTCAGGTATATGATCTTTTGACTATTTTTAATTGGATGTTTATTTTTGTGTTGCAAGAGTTCTTTATATTTTCTACTCACAAGTCCTTTTTTCCTTGTACGATTTATAAATAATTTCTTTTAGTCTATGGCTTGCCTTTTTACTTTCCTAATGGTGTCTTTTGAAGAGTAAAAGTTTTAAGTTTTGATGAAGTTAAATTTACCATTTTTTAATGGGTTATGATTTTGTTATATCTAAAATATTTGCCTAACCCAAGGCCACAGAGGTTTTCTTCCAGAAATTTTACATTTAGGTCTGTGATTCATTTTGAGTTGTTATTATTTTCATTTCTTTGCATATGACTATCTAGTTGTTTTGTGATCATTTGTCAAAGAGACTGCTTTTTCCATTGAATTGCCTTGGCCCTTCAGTTAAAATCAGTTGCCATAAATGTTAATGTTTCATTGATCTGTATGTCTGTACTGATGCCAATACCACACTGGTTTGATTTCTGTAGCTTTCTAGTAAGTTTTTGTATTTTTTAATGCAATCAGGCAGTGTTAGTTCCCCTTTAACATTGTTTTTCTTTTTCAAAGGTTTTTTTTTTTTATTTCCATATGCGTTGTAGAATCAGATTATGATTTTGCCCAAAGAAGCTTGCTGAAATTTTGATAGGGATTGCATTGAATCTGTAGATCAGTTTGGGGTGATTACCATTTTACCAGTTTTGAGTTTTCCAGTTCATGAACATGGTATATCTTTCCATTGGTTTAGATCTTCTGTACTTTTTCTCAGTAATGCTTTGTAGTTTTTACTGTACAGGTCTTGAACTGCATTTCTTTTCTTTCTCCCCCCGCAATTCTTCTTATTTTCTTTTTTCAGTTTGTCATTTTGAAACTGGCCTTGAGGTGGGGTAGAGTAGTTTGAGCTGGCTGAATGTCTTTTTTTTTTAATTTTAATTTTTCATTTATTTATTTTTGAGAGAGAGAGCACACACGTGTGAGAGAGTGCACAAGTAGGGGAGGGGCACAGAGAGAAGGGAACAGAGGATCTGAAGCGAGCTCTGCACTGATAGCAGAGAGCCCGATATGGGGCTCAGACTCACGAAATGTGAGATCTGAGCTGAGCCGAAGGCAGATGTTTAACTGACAGAGCCATCCAGGCACCTCTTGAACTGCTTTTCTTAAGTGTATCCCTAAGTATTTTCTTACTTTTGATGTGACTGTGAATGGAACTACTTTCACTGAGTTTCTGTTTGATATTGTACTCTGTGTGCAGCCCTGTGTTGGGACATATCTGCCTGCAGCCACCAAATGTGACTGTAGTGAAGACTGTCCTGTCTGGTCATTCTCAGCAGTTACTGAGCAATCTTGTTAAAGAACCGTTATAACCAAACTAATTGGGATGCAGATTGCTTCAGCTAGAGAAGGGCTAGAGTCCCTAAAGCACATGCTTGATGTAGGTTTGCACACATCCCCATTACTTGAGTATGTTCAGCTGTAGACACTTGAAGAATGAATCTGTGAGTCCAGACTACTGTTAGAGTGCAGCTAGCGTTTGTCATCACCTAAGACACTGACATGCGTCATGGGTTCAGTGACCATCCTTCCCCTAGAGTGAGTGTGAATATATGTGCACATTTGTCTGAAACTCTGCATATGAAATACATCAGCCCCAGTAGATGTGAATGGCCACCCTACGCCAAATTATGATGTCAACAAAGTTTGATTTATGGCTCATTTCTCCCCCCCCCCCCCCCCCCCCCCGATTTGTCCTGCACTCACCTCTCCAAAAGAAAAACCTAAAACATCTAAAATACTTTAACTTGGAGAGTTGTTATTCTAATTATGCTTGGGTATAAATGTATTCAACTAGGTTTCTATACTTGTTAAGTTTATTCTTATTAAGTAGGGAAATGCTCTCACCTTTTGAGGGAACTTCAGGTAAAACAAATAGTGCAACCAGTGGTGGCGGTTGGGGAGGTCAGGAAGCCCTGTACTACCCAAGAGCTACCTGAAATGAACCTTCAGGACTGTTTGTGTGGTCAGAGGGAGTGTCAGGAGGAAGGTTCACTGTGAGGAGCCCCGGCTGAAACTTGCCAGCTCTGTTATTCAGAAGCTGCTGGTGGCCTCCATCTTGCTGTCCCACTGGTGCTTAGCTGGCTATGCACAGCGTGCCTGGAGGCCCTCTCTGCACTTCTCCCTGCTTCTGTCACATCTGTCCTAGCTGGGCTTGGCTGTGTCAGGCGGTGGTTTTCCAGTGGACTGAGCCCTCTGGAACCTTCCGGTCCACAGATACTGCTCTGTGGTGTCCCAGTCACCGTTGATTCTGGGTAGGGCCCCTTGAGCCCTGAGGCACCTTATGTTTCATTTTACTGGAAGATGAAGTCAAGTTTTGCGGTATTTATAAAGTCTAGCATAGCAGTATGTTCTTTTTTCAGAGTGTTGTCAATTTTTCCTCTCAAGTTTAAAAAGCTATAGATTGTAGCTGTTGAAGGACCAGTTTTCATTTGCCGACTGTTTCCTATAATTCTGTGTGCATTTTTTTCAGTCTTTGAGAAACACAATAGAGATATTTCAAGGTTGAATGCTAATCGTTTTATTGATTTTGCTTTGATTTTAGGAGAAGCTTGCTCTCCGACAGCAGCTGAACGAAGCAAAGCAGCAGCTCCTGCAGCAGGCCGAGTACTGCACGGCGATGGGGGCGGCGGCCTGCACGCTCCTGTGGGGCGTCTCCAGCAGTGAGGACGTCGTCAAGGCCATCCTGGGCGGAGTAAGTGTTGACCCGCGGCTCCCTGCACGTTGTCGATCTGTGTTTACGGAACATGGAGGGTACAGTGTGTCTGCTGAGGCACCTGTAGGTGAAATCCATGTCTTTTATTCACGCGTCAGGGGTTGGCACAGCCACTGTGCAGGGTCCAGGGTAAGCTGCTGCTCTAGGGCGTGTGCTGCTGCTCTAGGGCGTGTGCCAGGTCAGTGGAATAAGGTCCCTGGTCTCCCACAATCCCTGTAGTGTTTGTGCAGATAGGGCCACTTCAGGGTTGTTACTTGACATCTATACGCATTTAACAAAGTTTTTATTTAAAAAATTTTTTTCTTAATGTTGATTTTTGAGAGAGACAGAGTGAGCATGGAGGGGCAGAGAGAGAGGGGGAGACACAGAATCTAAAGCAGGCTCCAGGTTCTGAGCCATCAGCACAGAGCCTGACCTAAGGCTTGAACTCACAAATAAATTGTGAGATCATGACCTGAGTCGAAGTTGGACACTTAGATGACTGAGCCACCCAGGTGCCCTGCATTTAAAAAAGTTTAAAGTGCTTTTATATATGTTATTCCATGGATAACATAATAGTTAACTTGTTGAAAGTTATATGTTTAACATACCTATGTTAATAATACAAACGTGTGTATATACATTCACACACACACCCACCCACACACCCCAAGAGACTTCCCAGAGAAAAGAGATTTGAAATGGGCTTTGATTAACTTGAATAGGTGGCAGTGACAGAAAATGGCGAGCTCAGGAGAAGAGAGAAATAGCCTAATCAGAAGCGCGGGGTGAGCAGTCTGAGCTTGTTTTAGGGCCTGTGTGGGCCAGTTGACACAGAGTGGAGGAGTAGTGTGGTAGAGTCGTGGTGAGATGAGGCCCCGGAAGTAGCGTGGAATGTGATTTTGAAAGACCTCAAATGCCAGGTCACAGATTTTATCGGGTGGGTGGTAAGACTAGAGGTTTTGAGTAAAAGAGTGGTGGGGCAGGGGACCTTGGGAAGACTGTCCTGACTGTGAGTGAGGATAGATGGGAGGCGGGCTGTGGGCGTGGAGGTGGGGCAGGAAGGCCAGCGCCACGCTCCCTGTGGCGGCTCCGGCAGCGCCTGGCACGGGGCAGGGGCAAGGGGTGGGGGGACTCTGTGCCTGAGGCAGGCGTGGTGCCAGAGGACCAGACGGGCCAGGGAGGCCGTGGCTGCCCTTGAGGAGAGTGGGGTGGCCCTGAACAGAAGTACAAGTCAGGGATGTCTGGCGGGGGCCCAGCCATAAATTACTTATGACTTAGAGAATACACATCCCGTGTGACTTTAGGTGGAGAGATGGTTGTATTTTCACCTTTATTGTTGTGTAACTTACGTACCGTATAATTCACCCATTTGTGAGCATACAGTTCGGTGGTTTTAGCTCATTTCCAGAGTTGTGTGATCATCACCACAACCCAGTCTGAGAACACTTGTATCAGCCCATGAAGCTGCCTCGTGCCGTCCGTGAGCGCGTTGGCTTTTCAGCTGCTGCCTAGCGCCCAGCACCCCCAGGAAGCCCTTCCAAACGTTCTGCAAACTGGGAGATACTGTTGGCCACGTCCTGAAGATTTATTAGACTGCCAGACAGGCCTGCTCACTGCCTTCATCTCTGGACAAGTTGAAGTTTCTGTTAGGACTGTATTTGAAAATCGGTTCTCCAAAGGTTGAAACCTGTGGTTTCGTGCCTAGAAGCAACAGAACACACTTCTCTAGCCGTCCCTGGTGTGTGCTGGTGAGCCCGCCCCGAAGCTTCCACCACTGTGTAAATTTGAACTGTTCCCTCACATGTATTTTATTTTACTCTTTCTGTCAGTCTGCAGGGTAAGTTTCCTGCAGTTTCCAAACTTCCTTTTCCTGGTCATTTCAATGGGAGCTTGGAATGAAGGAGCAGACTTCTAAATACTGTGTCTGTGATTAGAACGAGTGTGTCTTCTGCGCCCTCACACGCTTAGACTATTTTGTACTGGTATCGGTGCAAAGGCGTGATGCTTTCATTTCCAAACTTTCAGGATAAAGCTTTGAAGTTTTTCAACATCACTGGTCAAACAATGGAGAGTTTTGTGAAGTCACTGGATGGGGATGTCAAGGAGCTCGATTCTGATGAAAATCAGTTTGTGTTTGCTTTGGCGGGGATCGTAACAAGTAAGTACTTCTTAGATGCACTGAGCTGATAGCGGTGTGCCTGGAGTGGTGATGACAGCCAGGGTGGAGGCATGTGCAGGAACGTCTCCCAGGAACTTTCTAGATGCCCTGTGGTTCTTACCCTGGAGAGTCTGGTTCAGTGGGTCTGGGATGGGCACCAGGTGCGGGTATTGTGGAGCCTCCCCCAGGGGATGGTGGTAAGAGTCGGTGAGGAAGGTGACCGATCTCAGCAACAGGATGAGTCTGCATGTTCCGTTCAGCTCAGCACACGGAAAGAAGTCAAAATAAAACTTTTAAGTTTAGCTGCTTGTTGTTTGGAGATACCTTTGTTTTGCTGATGTCTAGCTGAAGTAGAACCTTCAGTTAAGTGTAAGTGACAGCTCTTGCTGTTGTTTGGGTACGAAACCTAAATTGTTTCCCAAAGATTGTAGTTATTCTTATGATGCAAATATACGACCCAATGACTGTAAGGGATAAAGCCGAAGGACTACATAACTGATACGTCATATCTGAGTACAGTGGGAAGTGATATATACCGGTGAGTCTGAAGTCAGTAAACTAGTTAGACGTGTTGCCGTGACCATTAGTTTTGTTCTTTACAATTTTACTCTGTTACATTGCTCTGTCCTCCTTGCTCTATCGTGTGCTACTCTGAGGGTAATTCTCTGCTGTTAAAGAGAGAGGAAATCTTCTTTTCCTCATGGTGTCATCCTTCATCTACTGAAATCCTAGTGACTTAGATCCTGTTTAGACATTTTCTTCATAATTCCTCAAAAATTGGTGATACTTTTTTGAGGTGGATTTTGAGGCTCAGATGGTGTCTGGGCCAGTCCTGACTTAGCCCAGTCCTTTTCCAGGACAGCACTGCACGCTTCCAACATCGCACCTTTGGGTGGAGGGGGCTTGCGTTGCTCTAACTTTTAATGTTTCAAGATTTCTTTTTAAACCAACCGAAGGCATTTGCAGACTTGGTGACTGGACTCTCTGCTATTTTCAGGGGACCATAAAGGTCTGTGATGGATATGGTTTGTCATTCTGCTATGTTGTGAATCTGAGTTGCTCGAATTACTGGCTAGTGTGTGGGGGTGAGGCAGTTGGCCAACAGGTAAACCAGCCTGTTGTCCGACATACAAACTCAACTTGGCTTTGTTTTTTCCTGCTTGGAGTGGCTCACATGGGAACTCACAAAGAGAAAGCATGCACTTATATTTTCACTTACATGCTGGTGAATTTTACTGGGAAGATTACTTTCTACAGTGGTGCTTTATTAAAATGCTGCTTTGCAGAGGCCGTGGGGGCTTAGGAATCTACCTCCCTCTGTTCCATGGGGAGTAGGCAGTATAGTAGAGACCTTGACCTAGCTATCAGGTAGATCTTTTGCCTTCTAAAACAAGGATTTTTTTCAAAAAATTTACACACAGTTGGTATTTTGATAGGGATTCATTAATTGTGTATATTGCTTTGGGTGGCACGCACATAGTAACAATACTTGTCCTTCCAGTCCATGCGTGTGGAATGTCTTTCTATTTCTTTGTTATTTTCAGTTTCTTTCGTTAGTGTTTTTATAGTTTTCAGAGTACAGGTCTTTCATCACTTTGGTTAAGCTTATATTTCTGTTTTTGGTGCAGTTGTAAATGGGATGGATTCCTTAATTTCTCTTTCTGCTACTTCATTATTGGTGTATAGAAATGCAACAGATTTCTATACATTAATTTTGTATTCTGTGACTTGACTGAATTCATTTTTTAGTTCTAGCAGTATTTTGGTGGAGTCTTTCAGGTTTTCTGTATAGAACATCATGACATTTTTCACAGAGCTAGAACAAACAATCCTAAAATTTGTATGGAACCACAAAAGACCCCAAATAGCCAAAGCAGTTTTGAAAGAGCAAAGCAAAGTGGGAGGCATCACAATTCCAGATGTCAGATTATATTACAAAGCTGTAGTCATCCAAACAGTATGGTATTGGCACAGAAACAGACACATTGATCAGTAGAACAGAACAGAAAACCCAGAAATGGACCCACAACTATATGGTCAACTCATCTTTGACAGAGCAGGAAAGAATATCCAATGGGAAAAAACCATTCTCTTCAACAAATGGTGCTGGGAAATCTGGATGGTGACATGCAGATGAATGAAATGGACCACTTTCTTACATCATAAACAAAAATAAGTTCAAAACGGATGAAAGACCCAAGTGTGAGATGGGAAATCATCAGAATCCTGATGGAGAGGTGAACACAGGCGATAACCTCTTTGACCTCGGCCATAGGAACTTCTTTCTAGACATGTCTCCAGAGGCAAGGGAAACAAAAGTAGAAATAAACTATTGGGATTTCATCAAGATAAAAAGCTTCTGCACAGTGAAGGAAACAATCAACAGAACTAAAAGGCAATTTGCTGAATAGGGGAAGATATTTTCAAATGACATTTCTGATAAAGGGCTAGAATCCAAAATCTATAAAGAACTTATCAACACCCAAAACATGAATAATTCAATTTAAAAAATGGGCAGAAGACATAAACAGATATTTTTCCAAAGAAGACACCCAGATGACTAACAGACACATGAAAAGATGCTCAACATCATTCATCATCAGGGAAATACAAATCAAACCCACAGTGAGATAACACCTCACACCTGTCAGAATGACTAAAATCAACAACAGGAGAAACAGCAGGTGTTGGTGAGGCTGTGGAGAAAGGGAAGCCCTCTTGCACTGCTGACGGGAATGCAAACTGGTGCAGGCACCAGGCACTCTGGAGAACAGTATGGAGGTCCCTCAAGAAGTAAAAAATAGAACTACCCTACGACCCAGTAATCACAGTACTAAGTATTTACCCAAAGAATACAAAAATAGTAACTCAAAGGGATATGTATACCCCCATGTTTATAGCAGCATTATTTATAATAGCCAAACTATGGAAATAGCCCAAGTGTCCATCGAATGATGAATGGATAAATAAGACGGGATATTACTCAGCCATAAAAAAGAATAAAATCTTGCCATTTGCAATGACATGGATGTAGCTAGACCATATAACACTAAGGGAAAGATACCATATGATTTCACTCACATGTAGAATTTGAGAAACAGCAAATGAGCAAAAGCAAAAGAGAGTGGCAGAGAAACACTCTTAACTATAGAGAACAAATTGATGGTCGCCAGAGGGGAGGTGGGGGGATGGGGGAAATAGGTGATGGGGATTAAGGAGAGCAGGGCACTTGAGATGAGCACCAGGTAACGTATGGAAGTCTTGAATCACTGTATTGTATGCCAAAACTGGTATTACACTGCATGTTAACTGGAATTTGAATAGCAACTTGAAATTTAAAATTTACATACCATAAACTCTCCCCTTACAGATTGCTTTTCTACTTGCTGTTTTGTGACTTTCCATTAACTCTGGCAAACCTCTGCCACCTTCCTTTCGTAGTCAGGGTCCCCTCTGCTCACTGTCAGCCCCAGGTGGCCGCTGACCCAGCAGTCTGTTGAAAGTTTTGGCTGAGTTTTTCTTGCTGGCCCTTATGGCATCCAGTGTTTGCTCCAGGTGAGAAGTGCTTGCCTTGCACCTCTGCTGGGAGTCCCTGCCTTTTCCGGTTTTTCGTTAGTTGGTTGATCTCTGGCATCAGCTCTCTAATCACCTCACTTGAGGTCCTCAAACAAGGACAGTCGCTGACTTTGCTCAGGGCTTGGCAGGGTGACGTCTGCTCTGTGCTGCTCGGGGCCTCGGCTGCGGCGGCCTGACTTGCAGAGGCTCGAACAGCTGGGGGCTCACCCAGTGTCATTCTCTTCTCTCCCTCCGCATGTGGTCCCAGGGCATCTCTGTGTACTCTCTGGTCTCCGCATTGTGGCAGCCTCAGGACAGTTAGATTTCATTCTTAGCGACTCTGGGCTTCTAGAGGAAGTGGCACGAGACTGAGGTGCAAGGCGTCAGGCTCCTTCCTGCCTTGCCTTGACAGGCACAGTGTCAGTTCCGCCACATGCTGCTGGTTACACGTGAGCCACAGGGCGGGGACGACTCCAGGGTGTGCACGCTGGAGGCGTGGTTTGCTGGGGGGTCGTCTCTGGGAACTGGCCTCTGAAGTACGCAGCGAGAATAGATGTCTTCCTGTGGGGTTTCCAGGAGGGGGTTTCCTGTAGTTACGTGAAGAAGGTTTTCCTCTGAAAAAAACTACCTTAAAATGACTTTCTAGGAGTTTATGATGCCAAATGCTTAAAGCTTCAGTTTCTCGGGGCGCCTGGGTGGCTTAGTCGGTTAAGTGTCCGACTTTCGCTTAGGTCATGATCTCGCGGTTCGTGGGTTCGAGCCCCGCGTCAGGCTCTGTGCTGACTGCCAGCTCAGAGCCTGGAGCCTGTTTCAGTCTGTGACTCCCTCTCTCTCTGACCCTCCCCTGCTCACGCTGTCTCTCTCTCTCCTAGAAATAAATAAAACATTAAAAAAAATTAAAAAAAAAAATAAAGCTTCAGTTTCTCCCTAAATCTCTCTTTATTAAAATTAGAGTGTGTCATACACTAGAAAATATAGTTGTCACGTTCAAATTCATTGAACACAGAAGGTAAGTTTGTGTCGGTGAAGGGTCTCATCTTCAGTAAAGTTATAGCTGTCGTGAGATGATATACCAAATAACATAGCATCGATTTATGAGGCAAATTTTGATGGAAAGGCAAGCAGAAGTGGGGGAAAAGTCTGTTAGGTCCAGTAGACTTTAATATGCCTCTCTTGATTCTTCTTTTTATTTTATTTTTTATTTTTTAATGTTTATTTCTGAGAGAGAGAGAGAGTGTGAGCAGGGGAGGGTCAGAGAGAGAGGAAGACACAGAATCTGAAGCAGGCTCCAGGCTGTGAGCTAGCTGTCAGCACAGATCCCGACGCGGGGCTCAAACCCACGAACCATGAGATCATGACCTGAGCCGAAGTCAGACGCTTAACTGAATGTCCAGGATCTGATTCCACAAATTTGATCTGGTAACACAGATAAAATGTCATATCCTGAAATTTTATATTCCACCATCAGCTTATAGTTAATCATAGGCAGAACAAGTAAGTGGTAAAATTCATCCTCCATTCTTGCTAATTATCAGCCAACTAAATATAGAAGAAAACTTCTTAAACTAGTAAGGAAGTGATCACAGGATCACATAGCAGACGCCGTGTTTAGGAAGCATTCCCGTTAAAGCCGGGGAGGACTGGGCTCCCGCCCTGCTTCTGCTCCGGTTTGGCCTGCTTCTTTGAGTTAGGAATTTAGTTACTGTGAATTGTGCTTTATCGTTAGCCCTACCTAAAGAAAAATCTTACCAACACGCACGACATACACTTGGAGCATCGACGTATCCTTGTGGGTATTTGCCAGTGTGGATAGAGCCTGGAGGAGCTGTGGCAGTGTCCTGTAGGAGCCGGGGCAGTCACCGGCTCTGATCTCCATGCTGGATTTGCAACGCCTCAGGCATGAAGAAACATCCTTGCTGACCCACAATAGGGTGCAAAATTGAGAAAAAGAGGTTTTTCAGGGCCAGTGTTCATGCTGTTTTTTGATCTCATGATTTCAGTTTGGTATCGTGCTTCAAAGTCCTTAGGATTTCGCTCCCATTGAAGGTGGATTTTAGCATCTTTCTTTGGTCCCAGACAAAGCAAGGCCCATCCACTTTCTGTTTGGACCCTGACTGCTCACTGTTGAGTCCGGGACTCTGGAGCAGGTGTCCACCTGCCGTGCTGTGGCCAGGCAGCAGACGTGCTTAGGTTCCAGTGCTTGGTGCCACTGCAGAGGCATCTGCTAATCACCGGGGACATGGCTAAGCATCTTAGTAACTGTCGTGCTCGTTACTTACAGTTTCTGGGCTGTCAGCTCTGTGGACGACACTGTTTGGTAATACCTCATGGGCTGCTCTATGTTTTTGTTAGGTCTCTCAGGGGAAAAACAGCAAAAAATACAGTCTTGACCAGACCCTTCCAGACTCTGAAGTAACAGTAATTTTGATGCTTCGTTTTATCTTTCTGTTGCAGATGTTGCTGCCATAGCATGTGGTCGAGAATTCTTGGTTAATTCAAGCCGGGTGCTGTTGGACACCATTCTGCAGCTTCTGGGAGACTTGAAGCCAGGACAGTGCACCAAACTCAAAGTGTAGGGTAGACGATATTAAAAAGCTCATATTTATTTGCCTATTCGTTAGAATTTGATGATCGGGCTTCTTTTTCAAGTACAGTTACTTTGGCAATAATCTAAACAAAATAGAAGAAACATGTTGTTTGGAGAATTAAGGGATGCACTCTTTGTGTAGTACTATTTTAGAAAAATAATAAAAAGAGTATTCTCACCTTAGAGCAATCAGTGAGTCCCAAATGCTGTCATGTGACACTTTAGGGTTCTCTTAATTACCTCAAAATGAACTTAAATAGGTGATGGTTATCGCAGTGTCCTACCTCCCGGTAGCAAAATCTGCCTTTGTTTTCTCCTGGGTAACACATTTAATGGCTCAAACAGCACCTGCTTCACAGTCCTATGGGTCAGGAGTCCGAGAGAGCTCACCTGGGCTCCTGACCTGGGCCTCGCATGGCCAGAACGAAGGTGCACGCAGGCTGGGCTCTCTTCCGGAGGGTCTGGAGGACCCACTCGGGGCACATTCAGGTTGCTGGTGAATCCAGCTCCCTGCACGGAGGACTCAGGTCCTCGTTTCCTCGCTGGCTGGCCTGTGCAGTCTTCTCAGCTTCCCGGGCTGACGGAGTTTCTGATCCCGTGAGCCTCCTGTCTTCCAGCTCCAGCAGCGCACTGAGTCCTTACACTTGGACGCTCTCAGGCTTCCTCTTCTCCTAGTGGCTGGAGAAAATGCTCTGCTGTGGATGGGCTCGGAGGTGTAGCTTAGGCATGACTGGATAGACTCCCTTTTGATTAACCGAAAGTCACTCTGTTAGGAACCTCAGGTCTGCTGAGACCCTCTGCCGTGTAACTTAACACGACCAGGGTGTTCTGTGTTCAGCCTGGGTTTTAGGGCAGGAGATCTCGGGCCATTTTAGGAGTCTGCCTACTACACTGTGCATTCTGAGCAGTTGCTTTTCCTCCGTGGAACATTGAAGTCTTTGTCAGATACTTTCATCGTCTCTGTCATGTTGGCCTGGTGTCTTGGTTATCTTTTCCCACGTGAGGTGGGATTTTTCCTGTTTCTTTGTGTGCTAATTTTGGGTTGTACTGTGGATATTTGAATATTATGTTTTGAAACCCCGGTTCTTGTTTAAACTGTGGAAAATGTTGATGTTTCTGTTTGAGCAATCAGCCTGGTTGGGTCCAAGTGATGGGTTGTCACTGGCCTCCTCTATATTGTGTGTTCAGTGTCATTCCCAGTTTCAGAAAGCCTTCGCAGGACGGTTAGGTCTGCCCCTCCCGTGTACCACCCGCGCCAGCCTGGGACCTGGGTGATCACTGGCAGTTCAGTTCTCAGGCTGGGATATGCTCCTTCTGATTAGATTCATATGTGCCTTGTTTGGCGTGAAGCCGGGGGCCACCTTGTGGGGCCACTTGCCTGAGCTCTTTAACTCCCATAGTGTGCTTGGTGCTTGTTAGGTACCCAGGGCTCCCCTTCCAGTCCTTTGCCTGAGTGCTGGGGCCCCGTGTGCCCCGCCGTGTCCTGGGCTTCTGCAGCTGTGCCCACAGCAGGGCTTCAGAGGGTCACAGTTCCTTCTGGTGGTGAGGACGAGTTCCTTCCCACATAGTTGGAGTTATTTGGAGGCCGCGCTGCCAGCAGAGCCCCTTTCTACTGCTCGAGCCCGCGCATGAGGCCTTCCGGTGTGGAGCGCCTTCCTGTGCGAGTCAGGGCCACGCCTGCGCTTCGGGGCTGAGTGGTAAACTCTCTGCTTGTTTGGAGGTTCTCGTAATTCTGGACTTTTCCCATTCTGTCTGCTGCTGTTGTCTTTTCAGGCCTTCACATAGCTGCTTCGTGTGTTCTTTTTGGAATCCATAGCTGCGCTCCGTGGGACCGAGAGGGTGGGGTGTGTTCACTCCCATCTTATCTGGAACCAGGTTCTTGAGTCTATTCTAGTATTTGACACTAACAAGTATATGACCATGAGCAATACATATAAGACAACATCACATATAACTTACATAGTTTTGTATATATTTTTACAAGTTGTCTGTGTATGTAGTTAATTCCTTTTAAATATACCAAGAAGATGTAACATTTGGATTGTCTTATCCCAGATTGATGGACGTTAGGTTATTTTCAGGTTTTACTCTGCAGATGTAATAAGTGTAGTGAACATCTTTGGCAAATATCTGCTTGCTAACCTATGTGAAGGCTTCTCTAGGAGTTTTCCCAGAAGTGCCATATTTGAGAGATAAGGCATGCATGCTTCCAGTTTGATAAGATGCGCCCAAATGAGTCACCAAAGTATAGACTTCCACCAACAACGGCACCAGTGGTCCATGCCTCCCACACCCTCCTCGGCACTTCAGTTTATTCTTTTCTTACAAAGATATTTGTATTATCTACATCCATCTGTCTGCCTGTCTTTAGATGTATATTACTGGTAAGGTTGAAACTCTTTTCACTGTTTCATTACATTGTTTTTCCTGTGAATTACCTGTTCATGTCTGTTACCTGTTTCCTTTTGGGTTGTTTTTTTTGTAACAACTTACTGTCTTTTATGTGTTCTGGATACGACACCATTGTCTCTCTTGCCTCTGTGGTCTGTATAGGTCAGTGTTTGGGGGGCCAGTTAGCCCCCTGCCCCACTTCCGAGGCAAAGCTTTACATGGGGGTTTGTGTCTTCTAGTCTCTCTGCTTCCAGTGTGTGAAGCTCTGGGCCTTTGCATGTTAGGCAGCCCCTGTCCTGCACGGAGAGACGGGCAGACTTGTGTTCAGACATGTTCGCTTGCTCTCTTGGCAGTTTTCCACCTGACAGGGAGCAAAGCCCGCGGATAGACTGTTCACCTCAGAGCCGCTTGGGATCGCAGCCTGCACTGGCCTTAAGCAGGTCTCCTCACGTTACCATCTCTGGCTGCCTTCTGATTGCATGCCGTTTGTTCATGCTTTTCCTCACTGCTGACTCATGACCTTGAGTCCTCTGGAACCAGGACCTTTTTTTGGACTGTAAGTAAACTTTCCTTTTTGGCCCCTCTCTGTCTTGACTGTAACTTGCCTCTTTCCTGGAAAGTTTGCTTTCCTTTCCACTTCTGTGATTAATGGCTACTCATTTTCAGCAGCTTGGGTGCCTTAGACCCAGAGATGGGGATTTTTTTTTTAAAGACGTAAATCTTTTAGAGCAGTTTTAGTTTCACAACGAAATTTACTGGAAAACACAGAGATTTTCCATCTACTCTGTGTCGCCACACGTACATAGCTTTTTCCACTATTAACATCACTCACTGGAATGTTACTTTTTTTTTTCTTTTGCCACCAGTGAACCTTCACTGACACACCATAGTCACCCAAAGAACGTAGTTTACCTAAGTTTACTCTCGGTGTTGCACATTCTGTGGATTGGGGCTGGTGTGTTAGAGCATATATTCATGAATAGTATACAGAGTTACTTCTGCCGCCCTAGAAATCTTCTGTGTTCTACCTGCTCCCCTCTCCTGCCCCGGCCCCTGGCAACGAGTGATCTTTTTATTGTCTCCACGGTTTTGCCTTTTCCACAGTGTCATACAGTTGGAAGGCTTCTCAGACTGGTTGCTTTTACTTAGTAATATCCTTTTAAAGTTCTTCCATATCTTTTCATGGCTTTGAGTTTTTTAAGAGTTCTTTGTATATTTTGGATAATACTCTTTTATCAGATGTGTGATTTGCAGATATTTTCTGTCAGTCTGTGTCTTCTTAGTCTCTTGGCATGGTCTTTCACAGAGTAAAAGTTCTTAATTTTAATGCAGTCTGGCTTATCAATTTTTTTTTTAAGGGACTTTGGTGGTTTGTCTACAAAAGGCAGTCCCGTGGTGTGGGTCATAGATGTTCTCCTGTGTCACACCCCGGGAGCCGTAGGGTATTTCATTTTACAGTTAGGTCTGTGATTCACTTGCAGGTAATTTTTGTGAAGGGTGTAATGTCTGCGTCTAAGTTTTTTTTTGTTTTTTTTTCGTGTGGATATCCAGTGTTCCAGTACCACTTGTTGAAGAGAGTGGCTTTGCTCCCTTGTATTGCCTTTGCTCCTTTGTTGAAGATCATTTAACTGTATTTATGTGGATCTATTAATGAGCTCTTTATTCTGGTCCATTGATGTATTTCTTTTCTTTCTCCAGTACCAAATTGTCTTGATCACTGTGGTCAGGTGATGTCAGTCCTACAGCTTTGTTCTTCAGTATTAAGTAGGCTGTTTCCTGGGTCTTTTGCCTTTCCATATACACTTAGAGTCAGTTTAGTAATAGCCACAAAATATCTCACTGGGATTTTTCTTTTTTTTGCCTTGAGTTTTGACTTTATTTTATTTTATTCTGAAATAGTTTATTGTCTAGTTGATTTCCACATAACACCCAGTGCTCATCCCCACAAGTGCCCTCCTCCATGCCCATCTCCCCCCTTCCACCCCCATCAGTCCTCAGTTTGTTCTCAGCATTCAGGAGTCTCTCATGGTTTGCCTCCCCCTCCTCCCCAACTGTTTCCCACCTTCTTCTCCCCCATGGTCCTCTGTTAAGTTCCTCCTAATCCTCCTATACGTGCAAATATATGGTATCTGTCCTTCTCTGTCTGACTTATTTCGCTCAGCATAACACCCTCAAGGTCCATCCATGTTGCTACACAGGCCAGATGTCATTCTTTCTCATTGCCATGTAGTATTCCATCGTATAGATAAACCACATCTTCTGGATCCGTTCGTCTGTTGATGGACGCTTAGGCTCTTTCCATGTTTTGGCTATTGTTGAGAGTGCTGCTGTGAACATTGGGGTCCATGTGCCCCTGTGCATCAGCACTCCTGTGTCCCTTGGGTAAATTCCTAGCAGTGCTATTGCTGGGTCCTAGGGGAGTTCTATTGTTAATTTTTTGAGGAATCTCCACACTGTTTTCCAGAGGGGCTGCAGCAGTTTTAAATATTTCTCTGTCCTCTCTCCGTGCTCACATGGCTTCTGTAGAGAAGCTGCCGTCATCTCGTCTCTGGTCCTATGTAGGTGAGGTATTCTTTTCTCTGGCTCCTTTCAGGACTTGCTCTTTCTCCCTGATTCTCTGCAGTCTGGCAGGGCTGCGTTCAGGGGCACATGAGTTTCGCACTTACTGTGCTTGGTGTTCTCGGAGCCTCCCAGGCCTGGGGTTTGGGGTCTGACGTCTGTTCAGGGAATTCTCAGCTGTCGTTGCTTCAAGCCTGTTTCTGCCGCTGTCTCTCTCTCTCCTCCGGCATTCCCACCGCATGGAGGTGACACCTTCCTGATTGTCCCCCAGTCCTTGCGTGTTCTCCTCTGGGTTTTGTCTTTGTTCGCGTTGCCTTTCAGTTCCACAGGTTTCTGTGGCTACGGCCTCCAGCTCAGAGGTGCTTTTCTCAGCCGTGTCCAGTCCACTAGGAGGCCCAAAAGAGGCAGCCTTCATTTCTGCCACAGTGCGTTTTGTCTCTGGCATTTCTTTCTGGTTCTTCCTGAGGATTTCCATCTCTCTGTTTACGTTTGCCTGTCTGCTCTTGCGTGCGGTCTACTTTATCCATCAGAGCCCTTAGCATATTCGTCACAGTTGTTCTGAATTCCTGGCCTGATAATTCCACGTCTTGGCTGTGTCTGGCTGTTCGCTTGCTCTGTCTGCAAATGGGTTTCTTTTGCCTTCTGCCGTGTGTGTGTGTGTGTGTGTGTGTGTGTGTGTGTGTTTTCCTCGATAACCAGACCGATGACCTGGGTGGAAGGAACTGCTGTAAACAGCCTTTAGTAACGTGGTGATGAGGTGTTGGGGGGAGGACACATTCTGTAGTCCTGTGACCCGGGCTCGGTTTTCCAGTGAGCCTGTGCCTCTGGACTATGAACTTCATGAGTGTTTCTCAGTTCTTTCCTCCCTTACCCACCCCAAGCCCTTAGGTGGAAGGGGATGGCTGGAGTGGACCGCTCTTGGGTTATGTCCTTTCTCTAGGTCAGTTAGGGTCTGGTTACCTAGGTTCCCCTGATGGCAGGGCTCGTTGGGAAGAACAGGGTGCCTGGTGTGTTTCACAGTGGGTCCTTTGTCCTCATCCAGCTCTGGACTCCTGGTCAGACTCCTGCAGGTGCGTGTCGCAGTGTCGTGGAGGGCACCCAGGCCAGGCGCCCCACACTGTGTAACGCTCACACTTGTCTACTCCGAGCCTCTGGTGGTTCACCAGTTACCGTTCAGGATTTCTTGCTCCTGCAGTGGTTTCTGCTTATGACTCTCTGTGCCCCAGTGAGCTGTGACCCCTGTATTCACCTGTCTGTCTCTCCAGTCTTGGGGACAGCAGTTTTCCTGGTGCCCCCCCCCTTGGGATCCAAGAGGAGGAGGAGTTGACTTTTCAGTCTGTTGAGCTTTTTATCTATTCTTAGGAGGTCGTGATGGCCCCCAGCACCTGACATGCAGAACTGAAAACTGCAAGTCCTAGCTTTGATTTTTAAAGTCCATTTAAAAAATCCATTCCTCTTCCACTTAATATAAAACCTTTTCCTTCTTCTGATTTCAAGCAGCTAGTCATCTCCCCTTGTCCACTCAGCAAGCGCTGGGGTCGTGGCTTCCCTTGTCCGCCATTCCCTTCTTCCTTGAATGTCTTGATCATGTTTGTAGATGATTCTTTCAATACTCTGATGTCAAGGTTGTTTGTGTTTCTCAACTCCAGAGATACTCATCTCTACACTGTGAATAATCCAGTCTTGCAGCCACACCCGGCCTTTGTTCAGCCTCTGAAATGGCAGAGCTGCTGCAGCACTCAGGCACATGTTCTCTCTGTTCCTTCTCCTCTCCCCTTGCCCCCGTAAGCCTGCTGACAGCTCCTGCTCCTCACACTTCTCTTCTCTCCCCTCCTGATCACCCGCCACTCTTCCTGGCTTACCTCCTGTCTTGCTTCCCTGGACCCCCCTGGGGAACATACCAGGGTTTCTATTTGCCCGTCGGCAGCCGCGGGTCCCCCCCGCCATTTCCCGATGCTCCGGCCTTGGGCCTGCCATTCCCTCCTCCTGTCCTGCGGCCCGGGCTGCTCAGCGATGCTTGAGAAGGCTCCCAGCGCAGCCATGCCGTTTCACCCCTTCCTGGTCTGAAGCCGGGCTCCTCTGTGTCCTCACCAGTCTCCACTTCGGTCTTCAGAGTGGCTAGGTCAGACTGCAGCCTCTCTGTGACCTTGACCACTTGGCTGTTCCTCGGTCCTCTGCAGGTATGTTCCCAGCAGGTGGCTTTCCTTCCTGCGCCGCAGGGAGCATTGGGGGTAGGGGTGTGACCTTACTTATGGTGGCCGCTTCCTTCATGCCCACCTGCCCTCTTCCTTCTCTGTGCGTCAGAGGAAGCCATGCCTTCTGGGCTTTTTGGGTGAGTGGCCCTCCCGCCCCTGGTTTTGACTAGCTGCCCTCTGGGGTTTTGCTCAGCTGGTCGTCCTCTGTTGCTTCGACACTTTCAGACTCTCCCTCTCTGCTGGCGCCTCACAGCCTTTTTGCTCCCGTTTGTGCTGTGCCCCTTCATCAGGGCCCCTCTGTCCGCTCTGCTGGAGTTCAGTGGCCTGGGGTTTACCTGACCGGACGTGACACCCTGCCCGGCACGGAGGGTGCGGCTCACGTTGCCTTGTCCTCTTGCTTCCTCTGGAGGTCCCGTGGGCCCTGTGGGCTGTGGCCGTGTCACGGACGCCCTCCTGTGGGGCCCGGAGGGGTCTCTGGCGGCACACAGCCCCAGGGCGACAGTGAGGCGCTCTTGTGGCAGCGTCCTGTCCTCTCAGGTTGCGTCATTCTCACTTCTGGTTTATGTGCCTGTTTTGGGAAGACTTTTTTTTTTCTTTTTTAAATATAGTTTATTGTCAAGTTGGTTTCCATAAAACACCCCCCCGGTGCTCATCCCAAGTGCCCTCCTCCATGTCCATCCCCCGTTTTCCCCTCCCACCCCTCCATCAACCCTCAGTTTGTTCTCAGTATTTAAGAGTCTCTTATGGTTTGCCTCCCTCCCTCTCCTTAACTATTTCCCCCTCCCCCCCCCACGGTCCTCTGTTAAGTTTCTCCTGAACCACCTATGAGTGAAAACATATGGCATCTGTCCTTCTCTGCCTGACTTATTTCACTTAGCATAACACCTTTGAGCTCCATCCATGTTGCTACACGTGGCCAGATTTCATTCTTTCCCGTTGCCATGTAGTATTCCATCGTGTAGATAAACCACATCTTCTTGATCCATTCGTCGGTTGATGGACCTTCAGGCTCTTTCCATGATTTGGCTATTGTTGAAAGTGCTGGTGTGAATGAACATTGGGGTCCATGTGCCCCTGTGCATCAGCACTCCTGTATTCCCCCTTGGGTAAATTCCTAGCAGTGCTATTGCTGGGAAGACCCTTTATTAACTCCAAATCTAGAAACTTCTGATGTCTGGTGGCCAGATGCACTGGCGGCTGCTGGGCCTCTCGAGGTGCTCTGTGCTGCCAGCAGGGTGGCCAGACTGGTCTGCTGCAGTGGTGTGTCTTGTAAGCCTTGGTATTCAGGCTCCAGGGGGTCGCCGTCCTGCCGCACCAGCCGGGACTGCATCCTCAGTGGGTATTTCTCACAGTCTCACACAACAGCCTCTCCGCCAGGCGCCCGTGTGCAGCCCGGGCCGACCCCACGCCAGGCTCCGTCAGCCAGGGCTGGGGCGGTCAGCACTGCCAGCTGCGGGCAAGCCCCTGGCAGGGCTTCCGTCCCCGTCTTCTACAGCACTTGTATTATCAGCCGGCAGTCAGGGCGTGCCAGGTCAGGAGCGCCCCGTCACCGCCGGCATCTGCTCCTGTCCTCCACCTCCGGCCTCAGGTCACGCGGGCGTGTGCGGGCAAGGTCTCTGCTGAGTCGGGGTTGCACCTGGGCCTTGGGACCTCAGAGGCCGGCGCGCACCGCGCTGGCGCTCAGCCTGGTGTGGACCCTGAGCCTCTCCTGGCAGGGCCCCGTCCCTCCCCGCCGCCGCAGCGTGCCACGGGTGTTGCTGTTGTTCCTGATAGTCAGGAGCTGGACAAACGAAAGTTTTGTTTCATGTGGGGGATCTGGATCAGGAATCAGGATAACTCCAGCCTTTATTTATTTTTTTTTTTTGTGCTGAATTTTCTCAGTAACTGATTGTCATTGCCTGTCCTTTATTAGGATTCTACTAATCCTATCAAACAGACCATGTGAGGCCTTTTAGCATCTTGTTATAGCTGCTGCTTAGGATCATTGAATGCGTTGCTGGAGGCCCTGGGGTGGAGGTGGCTCCCAGCTGGTGAAAGGAGACCTCAGGCAGGGCAAGCTGTT
Organism: Hyaena hyaena; assembly: GCF_003009895.1. Classification (NCBI taxonomy): domain Eukaryota; kingdom Metazoa; phylum Chordata; class Mammalia; order Carnivora; family Hyaenidae; genus Hyaena; species Hyaena hyaena. Next base: position 763,394 of record NW_024080890.1, read on the forward strand.
GGGAGACTGGGGCAGGGGGGAGGGGGTGAGAGGCATCTCCGTATTTCCCGAACAAAGACCGCCGGTTCTCCGCATAACGCTGTCCTCAGATTTGGGGTTCATCTGCAGGCCCCGTGAAGGGGGTGTGGTTACTCTGTACCAACTACAGGTTATCGACACGGCATGTTCCACAGTCAGGGCCCGGGGAGGATATGGTGTTTACAGTCAGGGAAGGCTGCAGAGGACAGAAGCTCCGCAAAGGTGTGTTTTGCCCAGGCACGTGGGGGACGGTTAGAGAAGCGCCTTAGCAGTAGGGGATGTACTTGGCCCTGCTACTTGAAAAAGTTGTCTGTTGGTCCATGTGACGACTTCCCAGTTGTCAGCAGCGCTTAGTCAGTGAGAAGTCTTGCACATGAAATCCTAGGTGCACAAATTTCCTCTGGTGCAGAACCAGCTTGTGAGCTCTCTAGAAAACCAGTTCATACTTTATGACCAAACTAGCATTATTCCGTCGTTGAACGGACGCAGCCCTGGGTGGCCGGAGCTGTATTTGCAGAGCTGAGCCTCTTGGAGTGATGATTTCCCATCCTAAGGACCAACGTGCTGATTTTTCCCGCGGAATCCCAATTTTCAAAGAAGAGAGAACTTGTCTTGGAAGGTCAGAGCCCAGACTGTACTTTGTAAAGATGATTCTAGAAGCATTTCCCCAAAATGTCATAGTGGCTGAGCTTTAGGGCTACACTTAGGACACTAAGCTTGGAGAGGGAACTCTGCAGGCACCACAGTGCACTCAGTGGATGCATTGCTCATCTCTCCCCCCTTTGCTGAAAACTTCTGGGTGCCACAGGCCGTGTCCAGCTCTGTTTTCCCAAGGCCTGATACACAGAAGATACTCAGTAAATGATGCTAAATGAACAAAGGATGCAAACATTCACTTTCTGGGTTATGGTTATACCTTTGTTGTAAAAACTCGTGCAAAATGTAACTGTGTGTTTGGGTGACCTGAAACCTTCAATAAGGAACAGCTTAATACCAGTTGAAAAGAAATCTTCAAACATGATTGGGTTTTCTTAATTATTACCAGTCAAACTTTATTTGTCCTAAGTAGTAGGAAAGTTATTATTTTTTTAATGTTTATTTTTGAGACAGAGAGAAACAGAGCATGAGCAGGGGAGGGGCAGAGAGAGAGAGAGGGAGACACAGATTCCGAAGCAGGCTTCAGGCTCTGAGCTGTCAGCACACAGCCCGGCCCAGGGCTCGAACTTGTGAACTGAGAGATCATGACCTGAGCCTAAGTCGGATGCTTAACAGACTGAACCCCCCAGACACCCTGGCATGTTACAATGTATTATTATTAAGGACATTACAACATATTTCTAGGATGTTGGTCAATGGTTAAATATTTTGAAGAGGAACATATGTTTGAGGACAAAATCTTAGATTATGTTCAAATTCCTTAGAATTGGCAGCATTTCCAGATATTAACAAAGGTCAATCAGGCTTCTAAACTGCTTCTTCCTTTTGGGGTCTGGGAACTGCTGTGTATTCTTTTTCAGCAGAAGAGCTTTCAGCCACAAAATGTTAACATTCAGTGAATTAGTAAAATACTAAGTTATCAATAGGTAGGTGGTAGTTTGAATATAATCTTGATTCTTCTGAAAGGCATTTTTAGGGTTTCAACCTATCCAGTTTGATCATTCTATGTACTTTTTTTTAAAAAAAAAACAATCTATATTTTGGCATTTTCATTAAGAAAAAAAATAATGTGATATTTTAATAAACATATGAGCAAAGGAGATCATCAGGCAGTACACAAAGGAAACACTGGCAAGCTTCATAAATATGGAAAAAGAATCTTGGCTTCAATCATAATGCAAATTATAACCATAATGAGATAACTTCATTCTATCTCATTGAAAAAAAAAATTTGTGTCTGACAGTTAAGAGCTGTGGAGAGTGTGAGTCCAGAGCCAGCTTACACCTATCCACTGCTCGTGGGAGGGGAATGAAGGCAGGGGGCAGCATCTGTTGAGGTTACTATGCTTATGCCTGGGACAGGAAATCCACCTTTGCATACGTACTCCAGAAAGAGTTTCAGCTATAAACACTAGGATCCTAGTGCATTTGTAATAGCACATACTAAGAATTAACTAAACCTTTGTCAGCTGGAGGATAGGAAAATAGAGTGTGATCAATTCATGTGAAAATACTATACAAGTCAGCGTAGACAAGTATCTCAGAGTGTGTGGAATATCATGGTATGGTGCCACCGACACTGATACAGGGATTGTCAGGCTCTGCACATGTGCTGTCTAGAAGTACGGGGCTGTGTCATTTGGCAAACGGAGGTGCTGGCGCTCCCGTCCATAAGGTATGCATTTAGTTCACAAAGGGGATTTGACAATGATGATAAGATTTTCTTTCTTAACCAAGGAGGCGGGTATTGTGTTGTTCTTTTATATCTTTTCTCAGCCTTTAATGCTACACAGTAGATAAAAATTAATTTATAGACATTTGGTTAGGGTTATATACACGGATTTTTAGGTTTTAACTTGATAAGGGGGAACAGAATCTAAAACAGGCAGATTATGTAATTACTGTACTTATTTAAAAAAACAACCACCAAACAATCCTAATATGTGTATGGAACCACAAAAGACCCTGAATAGCCAAAGTGACCTTGAATAAGAAAAGTAAAGCTGGAGGCATCGCAATTCCAGATTTCAAGTTATGTTACAAAGCTGTAGTGACCAAAACAGAATGGTACTAATACAAACATAGACATGAAGAATGGAACAGAATAGAAGATCCAGAAATGAACCCACAATTATATGGTCAATTCATCTTTGACAGAGCAGGAAAGAATATCCAGTGGAAAAAAAGACAGTCTATTCAACAAATGGTGTTGGAAAAACTAGACAGCAACATGCAAAAGGATGAAACTGGATCACTTTCTTACACTATAAATATAAATTCAAACTGTATGAAAGACCTAAAAGGGAGACAGGAAATCATAAAAACCCCAGAGGAGAACATAGTTAGTGAGGTCTCTGACATCAGCAGTAGCAACTTCTTTCTGTTCTTTCTGGATATCTCACCAGAGGCAAGGGAAACAAAGCAAAAGCAAACTGTTGGGACTTCATGAAGACAAAAAGCTTCAGCACAGCAAAGGAAACCAACAAAACTAAAAGGCAACCTACCTAATGGGAGAAAATATTTGGAAATGACATGTCTGATAAAGGGTTAGTATCCAAAATATATAAAGAACTAATAGAACTTACCACCCAAAAAACAATCCAATGAAAAAATGGGCAGAAGGCATGAACAGGCATTACTCTCCTAAGACATCCAGATGGCCAACAGACACTTGAATAGTTGCTCAATGTCACTCATCATCAGGGAAATGCAAATCCAAACCACAATGAGCTACCACCTCACACCTGTCAGAATGACTAAAGTCAACAACATAAGAAACAAGTAATGTCAAGGATGTGGGGAAAAGGGAACCCTATTCCACTGTTGGTAGGAATGCAAACTGGTGCAGCCACTCTGGAAAACAGTATGGAGTTTCCTCAAAAAGTTAAATATAGAGCTACCCTAAGATCCAGCAATTGTATTACTAGGTATTTACCCAGAGGATACAAAAATACTGATTCAAGGGGGTACATGCACCCCATCGTTTATACCAGCATTATTTACAATAGTCAGACTATGGAAGCTCCCAAATGTCCATCGTCTGATGAATCAATAAAGAAGATGTGGTATGTATTGGGCGCCTGGGTGGCTTAGTCGGTTGAGCGTCCGACTTTCACTTAGGTCATGATCTCGTGGTTCGTGGGTTCGAGCCCTGCGTCGGGCTCTGTGCTGACTGCCAGTTCAGAGCCTGGAGCCAATTTCGGAATCTGTGTCTCCCTCTCTCTCTGACCCTCCCCTGCTCACGCTGTCTCTCTCTCTCTCTCTCCTAGAAATAAATAAAAAATATTAAAAAAAAAAAAAAGATGTGGTATGTATGTATCCATGTATGTGTGTATCTATATATACATATTTGTGTGTGTGTGTGTGTGTATATATATAGATGTCTATATATATAAAATAAATATATATAGGTATCTATATACATAAAATGGAATCTTATTCAGAATTAAGAAAGAATGAAATCTTGCCATTTGCAACGATATGGTTGGCTCTAGAGAGTATTATGCTAAGTGAAATAAGTCAGAGCAAGACAAGTATCATACCTGGCTAATATATGTGGAATTTAAGAAACAAATGAGCAAAGCGGAAAAAAAGAAGCAAAGGAAGAAACAGCCTCTTAATTAGAGAGAACACACTGCTGGTTACCAGTATCTATGTTGGGAGTCCTCTACCCACTGGCTTCTGTGCAGCGTGTGGTCTGAAGTGTCTGCTTGTATTGCTCTGCCATTTGCTTCTCTCTCAACATTTGCAGTCTTTTGTAAGCATTTTATTGCTCATTGTTCCTTAGCATTACTTGATGGTGCTAATTTGGCTACTTTTGATTTTAATCCAGATGACCAGTTGTGGTTTTTGTTTCCAGAGGTTATGCCTTTTTGTTTTTTATTGTTGGGTTGTTTTGAAGTCCTGGGTGTGGCTGTTCTTTGTTATCTCCAGTTGTCATTTCTTTTAAGAGGAGTGAGATAGTTCAGGAGTGTCACCTTTACTTCTGATGACTCAGCCTCATCTGTCCCTCAGTCAGGAGGGCTTCCTGACTTCTTACCAGGCCCATCTGTTCAGCCCCAGGCCTGGGAAAGCTGGGTGGAGAGAAGGTCCTTTTTTTTGAAAGAGAGTTTCTTGTGGTGCTTTTGTGCCATTTCAGGGTTGCCAGTATCTTTATTGTAGCCTTGATTTCAGTCCTTACTCTGTCAATGTCAGATGTGCCTACGGTTCCCAAGACCACGGAGACTGCAGGGTGCCCTGGAAGCCTGTCTGTCTGTTTGTAGCCAGTCTTCTGCTTGGCTTTGTGGAAGGAAGCAGAATTTGCCTACCTTTTTATGTCACTGGAGGGAAGTCGGACTCCTGGTACTACAGTAGTTTGGGAAATGACATTTACTTTTAATGCCTCAGTGCCAGAAGAGTCGACTCTGCATTTTGTCTTGACTTTGCAGTCGGAAATCTGATACATTATTTGCAAAATATTTGTGATTAGAGTAGAAATCTTGGAACAGAAAGTTTTCTGGGTTTGTTGTTTGCTAAGTCCTGTGTGACCTTGGAGAAGTCTCTGGTCTTCTGTGGGATGCAGCCTGGCAATGACATGAGGTCACTGCAATTACCTTTGTTCCATTTTAGCTGCTTCTGGATGGCTGATTTTGACCAAAGATGAATTTTAAAGGTATTTATCAATATTACGAATTGTTTTTGCCACCTTAAAGTTACATGGTAGTCAGTGGGGCATTTCAACTGACTGTATTTCCTGGAACTTGCCCCGTATTCCAGCTATCACTCAGGTGTTCATTTTGCCTTTTAAGATTTAAAGATTAGCTAGCTTTAAAAAAAAAAAAAGATCAGCTAGCTTATTTTCATTCTCTAAGGCAGGGGCCACAAACTTACCTGTAAAGGGTGGGACAGAAAGGACTTGTGGCTTTGTGCGCCATACCATCTGTGTGGCAGTGACTCAGCCCCGCTGTCGTAGCCTGGGAGCGGCAAGGACAGTGCATTTAATTTTAGGGAATTCCGACAACCTGTGTCGGTGATCTGAAAAAAGAACTCTCTTCTTAGAATCCTGGATTAGAGGCCTCAGAAAGTTCTAGGTAAAGTGCTCAATTTTCCTCATGAATACAGCATGAACCACTCTTAGTAACTCATTAAATAGATTCCTAGTGAATAGGCTTTGGATATGTGTAAAATTTTGTGGGAAACCTTGAAAGGATTTGCAAGTTTGGCTCATCTTGTGGCCAGTGAGAAGGCAGAGGGCTGTAATCTGAGAACGGAGCATCACGGCCCTGGAGGGTGCCAGCCCAGTGTTGTCTTCCTGAACGTGGTGGCGTTACTCTGACTTGGAAGATGCCTGTGGAAGTACGGGGCGAGCACGGCCTGTCTCTGCACGCTGTGCCCTGCTCGGGCTCCCAGCCACTGGCGTTGGCTCACTGTCCACACTGAAACCGTGTGCTTCCGGGGTCTCAGGTCCTGCAGCAGGCTGCGTGGCTGCAAACACGCATGAGTTGCAGAGCTTAGAAACCAACTCTTTTAACAGGAAACTAGTAAACATTTTCTGTGGCACGCATGTGTGCGTGTACCACAGTTTGTTTAATCAGTCCCTTGTTAATGGACTGACTCTCTGTTTTCTTCTGCTTCCGGCTCCAGCAAGTCTTGGCCTGACACCGTTACCGATCCCGTCCGTCTTTAAAATGTTGACGTATTGCTTAGTATGGCAGTTTTGCAGTGGTTCTGATTTTTTTAAAAGTTTGCAGTACAATACATTACAAAAGCCTTGTTTACTGAACGTTTGGCACCCCTTACGTTTGCACCCCAAGCAAGTGCCGTACTCTCTGTACCCTGGTGGGCCCTGCCGGGTAAATATTCCGTCGTATGCTGGCATCGCAGGCCGTCTTTGTGGACTCTGGACGCTGTTCTCTCTTCCTGAAGAGAAGGAGTGTGTGTCCTGGCAGGTGGCCAGCTTTCCCGGCTCTTCAGCTCTGGCTCCTGCGTGACCAGCAAACTCTGTGCGCCGTCCATGGCTTTCCAGCCCCTGCTGCTCGCGGGACCTCTTCGGGGCTGCCTTGTGGGGACGCAGTCCGTGCTGCTGGCCGTGGCCGGGCCGGTTTGGCCCCACGCGGTAGTGCTCCCCGAGCTGTGTCCCCGCCTGCCTGCGCTCGCTCCTCCCCGCCTGTGCTCTGCTCGCTGCAGCACCCCTAACTCCCTCTGTGTCTCTGTGTGGGGCCTCTCTCTATCAGCCTGAGCTGCCCCATGTCCCCTGAATGGCACCATTTGATTGTCACCATTTCATTTTTTGTGAGTTCTAGGTTCTCCTTTGAATGGGCTGGCCATTTATAATACTCAGTAGCTCCTTTATCTTGTTTCTTAAATTTATTGCTATATTTTTCTTAATATTTATTTTTATTTTTGAGAGAGAATGTGTGCAAGTGGGGGAGGGGCAGAGAGAGAGGTGACAGAGGATCTGAGTGAGGCAGGCTTCGTGCAGACCGCAGAGAGCCCGACACGGGGCTCAGACTCACAAACTGTGAGATCACGACCTGAGCCGAAGTTGGACACTTAACCAACTGAGCTGCCAAGGCGCCCCTCTTTTTGTATTTTCTATACCTACTAAACATACCCATTTTCTGTTCTGCGATTGACACTTCTAGTATGTGACAGTTCTTTTTTTAAAATTCTGGCGCTCTCTGCTCTTATTTGTGAGGTCGTGTTTTTCATGGCTTTTGTGATTTTTGTTATGAACTCACATTTGTTAGTACTGTATTTGTGGGAATTCTTTGAAGACCAGGTTGAGGATTCTATCCTAGCTCTCTTTGTATTAAAATTATTGGCTTGTGGATTTTCAGGCCATCCACAAAGCGTGAGTGAACCCATGCCCAGCCGGACAGCTCAGTCTCCCCTGGTTTTCTGCGGGGCTCTGGGACCTGAGGCCCTGTCATCTGAGGCCCTTCCTTCCATCCCGTTGCACAGAGCCACTCCGCTGCACCACGGCTGTGTGTTTCTGGAGTCTACCCTCACGCCTCCCTGAATTTGCACTCTCACCGAGTTCCTGGTCAGGGGTAGTTTCCCTGCACTGTTGCAAGCTCATCCATTCTTTCAGGGGTTTGCAGATTCTTTGTGTAGCCTTTTTATTTTTATTTTTTAAATTGCTTTGCAATGTGAGGTTTTGGGATCTCTATTCTGCAGTATTGTTAGAAATCTGCCTGGTGGTTTTCCAGTTTTCATTAGACTCTAACTTAACAGTTGTGGTCAGTTCTTAAGATAGCTTCTAAGATCCTGATTAACTCTGGATGCTGTCTTTTCTGTTGTTAGGACTGGGGTTATGGCATTCTTCATCTCTTGTGCTGTGGATTAAACACGTTGTATGGCCTGAGTGTGCTACCCCGATATTGTGGATAATTTTCAGCGAATGAAAGATAGGTTTAAGCAGCTGGACGGAACTGTTAGAACACAGCACACGTGAATTGCAGGTTGCCTGTGTGTAAGCGCAGGACTGGTAGTAAAAGAGAGGACTATGTAAATCTGGTCTTGAGGCTTCCTGTGGGACCCTCTCTGCAGTCGTGTCCCGCAATTATGTGCACTTTCCAAAGGTGGTTTTAGGTGCCCCTGTTGCCGGAGCGTCCCAGTTTCCCGTGGCGTCCTGGGGACCCACACCCCGTTACAGTGCCTGTCGCCTAGCTCGTAGAGCAGGACCCCTGCGGTGCTCACCAGGAGGCGTGTTGGGGGCGAGACTCCACGTGGGGCAGCACCTCAACCTGTCTTCTCTACGTTTCAGGTTACTGCTGATGGCGCTGTACAACGTGAGCATCAACCTGAGAGGCCTCAAGTACATCAGCGAGAGCCCGGGCTTCATCCCGCTGCTCTGGTGGCTCCTGAGTGGTGAGGACAGGGGGTCCCCCTCGCAGCTTCTCCTCTAGCCTGGGCGCCTGCTCCTCTGGCTGGAGGAGGGTGTAAGGGCGGGATGGAGGGTCTGAGGAAATTAGCATTTCTTTAAAGACAGCTTTCAAATTAGAGAGAGCTCAGTGGGGTGCTGGGTGATTCCTGCTTCTGCTTCTGGAGCATGGCTCTCGGGTTGTGATTCTGTGCCACAAAGAGAAAGTATCTTATAAAACAGCTGGCAGAGGGCATTCACCCATCCCTTTCTCTGCGGGCAGTGCAGTGACGAGTGTGTTGTCTGGGGCTCCGAATGTCAGGGAAAGAATCGGGGGGCGAGGGGGAAGGAAATCCGAGAGCTTGCAGCCCTGAAGTTACATTTGTATTATGTGTATGTGGGGTTGTTGTTTTCTTTGAAATAAAATCTCCGTCCACTCTCTTTGTGTAGTTAACCTACACTGTTGTATTAGTCTCCGCTGTATAATATAGCCATTCAACAATTCTGCGTGTTACTTCGCGCTCGTCATGATAAATGTACTCTTGATCCCTTTCACCTGTTCCTCCCACGCCCCCACCCACCTTCCCTCTGGTGACCACCAGTTTGTTCTCTATAGTTAAGAGTCTGTTTCTTGGTTTGTCTCTCTCTGTCCCCTTTGTTTGCTTGTTTTGTTTCTTAAATTCCACTTAATTGTGAGAGAATCATATGATACTTGTCTTACTGTGACTGGCTCATTTCACTTATCATTATACTCTCTAGATCCATTCGTGTCATTGCAGATAGCAAGATTTGATTCGTTTTATGGCTGAGTAATATTCCATTATATGTATACATCTTCTTTATCCATTCAATAGATGAAGCAGCTTGGATGGCTTCTATAATTTGGCTATTATAGATTATGCTGCAGTATACATAGGGATACATATATCCTTTCAAATTAGCGATTTCATATTCTTTGGGTAAATAACCAGTAGTGTGATTACTGGATCATAGGGTAGATCTATTTTTAACTTTTTGAGGAACCTCCATACTGTTTTCCAGAGTGGCTGCACCAGTTCGCATTCCCAGCAATAGTATATGAGGGTTCCCCTTTCTCTGCATCCACACCAATCCTGTTATTTCTTGTGTTGTTGATTTTAGCCATTCTGACAGGTATCTCGTGGTTTTGACTTGCATTTCCCTGATGATGAGTGATGTTCAGCATCCTTTCATGTACCTGTTAACCATCTGGATGTCCTCTTTAGAGAAATGCCTGTTCCTGTCTCCTGCCTATTTTTTAATTGGATTGTTTGTTTTTTGGGTGTTGAGTTTTGTAAGTTCTTTACATATTTTCGATTCTTGCCCTTTACCAGACCTGTCATTTGTGAATGTCTTCTCCTGTTCTGTAGGTTACCTTTTTATTTTGTTGGTTTTGCTTGCTGTGCAAGAGCTTTTTATTTTGATGAAGTCCCAACAGTTTATTTTTGCTTTTGTTTTTCTTGCCTCAGGAGACACATATAGAAAAATGTTGTGGCCAGTGGTCTGACCTCCAAGTTAACCTAAAATTTTGTCCCAATCTGTTCTTCATAGCTTTTATTTTATTTATTTTAATGTTTATTTATTTTGAGAGAGAGCGCACATGCACGTGTGCACCAGTGGGAGTGAAACAGACAGAGGGAGAGAGAGGGTCCCAAGCAGGCTTCAACACTGAGGCCTGATGTGGAGCCCAGTCTCATGAAGTGTGAGATCATGACCTGAGCTGAAATAGAGTCGGATGCTTAACTGACTGAGCCACCCAGGTGTCACCATCATAACTTTTAACGCTGTGTGTTTAGTAGGTACATATTTCACTCAAGTATGCAAAAATGGACTTTCCTTATTTTTTCATTACTTAGGTCAGTCTCTGCTTGAGCTTCAGTTCCACTTGCTGGTGAATGCTTATTTTTGTAGTAGCGTTTTGGAGGTATAATTGACATGCAATAAACTGCACACATTTAAAGCAAACAATTGATAAGTTTTGATATAAATATACACCTGTAAAATAAACCAGTACCACAGTATAGATAGTGAACATGACCCCATCACCCCCAAGAGGTACCTTGTACTACTTGGTGGTCCCTCCCTCCTATCCCCCCGCTCCTCTCTTCCCAGACACACATGCACCCCCTTTTTGCACTATAGTTTTCATCTTCCACTGGTTTATATTCTTGGAATCCTACATCTTGAATTCTGCTTTGCCTAGCTTCTCATTCAACATAATTATTTTGAGATCCATCCATATTGTTATTGTGGACTGATAGTTGATTGCTTTTTATTGCTAAATAGTATTCTGTGATGTGGGTATGCTACAGTTGATAGACATTTGGGTTGTCTACAGATTTTGGCTATTACAAATAAAACTGCTATGAACATTCTAATATGTCTTTGTATGGATATATGTTTTCGTTTCTTTTGGGTAAATACCTAGGAGTAGAATGTCTGGGTGTATGGTAGGTGTATACTACCATTTTGCTCATCCCCCAGCAGCGTGTTATCTGCATGTCCTTGTCAGTGGTCGGGTGGTCTCTCTGTTTAACTTTAGACCCCCCAGCAGGGGTGTAGAGGCACCTTACTGTGGTCTTAATTTGCATTTTTGTTATGACTAATGATGTTGAACACATTTCCTGTCCATCTATCTTCTCTGATAAGGTATTTTTTCATATCTTTTGCCCATTAAAAAAAAAATGGGTTGTTTTAATTGAGTATCGAGAGTTCTTTGTTTATTCTGGATGCAAATCCTTTGTCAGATACGTGGTTTGCAAATGTTTTCTCCTAGTCTGTGGCTTGTCTTTTCATTTTCTTTTTCTTTTTAATTTTTAATGTTGTATTTATTTCTGAGAGAGAGAGACAGCATGAGCAAGGGAGGGTCAGAGAGAGAGGGAAACACAGAATCTGAAACAGGCTCCAGGCTCTGAGCTAGCTGTCAGCACAGAGCCCAACACGGGGCTCGAACCCACTAACCGTGAGATCATGACCTGAGCCGAAGTTGGATTTAAACGACTGAGCCACCCAGGTGCCCCTGTTTTTCATTTTCTTAAAAGCATTTTCAAAGGATGGAAGTTCTTAATTTTGATGAAGTTTAACTTGTTCTTTTTCTTTTATGAATTGGGCTTTTGGTGTAGAATTCTTTGTCTAATTCAAGGTCACATAAATTTTAAATTTGTTTACCTTTTTTGTTCTCTAATGTTTTATTTACTTTTGAGAGAGCGTAAGCAGGGGATGGATAGAGAGAGGGGGACAAAGAACCTGAAGCAGGCTCTGCGCTGACAGCAGCAAACCCATTTGTGGGGCTTGAACTCGCAAGCCGTGAGATCATGACCTGAGCTTAATTAAGTTGGACGCTCAACCGACTGTGCTGCCCAAGTGTCCCTAAATTTGTTTTCTTTTAATAGTTCTAAAGTTTTGAGTTTTACATTTATGTCTGTGATGCATTTTGGAATAATATTTGTATGTGGGAAGCGGTGAGAATCCCAGTTCTTGTTTTATGTAAGGCTGCTTGGTTGGCATAATGCCATTTGTTATGAAGGCTGCTTTCTACACCAGATTGCCTCTCATCTTTGTTGAAGATCACATGACAGTATATGTGAGGCTGTGGTTTTGGACTTGCTATTCTGTTCTATGGATCCATTTTTGTCTTTATGCCAATATCATACTCTATAATAAATCTTAACATCAGGCACTGTAAATCCTCCAACACTGTTCTGGTTTTTCAAAGTTTGTCCCACTATTTCTACATTCTTTTCATTTTCAGATAATTCGAGAAATCAGCATGTCACTTTCTACCCAAAAAAATCCTGTTGGAATTTTTATTGGGATTATGTTAACTGACATTTCATTTGCGGAGAATTGGCATTTTAGCAGTATTGTGCCTTCCAATCCATGAACATAGTATATATATCCATTTACGTAGTTATTGTTGGGAAACAGAGGTCTTTCATGTTTCTTTATATCTTAAGAACAGAGGAACTGACCTCCTTTGTTCCTGGCTGTCTTTGCAAGGATGCTTGTATGGTGAACACCCTTAGTAGGTAGAGATACTCTCTCTGTTCAGAGCAGAGGGTGGGTTTGTTTACAAGCATGCAGTAAGGGTAATGCTTCCCTCTAGGGCAAAGGTCAGGTAGGTTTACTACCCGTTACGAAAGATCTGGGGTTCCTTCTGTGTAACGAACCCATGGCCTGTTCATGGTGCTGTGGAACTGGGTCTCACTGACCTGGCCCACATGAGGATGTGGCCGTTGGCTAGTGAGTAATGCACTCCTTTGTCTTGGACTCAGGGTCTTGTGTCTCTCCTGCTAACACCCGTGAAACCACAGTCTGCTGACCCGTTAGGTGGCAAGTAGGATAAAACACTAGACTTCCTTAGTCTTCAGGGCCGTGTTTTACATTGCATGGTAACTCCTAGCCCCTGGGGTTGGATGCTTGACCAGACAGCTTTTTTCTCTGGAGAGTGTGAACTAAAGGACCATAGACCCAAGGGTGTATCCTGGACCTGACCTGTCAGGTACCTGTCCAGTCCAGTTGTCATGGGCACATGATGCCCACAGTGCCAGCTGGAGGGGGAGGGGTGGTGACAGGGGAACAATAATTAGAGTACCTAATGCTTTTTGAGTGCCAGTCACTGTTTTAAGTGCTTTACACATATTCCCAGATTTCGTTTTCTAAATGCCATTTATAAGGCAAATACTGTAATTTCTCTTTTATAGATGAGGCATCTAAAGGCCCATAAAGGTGAAGTGACTTGTTCAAGGTCATATAGCCGCTGAGTGGAAACCCTGTCAGGTGGCCTCCAGGCTCTTTCTCGTGGCCACCGGGTTGGACTGCTGTTTTGCAGAAGCACCTCAGACGTGGAAGCCCAGTTCTGGGTGCTTCCCACCCTTACCTGCCTGTCCTGGACACAGGTGTCTTGAAATCAGATGCCTCTCTCTTTTTAAGCTAGCACCTTCTGTCTGCTGTTTACTTCTTCAAAGGAGGGCCTTTGTGGAATGTTCTCCAGAGTCCTGTTTAGCAGTGATGTTCCAGAAATTGTCTGCAGCTGAGTGAGAACCATTGGGTCTGAATTTAATTTATACAGCTGTCTAGGCACGAGCAGCCTGAGTGTCCCTGAGACTCACTGGAGATGGTGCTCTTTGACCTGGATAGACTGTTCTGCTTAAACGGTCGATCGTGTCCAGGAGGAGACCATGGTGAAGTTGTCTTAATACCACTTTTCCCCATGGTGGCATCAGGCCTTCTTGTCCATGAAGACCATCGTTCTTTTGACACAGCACAACCCAAACCCTAGTAAATCTTTTATAAAATCATTTTGCCTGATACCTTTAGAGCTGTTATCACAGTCAAACAAAGACAAGGTCTCATAAACCCAGGACGTTTGACCCCCGAATTATTTATGGAATTACTTCAGCTTAAAAATTGAAATTTGTTGGAGTACCTGGGTGGCTCAGTTGGTTGAGTGTCCAACTTCGGCTCAGGTCATAGTCTCGCAGTTTGTGGGTTTAAGCCCTGTGTCAGGCTCTGTGCTGACGCTCAGAGCCTGGAACCTGCTTCTGATTCTGTGTCTCCCTCTCTCTCTGCCCCTCCCCTCCTGGTAGTGCTCTGTCTCTCTCTCTCAAAAATAAATAAACATTAAAAAAAATCTTAAATTGAAATTTGTTATAGAATCTGGTGTATATTATAATAAGGTGAATATATATTTTATTATAGAACAGGAAGATAGGAAGAAAAATAGTTCCCTGAAAAGTAATCCATGCTTCCTTGGTAGTATGATTGTGGTAGTGTGGTTGTCAGAATTCTTGACTCCTGTAACTGCTTAGAGCTAGGACAGAACCTGAAAACCGGCTTATTCTATCCCTTTGTTTTTCAGGTAGATCTGCTCTGTGAAAATATACTAGACAAATAAAAGTCTGTTCTAGTTGTTAGAAGATTTAGGAAAATAGATTTCATTACTTCTCTTAATAATTGTGTCCTACTGTTTTCAGCTCTCCAGTTGGGAGATTTGGTGTATTTTGAAGATGTCAGCTTTGGATGTATTTGACTCAGATTAGAATTGCAGCTTTTCTACTTAGGAATTTACCTAACCTCTTAGAATTCTACTTTTCTGTTCTGCAAGATGAAAATTTCTACCTCAAGGGTGTTAACGCTTATTAAAATGCAGTACTGCCTAAACCAACACCTAACATACTCGGTGTTAAATATGTTATGCCTCATCTAAGTCTTTCATGCTGCAGTGGAAGCTCATTTTCTTCTATTTCCTTTGACCTAAAGGTAGCAAGTCACTAGCAAGTATCTGGACTTTTCAGTCCAGAGTATAGGACCAGGTGCTGTTAATCATCCCTGACTAAATAACCGTTTCCGTTAATGTCTGTTGGATTGCATTTTCCTCCCCCTTGTTCAGCTGTGTGGCTGGCATGTCCCCAGGCTTTCTCTGCATTCTTGACATTCCTCTCAGCCACACAGCCACACGGAGAGCTCGTGAATAGCTGACGAGGACAGGGTGTATTGGGATGATGACCGCGTGTTCTGTAACTGTTAGCGCAACTAGTATTTTGGTCACACTTGGAACTTTTTAGTGCTGTTTCCTGGCCATGTGTACGAAGTTGAATAGGAAGGCATTTGCTCCTGTCTTACATTTATTTAGTTTGTGTCAGGCATGTGGGACCGTGACAATCCCACCGAGTTTGTATCTTTGGCCCAGACCTCTGTCCTGATCTCCATACTCTTAGGTCCAACTGTCTACTGGGCATCTCCCCCGTGGATACCTAATAGACGTTCAGACGTCTCCACGCGGACATCTTCTCGCAGGCATCCGGACGTCTCCATGCGGACGTCTAGTGAATACTGAAACTCTGTGTGTTCAGGCTAAATTCCTAATCTTTTCCCACACTGACCTCTGGCCACGGCCTTCCCAGTCTCAGTTAATGACAACTCTATTTCGATTTCTCAGGCCTTTAAAAACCTTATAGTGAATTGTCTCCCTTTCCTTTCACACCCACATCCAATCTGTGAGGAAATCTTGAAGGTTTGAAATATGTCCAGAATCTGACCGCCGTCTACCACCCCCACCTGGTTTTGAGCCTCCGTCATCTTTCATTTAAAGAACTCCAGCCGCCTCCTCAGATCTCTCTTCTGTCCACCCTTGCAGGGCATAAGTGGGGGGGCAGCGGTACGATGGAATAGATCCCAGACCAACTCTCCTTACTGAAAACAGAACACTGAGTGTGATGTAAAACAAAACAAAAACAAAAAAAACAAAAAACACCTTTTTTAAGGGTTCCTCTAGAGCTTGGGTTAGAAAAAAAGTAAATGTACCCAAAACACAAAAGCCAAGTGAAGGTGGGACACCAGAGAAGTCATAGCCCTGAGCTAGCTCCTGCTTTGAGGGTGTTTGTCAAAATGCCCTTCAGTGTCCATGGCCTCACAGGGTGCGAGGACGGGAAACAAAGCCCAGGTCCCATCCCAGATGAGTAGCCCGGGAGGGACTCCCACAGGCATTTACCAACACTGTGGGGCAAACAGGACACCCCTCCATCCCTCAGGGACGGCAGGGACATTGCTCTTAGGGGAGGTTGTGGAGAGGGCATGACTGCTGCTTGAGACCGGGTGGGACCCAGGCCCCTGGAGTCCCCTCACCCCCCACCTCCTTCTCGGAATGTGCTTGCTGCTTGTCTTCCTTGCTCCCGGCAGCTGCCACACGGACCGAGCCTGGAGACCGTCATGGAGCATTGAACCGGTCTGGACAGCACACGTGACGGAGCCACCGAGGCCTCTGTGTGAACTGTTTCTTTTTTTTTTTTAAGATAGAAGTGTTTTTATCTATTTTTTTTAAATTTAAAAATTTTATTTAAATTCCAATTATTTAACGTTCGGTGTAATATTAGTTTCAGGTGTTCAGTATAGTGATTCAACACCTCCATACAACACGTGGTGCTCACCACAAGTGCCCTCCTGGATCCCTGTCGCCTGTCCCACCCATCCTCCCCTCGCCTCCCCGCTGGTGGCCATCAGTGTGTTCTGTATAGTCAGGTGTCTGTTTCTTCGTTCGTCTCCCTCTGTTTTTTTCCCTTTGTTTTGTTTCTTAAATCCCATACATGAGTAAAATCATATGGTGTCTGTCTTTCTCTGGCCGACTTATTTCATTCAGCATTATACCCTCTGGCTCCATCCATGTCATTGCAGATTGCAAGATTTCCTTCTTTTTTATGGCTGAGTAATATTTCAGTGTGTGTGTGTACGTCTACATATATGTATACACCCACATACCCACATACCACATTTTCTTTATCCATTCATCAGTTGAGGGACACTTGGGTTTTTTCTATATTTAGCTGTTGTAGCTAATGCTGCTATAAAAGTTAGGGTGCGTGTGTCTGTTTGAATTAGTGTTCTTGTATCCTTTGGGTAAATACCTAGTAGTGCGGTTGTGAGATCATAGGATAATTCTGTTTTTAACTCTTTTATTCTGTGGTGAGTGCAGGGACCCGCAAATCTTGTGGATGGCCGAGACGAGCCTTGTGCCTAAGTTCCTTTCCTTATTAAACCCGCCAGCTATGATGCTAGAATGGCAGCCTTTTTCTTCTGTCTTTTCTTGCCCTCAGTCTATAGGGGCTGATCTCAGATTACACCAGGAAGCTCCCAAGAAGTTGTGAATTAACAATTGTTTGTTTGACCTTTGGCACTGAGCAAAGTGGAGGAAAATCTCTTCTGAGAATTTACCACCATAGGTTGCTTTTCAAGCATCTTTGAAGCCTTAATTCAAACCTCCTGGGTGGTCCTCATTTAGAGAACAGTGAAGATCTTTTCTGGAGAATTCTTTGACGTCAACCAAGTCCTTAAAGAATTCTTACAGATAAGGTTTTAAGAACCTGAGCTCACACATTAAAAATCACAAGAAGCATGGGAAAAACATCATTAATAAATAACACATAACATAGACTTGCAGAAGATTCAGATAATATGAATTATTGGAGCAGTATAAAGTATGTTTAATGTGTTTCAAGAAATAAAAGAGGGGATTAATGTATGAGTAAAGAGTGAGACAGTATAGAAGTGACCAGGCAGATCTGAAAAAGGACCAAATAGTATTTCTGGAGATGAACAGTATAATGACTGCAATTATAAATTTATTAGACAGTTTCACAGCAGATTATACATAGTTGAGGAGATAATTAAATTGATACAGACAGATCTGAAGAAATGACTGAGAGTGAAGCACAGAGAAAGGGGAAAGTGGGAGCCGATAAGGGACGTGGAGGAGAGACTGTGAACTTCACATGTGACTAACCAGGTCCTGGGAAGGAACGAGAGGCAGTGGAACAGAACAGTGTTGGGGCGCCTGGGTGGCTTAGTCGGTTAAACGTACGACTTTTGCTTGGGTCATGATCTCGCGGTTCGTGGGTTCGAGCCCCGCGTCGGGCTCTGTGCTGACTGCCAGCTCAGAGCCTGGAGCCTGTTTCAGTCTGTGACTCCCTCTCTCTCTGACCCTCCCCTGCTCACGCTGTCTCTCTCTCTCTCTCTCTCCTAGAAATAAATAAAACATTAAAAAAAATTAAAAAAAAAAAAAAGAACAGTGTTTGAAGGAGCTTGCTACACTTGTTACTTCATTTGAGAAGTCTGCCTACTTGTAAGCAGGGCGAGTGAAATCTTCATGATGGAAACCACAGAGTATTAGAGAGGGTCTGAGAGGCAGAACGACAGCGAAGGGGTGTGGCTTCAGAGGAGTGGCTCTTAGGGTGCTGGTACACTCCGGACAGCACAGGACACTGTCCCATCTGATACCGAGAGAACAGCTGTCAGCCTGGATTGGCAGGTCTCTTCCTCCTGCAAATCCTTCAGAGGAGAGGTGAGGTGGAGACGTTTCAGACAAACGAGAACTGACACTGCGTCTCCACAGACCTTCCCGGGGTATACTTCAGGAGGGGTGGCATCTCACACGGAACGAGGGCCAGAGAGAGTAGCAAATGTGTGGGTAAGTCTAAGTAGGCGCGGACTGTATAGAACAAAGCCAACAAAAACCAAGTGACGGAATTAGAAACAGCAAGAGCAGAACAGCGGCACGCGTCCTGGGTGGACGATAGGCTGAGAGCAGTAGTGATGGCTCAGTTCAGACCGTGGTAATTAATACGCAGGTTAAAATTTCTAGGTAATAAAAACAGAACATACACCTATAAATAATAGGAATAGAAGATAAAATGGAAGGTGAAAAGTAATTCAGAAGCTGGCAAGAGAAAAAACAAAAAGAGAAGATATGATAGAAGAAATCAAACTATGTGTGCAAATGGACTAAATGACCCGCTTAAAAAGACTGGATTTAAAATAATCGTAATCAGCAAACTGTATGTTTATATAGTTCCATCTATAACTCGATAGTACATTATGGTTGAGAGTAAAAGGAAAACATACGAGGCAGATTCTTATCAATTCATCCAAAGGCTATAACAATTGTGAACTTGTATATGCAATTCCTAATACAGTCTCAAAACAAAAACCTGTGGAGTTTGGGTTATAAAGAAAACATGTCTCAACAAATTTCAGATGATCAGAATCATGTGGAATATCGTCTTTGACCACAATTCAGTGAAGCTGGAAATAAGTGACAAAAAAATTAGTAAAATTCCACATGTAGAGATTAAGTAACCCATGAAGAGAAGGAATCCTAATACAAGTCATATTTTGAACTGAATCATAAAAATGTTACATATTAAAAATGGTGAAATGCATCTAAATAAGTATTTGGTAGAAATTTTATTAGTTTAAGGAGGAAAGCAGAAAATTAATGAACTAAACATCTACCATAAAGATTTAAAAAAATTGAAACAGCCTAGATAAAGTACAAGGAGGAGAGTCTAGAAAAGAGTAGAAGTTAATGGCCTTTGCTAGGCAGGCTCCACAGCGGATTTGAGCCGGCAGTGGGAAGAGTCAGCAAAGTGAGAGCTGGATAAACAGATTATCTGGTCTGAAGAACAGAAATAAAAACGGGTGAAGAATATGATGAAGCTCAGAGGCCTGTGGGATGTTATCAGAAACGCCAATATGTGCAGTCCCCGAAGGAGACTCAAGGGAAAGGAAGAGAAAAAAAATTATTTGAAGAAATAATGTCTGAAAACTTCCTAACTTTGATGAAAACCAGCCTACACATCCAAGAAGTGCAGAGCGCTCCGAGTAGGATACACACAGATCTACATCTAGACAAATCACAGTCCGATTGTTAAAACTTGAGACAAACTTGCTCTTGGAGTGAGCAAGAGAAGAACATGTACGAGAGAAGCACAGCAAGATTAACAGCTCTCCGCTTGTCAGAAACTGGTCATGGAGCAGAGGGATCTGGTTTTCAAAGTTCTGAAAAGACAGGGGCGCCTGGGTGTCTCAATCAGTTGAGCGTCCGACTTTGGCTCAGGTCATGATCTCACAGTTCGTGGGTTCGAGCCCTGCGTCGGGCTCTGTGCTGACAGCTAGCTCAGAGCCTGGAGCCTCTCTTCAGATTCTGTCTGTCTGTCTCTCTCTCTCTGACCCTCCCCTGCTCATGCTGTCTCTATCTCTCTCTCAAAAATAAATAAAACATTAAAAAATTAAAAAAAGTTCTGAAAGGAGAGGCTGTCTACCAAGAATTCTGTGTCCAGCTAAACTAGTCCTCAGAAGTGGAGGCAAAATACATTCCTGGGTAAACAAAGTCTGAGAGATTTTATTGCTGGCAGACCTTCTTTACCAGAGAGGAAGTTCTTCAAGCTGGGAGAACACGACACCGGAACTCCAGTCCTTGCCGTGTGCCGAGTGTGACACCTGGGGAGGGCTGGTGTTTCGGAGCGACTCTCTGTGGAAACTGTTGCTTGAAAGACTCCTAGCAGGAATGAAAGTTCTTATCCCTCTTCTGGGTATTTACCCAAAAGAATTAACAACAGGATCTTGAAGAGATGTTTGGATGGCCACATTCACTGCAGCAAGATACGGAAGCAACCAGGAAATGTGGAGCATAGACGCAGTGGGATGTTTTCAGCCACAGAGAAGGACATTCTCACACCTGCTACAACATGGTTGAATCTTGAGGACGTGATGTGCAGTGAAGTAAGCCAGTCCCAGAAAACCAAATTCTGCCTGATTCCACTCCTGTGAGGGGTATAGAGCAGGCACGCTCAGAAACCAGAAGAAGGACAGCGGTTGCCGGGGGCAGGGGAAGGAGAAGGGTTAATGTGGACAGAGTGTCCATTTTACAGGATGAAAAGAGTCCTGGAGACAGAGGGAGGTGCTGGCCACGAGGCGCGGTGAATGGACTTAGCAGCACTGGACTGTACGCTTGAGGATGGTTAACATGGTAAATTGTATGTTGTGTATTTTTTACCACAATTAAAAATAAATGTTTGAAGTGTCCATTGTGCAAGGTGGTAAAACAACCCGGTAAGACAGTTGGAGGATGTCGTTGCCCAGGGAAAGTAGCTTCCCGAAAACGTGTAACTACGACCTTGTTTGTGTTACACATGCAAACGTAAGAAGCCCCACAACTTTGAAACCCCCCCATATCTGTCCATGTTTCCTCTTCCCGCTTGTCTTTGGGGGCTCAGCCCCCGTTGTGCCTCTCGGGAGCCCTCCTCTGCCCCAGGGCCTGTGGGGCCCTCCCTGCTTGCGTTTCCCATATCATTCAGGGACAGTTTTACGTTTTCTTGTTCTTTTGTTTCACAAATGCCGGTTATGTCCAGCTAGACCATTTCTTTGTTCTAGGAACTAGGTCTTAGGTTTCTTTGCTGTTCTCTCTTGCACAAGCTGCCTCTCCCAGTGGCCCCAGCTGTGGCCCCAGCTCTCGTGCCCCCGAAGTGCCCTGTGTAGCTTGGCGTCCTGGAGCCGGCGGCTGTGCTCCCTCGGGCCGCGGCCACCCTGACCGCAGTGCTTGCCCTGCTTTCCACGCAGCCCCTGGCCTCCGTTCCGGCTCGGCTCTCCCGTTTGCCACCGGCCTGAGCCCTGACTGGACCTTGGGGTCTTCTGAATCCATGTCCCCTTTCCTCAGCCTCTGGGGCTCCTGCCATGGCCCACAAACAGCTAGTGGCTGCCCACACTGGCCCAGCCGCAGCGGGCGCCGCCTCCTGTTCTGCAGCCTCTCCAGGTGGGTCCTTCAAGTTGACCACCCAGCCCAGACCGAGACCACACCCCAGGTTAGGCTCTGCTGGCAGGATTAGCCTCTGGGCCGGGAAAGTTAGGCCTTGAACTAGTCTCTTTGGGGCTGGTGCCCTGGATGCTCCCGCCTATTTCCCCTGGAGCGGGCCTTCCGGCCTGGTCAGCGCGGGGCCCGGCGGTGCCAAGTGATGGTCCCAGTGACGGGCGTGTGAGCGGAGCTGGACTGGAGGCTTCCTCTCAGACTCTGCTGGCTCAGGCTGGTGAGGAAGAGGATTCTTACCTCTCCGCACCCTGGAACCGCTGGGCTCGAGTCTAGAGCTGCTGTGGTGGTGCTCCTGGCTGCCTGGGCTGCCCATCACCAATGCCAGGGGAGGGGTGCTGAGGTAAGAAGTGCTGGGAGGAGCCCTGTAGCTGGTGTCAGCTTGGTCCCATCCTTTCTAAGTCCTGGTTCTCTAGCTTTTTCTCAAGTTTCAGGTTACTCTGAAATCTTCTATGAATCAATCATCTTATTTTTCTTCAGTTAGGGTAAGCCTCATTTTCCTCTCCCAGGGCAGTGCACCTGTCTCATCCACCCCACACCTTGATTCTACTTCATTGTCACCTTTAACAGTTTCCCTCCTCATTCCGTGGGGGTTGCTGTCTGTCTTCCACACTGGGGAGGGAGCTTCTAGAGCACAGGGGTCTTCGTTTGGTTCACAGATGGAACCCAGCAACTTTAACACATAGGAGGTGCTCAAAAATATGTGTCAAGTGAGTGAGCGAAAGACCAGTTTGTGTGAAGCTGTCCATCATCTCGAGAGGAAAAGCCATTGTTTGCAGTTTGGTTCTATCACAGAGAAGGTTGGGGCTTCGGTTGTATGTCCCTGGGTTATATCTGCAGAGGGAGGCCGAGGGGTTTGGGTGCTAAGTGAAGTTATGTGACCTCAGCGTCCCTGTCAGCCCAGGTCTGTGGCTTTGCAAGAGCACTGTCTATGTCACGGTCTTGGTGAGCTGCGTCCCTAGCACATGAACGGTGATGATAACTGTGCGATTGAAAAGCAAAATATCTATGGCCTTTATTTACAAAGATATTTTTGTTCTTTTTTTAATTATTTTTAATTAAAAAAATTTGATGTTTAATGTTTATTTTTGAGAGAGAGAGAGAGAGAGCGTGACTGGGGAAGGGGCAGAGAGAGAGGGAAACACAGAATCTGAAGCAGCTCCAGGTTCTGAGCTGTCAGCACAGAGCCTGACATGGGGCTCAAACCCACAAACTGTGAGATCATGACCTAGGCTGCAGTTGGACACTTAACTGACTAAGCCACCCAGGCCCCCCTACAAAGATTTTTAAAAGCTTTATTTATTTTCAGAGAGAGAGAGAGAGAAAGTGCTCCAGAGAGACAGATGGGGTAAGGGGCAGAGAGAGGGGGAGAGGGAGAATCCCAAGCAGACTTCATGCTGTCAGTGCAGAGCCAACGTAGGGCTGAACACAAAACATGAAATCATGACCTGAGCTGAGGTCAACAGTTGGACACAACTGAACCACCCAGGTGCCCCAACCACTTCATATCTTGAAGGATGTCAGGAAACCTTTGGCTTACATATGTCAAACCCAACAAGTTGAAAGCCATCTAAAATTTACTATAGTCTGATGAAGATGTAATTAACTTAAAGTCGCAATTCAGGAAGGGGAACTAGTGTGTGTGGGAAGTTGAGTTTGGTGAGGGACATTCTCAGTTTGAAGTAACAGTAAAAAATATGCATCCAAATGGAACTATCCAGAAGGTCACTGGTGATGAGAAACTAAAGAGTTTATGTGATAGGCCAGAGGCATGGGGTACAGGGTAATTCTACAGTGCTCGGGCTGTCGTCTACAAAAGAGAAATACGGATCCTGTCCCTGTCTCCTCAAAGGAAGGCCATAAGAATTCACTGGAAGAGGGGTGCCTGGGTGGCTTAGTCGGTAGAGCGTCTGACTTTCGCTTAAGTCATGATCTCGCGGTTCGTGGGTTCGAGCCCCGCATTGGGCTCTGTGCTGACAGCTCAGAGCCTGGAGCCTGTTTCAGTCTGTGACTCCCTCTCTCTCTGACCCTCCCCTGCTCATGCTGTCTCTCTCTCTCTCCTAGAAATAAATAAAACATTTAAAAAAATTAAAAAAAAAAAGAATTCACTGGAAGAATAGATGGAAATGCTGTCTAAAGTTTTTAAGAAGGAGGAAATAGTTCTCTAAGAAGAAGAGAGTCTAATGGTGTCAGATGTAACTTAAGACCCAGAAAACAGGAGTGGAGAAAATACTTTGACTGTGGGGACTCCCTGGTAACCTGGGAGCCTGGAGTCTGCGGGGCATAGAGTCCAGGGCAGGAGAGGCACACGGCGGGGCAGGGACAGGCGTTAGTTGTGAGGAGGTTGGCAGTGCCCTGGTCAAGGGTAGCGAGAAGAGAGTTTCGGGCATTTGTGCTAACGGCAGTCAATTCTGATTTTACAGGTTTTCAATTTCAGATAGCCAAGAAGTAATTAAAAACCAAACAAAAATCAGTATGTCTTACTTCAAAACACACTGTGACTTAATATTTTCTTGGACTAGGAGTTACTTTCTCTTACAGTTTGTCTTGTCTTTTCTGGCAGATAAGTAGGCTTCTAAAATGTGGGGGCGCCCTGGGTGGCTCAGTGGGTTAAGCATCCAACTGTCGAATTTTTCTCAGGTCATGGTCTCATAGTTTCATGAGTTCGAACCCCTTGTTGGTCTCTGTGCTGACAGCATGGAGCCTGCTTGGAACTCTCTCTGTCTCTGTCTCTCTCTGCCTCTCCTCTGTTCATGATCTCTCTTATAAACAAACAAAAACATAAAGATAAAAGTAGATTTCTAATGTGTGCAGTTAGCTTCGTTTATGGTGGTTTGTTTTAATATAGGTCACTAATACTAGAATAATTTTATGATCATTTTCTCCATAGGAATTCTGTATTCTTTCAGACTTCATTGACTATTCTTCATTAACTCACTGATGAAAGATCTGGTGTTTAGGATTATTGTTCTTCATCAGATTATTAAACCTCAGCTGATGACATTTCCCACCTGATTTGCAAGCCTTCCAGCTGTGAACACACACTGTTGAAGACGTTAGTTATGTAACCTCATGGAAGCCATATTTATTCAGAAGTCAGAAGAAACCCTTTAGAAGGTAAAGACCGTGGAGTTAGTGTTTACCAAGTATTTGTTGGGTTATATTTCTTGGACACAACTATAACACTATAAGTGCTCTAACTGTAGAGTAAAACTTCTGTGTCCCAAGGTCATAGGGTCCCAGTGGAGGGCCTGGCTGGACCGGCAGACGCATGGTCAGAGCACCTTCTAGGCTTGCCTGCATCACGCTCCCAGCCGAGTGTCCCAGCAGGCCACAGAGACCTATGTAGAGTAGAGATGTTGCCAAGGCTCCAGAGGCCACTGTGACTTCAACCCAGGAACAGCACAGAAGGTGGGGATCCTCTCCCCTCACCCCCTGCCCAGCAAGTGTGATCCGGAAAAGTACCCATTAGCGCTTTGCTCACATTAACCGCAGGCTACGAAGTTGTCTCTCACGCCGGGGCAGATCATAGCACTCTGAGACCACCTACGCCCTCGTGCGTGACTTGAAGCTGGGCAGGGGCACCGCACCCTGGTGCGGCTGCTTTCATGATGTCTTTGGTTGTGTCTGTGTATAGGTTTGTCCAGCACCTTCGTCATCTTAGATCTGACTATTCAAGGCTCCGCTTTCCCTTTTATGGACCATGTGACATAGAGAAGGAGATCCTACACTCCAGTAGGCTTTGGGGGAAGAAAAAAGAGAGAGAGAGACAAAAGAAAGAAAACACATACCTGTGCCCTGATGTTCGTGCTTGGGTCTCCATCCCTAAAGGCCACAGTGTAGTTGGTTGGGAGCGGGGCCCAGGCATCCGGCTTCTCACACCGGCCGGGCTCACCTCGGTGTGTAAGGCACACTTGAGGCCTGCTGGTCCCAGGCAGCCACGGCGGTCCTGCCGGTGCGCCAGTGAGCGGTCCGTGCATGGCTTCCTCTGTCTAGTCGCTGGGCCACAGGTGGACGTGTGAGCTGATAGACCCTTCCAGGCTGGGAGTGGTGGAGACGTTTCTCCCTCACTGGATATGGACAAGGAAGCACGTACCTCAGCGCGAGCGAGGGGAGCAGCCTCGCAGGTGGTGCTGTGGGGCCAGGACGGAGGGAAGAACGGATCCCGGCCCTCAGCGATGTAACCGAGCCACCAAATCCAGCCCTGCTTCTGCACTTGACATGAGAAGGTAGATTATCACTGCTCAGGCCATTCTGAGTTGCAGTTTTGTACTTGGAGCTGAACCATCCAGACTCACTGCTCTGTGGCGAGTTCAGTAACACTCCCCAGGTCCGTTCCAGGCTTCTCAATACGCAGAGTGAAAGCGTATACAGAAGGTGCAACAGTTAGAGGGACACCTGCATTTGCTTGAAAACACATCCCGCCAGAGCCATCTTAACCGGCTTTTCTCTTCTTGACAAAGTATGAGGTATAAGACCAGAGAAGTCCTCAGAGCCGCTGCCGTCCTTGAGAAGGGGGAGGGCGGGGAGGGAGCGCGGATCCTACTTGTTTGTTCTGTTTTGGGCACCTTTGGTGACTGGCCTGTGCTTCTAGTCCTTATCTGTAAGACAGTGGCGTTGACGTGTGCCGCAGAGCGCGTACGAGAGCGCAGAGTCTGCGGACCCCATTGCTGGTGCTCTGCAGGTCTGCAGGTGACAAGTTTGCCTGGTTTAGCCGAGCAGTTTCTTAATAATGCTGGCCGTCGTGTTATCAGTAGGAAGTGAGAAATGGGAATGAGGATGGCATCAGGGTCATTAAAAGCACTATTTTGGCTTCAAATAATGTTCAGTGAAGTTTCTTTTTAAACTGAGTTAGCTGTTTCACTTGACTTTGCACGACTTTAAACATCAGCAGAGGTAACTTACACATTTAATTTTCAAGACTGTGCACAGGGTGCTTAGCTCTTAGGAGTATAGATCAGAATTATGTCTTTCTTTAAAGAGTTTAGCATCACTAAGGCAAGGCTTTCATCTGTGCTGGAGGGCAGTGGAGGGCTGACTTCTGTGTAAGACTGTGAAAGGTGTGTGTCTGGCTTAATTTTTCATCGCTGGCAGCCCACGTCCTGTTTCTGTAGTGAACCGGGGAGGCAAATACGGGCGCCACACGCGGGCTTGTGCGCTTCCTGCATGGTAGCCCCTGGGCTACCGCCTCCGCTCACCACGGCTTTCACCACAGTGATGTTTTACCCGCAAAGATGCTGAGGCTTGTGGACGTGTGGAGGCTCCGAGGCCACACAGGCAGGGAGTGGGTTTCATGGCGCGGATGATCATGAAGGTGTAAAGCAAGTGGCAAGTGCTCAGCTGCTTTTCCACATAGAAGTTCAAGTCGCTGATCTGGGCCCGGGAGGGTGGTGGCCCACACCTGGTGTTGGTGCCCTTATGTGAAATCGGACAGGGGACTGTGGGAATGACTGTGAGTGGTGACGTCAGTACACTTAGGACCTGCCACTGTCTCTCATTCTACCTAATTTCGGCTGTTCTTTCAACTGTGGACTGGAGGAAAGGCGCCTTTAGGACTTTTCTTGTCCCACAGCAGGGTCCCAACTGTCCATTCCATTGTCCCCGCCGGGTCAGCCGAGGCACACTCGTGCTTATTTGCCAGGGCTACCTGACAGCAGTGTTTCATTTTCTTTTAGCTGAAAGGGATTTTCCCCACGATATAACTGCAGTAATGTGTGTGAAAGTGCTCGTAAGTGTAACTTACTGGTCACACGTATGTGGTTTTTACCAGCATCTCCTTGTGGGAGGAACTGGGTCCTCAGAGGGTGGCTGGCACCGCGGCCTGGCCTGCAGCAGCCGGGTGGCAGCTGGAGAGGGACATTTTCTCAAGTTCCTAAAGACGTTTAGAGCCCAGATGAAGGGTGTGGTTTGCTGGCAGGCTCAGCACTTCTCCACGGAACTGCGGAACTGCGCAGGCTTTGAAGGAAGTTGTGGAGGGAAGCTAGGGAGCCCCGAGGAGGGTGAGGTGCGCGTGCATGGAAGGAGGCGGGTGTGTTCCTGTGCTGTGACCCTCCTCCGTGCCAGTGCTGGCTGCCTGTCACCAGCATCGTGTTACAAATACACTGTAACGTTTGAAAAATATCAGACCCTAGACATCCAAACAGTTTGAGTTCCGATTCTTAAGTCAGAAGCAGATGGGAACAGGCTGTTGTGAAGGCAGAAGCGAGGAAGGGGCGGGAAGGCCTCACACGCTCTGCATGTCTGCCGCCCTCACGTGCACCGTGGGTGCTTGGGGTCTGGGAGCAGGGGGGCTGCGTGGCAGGCGGGAGCCCTGCGTGTCTGCTGCCTGCCTACTGGCCCCCCTCAGCCACCCTTCCCCTGGGCAGGAGGGGAGGCGCAGCAGCTCTGGACGAGGCTGGGCCTGAGATCTGTCCTGCGATGGCTGGCTTCCTCTACAAGGCAGCGCCCTGTGGCTTGGGGTCCGGGAGGGATGGGAGGGATGGGCGTGGGTGCGGCAGGTGGAGGCGGCTTGGGAGCCATCCTTCTCAAGGTAAGCACCCAGCCTGTGCACCTGGCAGGTGTCTTCAGAGGAATCAGCCAGCGTGTGGCCACTGATGGGCTAGATGCTGGGCTGCTTGCTGGCCTATCTAAGAGCTGAATAGACTCATGGGTTGAAAAGCCTCGGCAAGGGGACTGCCCCCTTTTCCAGGAAAAGCTTGCTGGTGGCAGTCTGCCAAGACACCTGCACAGCCCATGGTCTGGGCCTCCTCCCTCTTTTAGGGTGCAGGAATGATCTGGGTAACCAAAGGCTGCTGTAGAGCATGCTTAGTCAGGGAAACTGAGGCTTTTAGGGCAAGGGGGCTAGCGGAGTACTTGATCTCGGGGCAATCAGTGCTAGTACGTGGGACCCTCTTGTTTCCAGCCAGAACACCTTCCTAATTTCTGACTCCCTGGCAAGCCAAACTACCCATCACAGAGTTTCCCCAAAAGCACGGGAGTCAGAGCTGAGGGAAAGATGTGCAGAGCGTGGAGGCAGATGAACTGAGAAGTCTGGGAAGTCTCCCTCGTCCCTCAGCACGGTGCTTGGCTCCAGTGGTAGGCCTATGTCCCGCGCCGTCCTTAGCACCCTCCCCAGCACTGCCTCTCTGTGACCTCTTGCCCTGCTTGAGCCTGGCCAGCCCTCCATTCACACGGTCTGCCCTCCAGGGAGGCCACCCTGTCTACCCTGTCCCTGCAGGATACGCAGACGTGACCTGTGGTTTGAGGCCCGTCATGTTCCGTCGGCATCTGTCAGATGAATGAAGGAGCCTGCTCTGGTTTCTGGAGACGGCAACAAGGTCCACAACCTTTTAGCCATATCTTTCCAGTTAGGTTCCTGATTTGTTACACTCCGTGCATGTAGGTTTTCCTTGTTTCCCCTGAGAAGTCAGCGCTCTGTACGAGTTCTTCGGGGAGCTTTGTGTCCCCGGACTGCACACAGCACAGCCGGTTTTTGGTGTGCTTGAGCGTGCAGGAGCCCAGCACATGTGGAGGGGCCGTGGCTGCCCATCCATCTTGTGGAGCAGTGGCTTTCAGAAAATGGCTTTTCTGGAACCACAGAGCAAGCAGGCGGGGGAACCAGGATCAAAGCCTGCTGTGCTCACCCATGCAGGGTTGTGGCAGGTGCTTCTCTGGGGAACGTGTTCCCTCTTATGTTCACTGTCCTTTGGTTTCGTTCATTTATTCCCTAAACAGCAGCGAGCCTACGAGTGACCAGGCCTGGCGCGGGTGTACTGAGTGGGTGGGGAAGGCCGGGCCCTAGAGGTGCCCCAGACAGGGGTGGCTGGGCCAGGGCATCCTTTGAGTCTGAGAGAGGAGAAGCAAGACAGAGAGACTGAGAGGCTGAAGGGCTAGGGATGGATGGAGTGAGCCGTGTGGAAGTGGAAGATCGGAGAGGAGTAAGCAAGCTTGGGGGAGAGGCAGCCAGCAGCCACCAAGGAGAGGAGTGTCTGTGAGTGCTTCCGAGGCAGAACAGTGATGCAGGGGCTTAGACTTCATGGGTCTTCTAGTGTCTGCATTTACATCAGGTGACCTCTTGATCCCCGGATAATTTACAGTGAAGGGAATGCTTATGTGTCTTTGTGTTTTGAATATATGTGAATTCATTATGAAATATGAACTTGTCACCTATGGCTGATAAAGCGTGCAGCATCATGTAGTGTCTCTGCACTACATACAGAGTGGTTCTGACTTTGGGGGAACGGTGACACCATCTGTTTATTAGCTTTGTGTCACCACCTTTTTGATATGTTGTATGGCACATGTTCTAGTTTAGGTTGGCTTATTTAATTTACGGATATTTGGAGATTTTCCAGGTATATTTCTGTTGAATTCTAATTTAATTCCACTGTGGTTAGAGAACATACCGTGTGTGATTCTAGCCCTTCTAAGTTTTTTGAAACCTAATTTATGGCCCCAATTTTAGTCTGTCTTATAAATGTCCCACATGCGCTTAAAAAGAATGTATGTCCCTCTGTTATTGGGTGGCAGGTTGTATAAATGTCATACTTTGAAGGGGGTTGATAATGTTGCCGAGGTCTTTATCTGTCCTGGTTTTCTGTCTCCTGTTCTGTCAGTTTCAGGAGAGGGAGGTCAAAATCTGTGACCACCTCTGTGGATTTAGTTCCTTTTACCTGTGTCAGTTTTCACTTCATGTGTTTTGCAGGCACATACACGTTTAGGACTGTTACGTCTGCTTAAGGAATTGATTCCTTTTTTGTTTGTTTGTTATTATTGAGAGACAGAGAGAGACAGAGCTTTTGTAGGGGAGGGTCAGAGAGAGAGACAGACACAGAATCCGAAGCAGACTCCAAGCTCTGAGCTGTCAGCACAGAGCCTGACGTGGGGCCTGAACTTACAAACTGCGAGATCATGACCTAAGCCGAAGTTGGATGCTCAACCGACTGAGCCACCCAGGCGCCCCAGCAATTGACTTCTTGATGGTTACACAGTGTCCTTTCTTATCCCTGGTCATGATCCCTCCTCTGAATTCCACTTTGCTGAGGTCAGTATAGCCACTGCAACTTCCTTATGATTAGTATTAGTATATCTATTTATATGTATGCATGTATAAAGTATACGTATAAAAATACATAATGTATATATTTATGTTGAAAACACATTTCCATCCTTTTAACCTACCCTGCCTTTATACTTAATGCGATTTCCATGTGTTGACCTTAAAAATAAAACTGCCAGTTATCTTACCAGCAAAATTGGATTTATTCTGGAATAACAGAGAACTGCAACCCAGTACCACCTGCCTAGGGCAACAGTATGGACACATCCGAAGAATTGGAGCAGAGGAAGCTATTTTATAGGGGAAAGAAGAGTTGGGAGTCTTGTAAACAGAAAGTCCATTGGACTAAACTAGGAGCTGGAAGTGTAGTGATCTCTTATTGGCTGGGCTGTGACAACCTCTCATTGGCTGGGCTGTCTCATCAGTGGATCAGGGCGGTGGGGCTGAGAGCTGTTCCTGGGGGCCTCTGATTTGAAACAAGGTTTTTGCTTTATTAATTAGTTGATTATGTATTAATCATTTATTAATTTATTATTCATGTAAACCGTGTATTGTTGAGCCTTATATTTTGAAAATTAACCTGACAAACTTTTTAAATTTATATTTAATGATACTTAATTTATATTAACATGTATATTTAATGTGATTATTAATGTGTGTGTGTTTAAATCTGTCATCCTGTTGTTTGTGTGCTATTTGTTTTATATTTTCTTTGTTCTTTCTTTACCTTCAGTGTCTGTTTTCTTTTGGATTAAGACAGTATTATTTTTTTATTTCATTTTATCTCCATTATTAGCCTATTAGCTTAACTTATCATAGTCCACTTTCAAGACCTATCCTGCCACTCAGGTACAGGCTCGGAAGTCTACAGCACTGCTCTCCCCTCCCCCTCCATCCTTTTGTGATTGTTGCCGTACATATGTGGAAAACCCCAGAAGCATTTTTATTATTTTTACTTTAAAAGCTACCTTTTGTTTTTTATTTATTTACTCATACATTTTAAGATTTATTTTTTTTAAAGTAATCTCTACACCCAGTGTGGGGCTTGAACTCATGAAGTCCCGAGTTGCGCTCTCCACCATCGGAGCCAAGCCAGGTGCCCCTAAACAGCTGCCTTTTAAAGAAGTTGAAAAGGGGCGCGTGGGTGGCTCAGTCGGTTGAGTGACCGACTTCAGCCTAGGTCATGATCTCGAGGTTTGTGGGTTCGGGCTCTGTGCTGACATCTCCAAGCCTGGAGCCTGCTTCCGATTTTGTGTCTCCCTCTCTGTTCCTCTCCTGCTTGTGCTCTGTCTCCCTCTCTCAAAAATGAATAAAAAAATTTTTTTTTGAAAAGGTATGAGGAAGGGCCGCCTGGGTGGCTCAGTCGGTTAAGCTTCCAACTTCAGTTCAGGTCATGATCTCACGGTTTGTGAGTTTGAACCTAAGTCCTCTGTTCCCCTCTCTCTGCCCCTCCCTGCTCATGTGCCCACGCTCTCAAAAATAAAAAAGACATTAAAAAGAAAGATAAGGTATGAGGGGAAATACCCACATATTTGCCATTTCTGGTCCTCTCCGTTCCTCTGTGTGAGACCTTAGTTTCTGCCTGGGATCTTTCCTCCTGCCGGCAGGACTTTCAACAGTTATGAGGTGAGAGGCGGTGGAGTTCCACGGTCTGTGTCCCGCTCCCTCAGTGCTCCCCCACCGCCATCCGGGCCACATGCGGGGTGTGGGCTGGCAGGCATTCTCGACCCTTCCGCCAGTGCTGCAGCTCCGTGGCCTTGCACCCGGGGCCGCCCACCCCTTCGTGCCTGTCTGTGACAGCCCCGTCGCTCTTCAGTGTCTCTCTGTTACTGCCTTTCAACCAGTGATTCTCAGGGGCCTCATGTGGTTCTGTCTGCCCGGGGCTCTGGTTTATAGCTTCCCTCGCGGGTGGATATTTTAGGCCATCATTTCTTCAAAATTTTTATGGCTTCGTGTCCTGTCCTTCTAGGCAGGACGTGCTCGATGCCGTCCCACGGGTCACTGCTGCTTCTGGCTTTCTTGTTTTTCCTTAGGTCTATTTTCGTCTCTGTGTGAGGGCAAAGGTCCAGTGAAGAAGGTTACAGCCTGAGGAAATTTGGCGGCTGTACGTTTTCCTCTGGGGTTACAGCCATCATTCTCCCGGTCATTTAAAGCTGCACGTTCCTGCCACCGCTTGTCCCCACATCTTGCTGGCCCAGTACACAGAAGCACGTCTTCTGCCACAGACTCTCACGTTTAAAACGTGTTACCCATAAACTAAACTTCCCAGAAGACTAAACCAAAAGGCAATTCTTGGAAAGTGTCTTTGAGATAAGGGGCCCGAGTTCTGTCAGGCCGCAGGTGCAGGTGGGTGATAGTCCCGCGGCAGAGGAGACGCAGTAGCCAGGAAGGGTTCTGGTCTGGTTCGAGCCCCCTGCCCGGCACGTCCTGCCAGGCACTCCCTGACGTGCTCCGTGGCGCCCCTGAGGTGCCGGGCGTGCTTGTTTGCTGACGAGGAGACCAAGGCTCAGAGGATGTGAATGCCTGCCTTGCCACAGCCTGTCTCTCAGAGGTATGGCAGTTGCTGTTCATGTCCCGGCCTTCTGACACTGGACCCCGTGCCTGAGCTCGTGTGTCTCCTGCTGGGCCAGGCTGAATGCATAAAGTCCCCCTACATTGAATTTGACATGTAAAAATTACGTGTTGCCTTCAGTTAATAGACGATACACCGTTCTGAGAATTCTGTGTTTGCCAGCAGTATTTCTGTTATGGCTGCTGACACCTGCCTATTTTAATGTATTTGATACGTGTTGAAGTGGGACGGGTTGGTTGTGGCTCAAGCTCTGCCTAAGTGTCAGAGCCAGTCTGTCCGCCATGCAGAGTATTTTAGACAAGGAGCGAATCCCTAATCGGGCTAAGTAGCGTCCTTCCCACTTTCCTCTGCGTGCGATCTGTTGTCTGAAGTGTCGGCTTGAATAAGTTGAGTGATTTTGGAAAGAGAAGTGAGGAATCTGATGCTGGAGTGTAATTCAGAAACAAATGAGCTCGTGGAAGAAGCCAACATGTTCACATCCGTTATGGGGGCATTTTATTCATAAGGGTTGGAGTTACAGTGTCTTTTTGGACTTTGGAAAGACGAACTTAGAAGTAAACAAACTAGCCCACTACCTGTAGTTTTACTAATCCATTTCCGAGTCACATGATGGTTAGATACATTGTATTCCCAGACCTTCAAAATCCACTTGAAACCATTGTCTAGAGAGCCTGTCCAGACGCCCCGTCCCCAAGTGTGATCATTTCTTCTGTAGTGTCCCGTGGTAGGTATTATCAGTGGGGTCATATTTGCACTTTCTGATCTCTTGCTTGTTAGTGGCCTGGAACTATTTTGATTAAGAAAAAAATGTCTGGGTAAGAGAGTAGAGACTAGAGGTTGTACTTCTTTCGTCTCCCATGAAGCACGTTGTTGGGGCTCGGCACCCCCTTTGCGTTCTGTGCTGCTGAGCTGGGAGGCTTTACCCGCCCCCGAGATGGCCGGCATCACGGGCAGGGCACCCTGCGGCCTGCAGCCCCAGCTCATTTATTGCAGGTGCTCAGTTGAGCTCCGTGCCCTGTCTCAGGAACTGGGGGTTCAGAAGTGAACAAGAAAGTGCTTCCAGAACTCTGATGGAAGGGTTCCTCTTGCCACCGGAAGTCCCCAGGAGACCCCCAGGCTGTTTCCATTTCCCACATCGGCCATCTGGCCAGACCCTCCACGCTGAAGAGCCCTTTCTTGGAGCAGCCCCCCATCCCCCTTCTGTGAACTGTTGAATCAGGAGAGACCTGATTGCTTCTGTTCGGTTTTGCTTCATTTAGTAGATTTTGGTTCTTGTCAAGAAAAGTTAAAAATAAAATTATATTTTAATTATTCTTGTAGTTTAACAGGATTCTTCGGTCAAACCTTTTGTAGTCACCTTGAAGTTCATGCGTTTTATCAATCTCTCTCTTTAGAGCTGACTCCAGACAGGTCGAAGCATGCTTGCCCTCCCTTTTCCATGGATGCGTGTCAAGATTATTACATTCCACAGGCTTGTTGTCTTTTTGTGTCGGTTTCATCTTTCATCAGCTTTTTGAGAGAAGATAGGGTAAGGTGCCGGACTCTCTGAAACTCCTCTCCTAGCGGCACCCAGTGGCAAGAGCGCTGCAGCTGGCCGGGGACCGTTCCTAGAGGGGTGACAAGATGCTCGACCAGATTAGGTGTCACCCGTGAAAGTATTTGCTCACAGTTGTTATGTCGTAGTGCTAAATATGCCCAAACTGCTATTTTCACACGAGACTCCTCTGGCAACATCACACACCGAGAGTCTGGCCTGTCTTCATGCTTACGGCTCAGTAACTGTCTCTTGGTTAGAGAATCAGACAGTTCAGTTTGGTTGATTTGTGAAGGTGGATTTTGGTTTTATTTTAATGGGATTCTTTTGATCTAATGAATTTTTCCTCTCCCACAAAGAAGTAATTTTAGAGAAACCTTTTGTGGTGTAACAAACACATTTATATGTAAGGGCTAGTGGGTGCCGTTAATAACCTGAAATAGTCAGATGTCATTGTAGGGCAAGAACAGCCGTCCCCTGAGGAAACAGTGCAGCCAACGGCTGAAGAGATTCATAGACCACGTGACAAAAACGAGACGTTCTCTAAATAATGCTCACTTGTCACTTGGAACAAGTAATGTACAAGGCACCATTTGAAGTCCTACTTCTTAGATTTTCACTGAGGACACTCTGGTGGCTTTAGAGACATTTGTACCTTGTGGGTTAATGCCCAAGGCACCTATTTCTTCAGCCTAAGGAAAAAAGAACCACAAGTAACAAAGGAAAACCAAGCAAATACTTCCTTCCTTGGCTGATGAGCTGCTGCTGTGATGTGTAGCTTATTTTGAAGTCATGTTGGGTGTTTATTTTCAGAGTCTTTCCAAGGTCAGACTTGAGTCTAACAGACAGTCAGCTGGGGCCAGCAGCCCCCAGGAGCGGAGGCCCCTGCTGCAGGATATGGGCAGCCGTTCTCCTGCCCGCCTGGAAGACTGGATGCGCTTTGTAGACGCTGGGGCACACACTGCGACCTGGCAGGCTTTGCACCCCACGCAGCTCCTCCGGTGCCGCGTCGGCCCGTCTGTCCGGGCACGAGGCTCCGGGGCTGTGCACAGCACTGCGGCACTGGATCTGGTCTGCCGGGGTTCCTGCCTCACACCCTGTATTTGAGAGCTGGGCGTTTGCAGGGCAGGTGTATCAGGGTTCCCTGGAGAAACAGAACGTGTGTGTGTGTGTGTGTGCGCGCGCACGCGTGTGTGTATCAAAGAGGAAACAGAACCAGTAGGAGACACACACATTTATATAGGAGGAGATTTATCATGGGAATTGGCTCACGTACTTTTGGAGGCCAGGAAGCCCCCATACTGTGCCGTCTGCAAGCCAGTGGACCAGGAAAGCCAGTGTTTCGGACTGAATTGTCCAAAAGCCTGAGGGCCGGGTGCGCCAGAGTCTGGGGGCAGGAGAGGGAGGGCAGTCCCGCGCAAGCCATGTGAAGTTGCCCTTCCTTCGTGTCTCTGTTCTGCTCAGGCCCTCAGCACGTGGAGGTGCGCACGCCCCCGTGGGAGGTTTCTGCGCTCAGTCTGTAGATCCCAGTGCTGCCCTTCCCAGAGAAGCCCTCATGCCGCGCCCAGAAATAGTGTTTCACCAGCTGGAGCATCTCCAGGGCCAGTGGAGTTGACACGGAAAATTGACCATCCCAGAAGTCAAGCATGAGTGCATTGACACAGGACATGGTAGTTGATGAGGTGACGCTGTTCGCCCACATTCCTGGGCGTCTGCTTGGGGCTGGGGCTCCCTCTGAGCATGTCCCACACCTTAACCCGTGAATTCGCCTCACCAGCCCTGTGAGCTCGTTGCTGCTGCCACCCAGGCCTCATGTGGCGGAGTTGGGAGCTGAGCCAGGCAGCGGGGCCCCTGGCAGAGCAGGGGGCCCAAGGTAGAGAGATGTGGACACAATGGGAGGCCCCGAGGACTGACCCGGGTGCCAGGCTGTCGGGTCGGGGGACCGCAGGAGTTACGTTGGCCCAGAGACGTGGGAAGGGCGGCTTCGGTGTGATTTTCGCGGATGGTCATTTTTCTTTCTCTGTCCTCCTCTCTGCCTTCTCCTTTCTTCCTCTTTGCTTTCTTCCCATTATCAAACCCAGTTCAGTGAGTGCCGCGTATTTAGAGAGAAGCGCACACGATAGAAGTGACGGAGAGAAGTGCTGCAGGGGCGGGGGGCACTGTGACCAGAGAACCAGGGAGTCGTCAGCACCCCGGAAACGCTGTGCTCCTCCTGAGCACTTCTCGCGTCCCCCCTGCCTGTTCTAGAACAGCGAAGCGTGCAGTCGTGCCCCCGCGCACCCATGCTTGTTTGCGAGGTCCCTCCTGCTGCTGCGCGTCCCTGTGGACGTGCTCGCTGCTGTGCCGTGTTCTCAGCACGGTGGACGCTGGGGCAGGACAGTGCTGCGATGTGGGGGCCGTCACGCACACGGGGGTGTCGAGCGGCATCCTGGTCTCGACCCTCTAGGTGCCAGGAGCACCCCCTGCCCGGACCCCGTTGTGATAACCGGAGAGGCTCGGAATGTTCCCTGGAGGGCTCGCGGTTGAGCACCACTGCTGCATGGTGTTCCCTCACGTGCGTTTCTCCAGTGACTGATCGTTTCTGGATTTTGTTCCATATCCTCTCGTGCCTTCTCAGGTAAACACTTTCCTGTTGGGTGTCTCTTTGAAATGGAAGTTTGGATCGTGGGAGTGCACGTCTCCAGCTCCAGTAGTCTGTGCTGGGCCGCTCTCCCCAGTGGCTGCGGCAAGTGCAAGTTCTGCCAGCGGCGCGGTAGCGTCCGCGTGCTTTCCGTTGTCACGAGCGCCGCCGTTGTCAGCCTCCTGCATTTCAGCCACTTCCACCTGGCCTTTTGGATATTGTCTTTTTCAGGTCCTCTTCCCATCTCCTGCCTGCTTTACTGGTGGCTTGTCTGTTGTCTTATTAACTTTTACATTCTAGAAACAGGATCTTTCTTGCTTTTGTAAAAGTTGGAAGTATTTTTTTTTTTTTTACCACTCTGTGTCTTCCGTTATTCCCCTTAATGGTGTGTTTTGATGAGCCAGAAGGTCTCAGTGTGAATGTAGTCTGGATGCTCTACACTTCTTGTTAAGGGAGGTTTGCCTACCTCAGGGTCATGACCACACTGTGCTGGGCCATCTCCTAGACACCTTCTCCTTTTGCCTTTCACACTGGGTCGTACTGTCTCCTTGATTTAGGTACGTGCTATGTGCTGGGAACCCAGTTCAATCGTTTTCCCGTGTGGGTGTCCCCTGACCCCATCCCCATGGCTCTTCAGAGCCACCTTTGTTCCTGTACCAGCATTCCACTCGTGTCCCCGGGCCCTCCCCTCCCCTCCCCGTCTCTCTGTCCTTCTGCAGTCTCACGTGGTTTCTCGTCAAGATTGGTCCGTCTTGATAGCCAGTGCAGACATTTCCTCCTACCTCTTTCTTCTTCAGAAATGGCCTTGCTGTCCTACAACTTTAGCTCCGCCTGTCAGGTTTCACAGAGGAGGCTGCGAAAGCTTTTCGTCCTGGTGGAAGTCGCACGGACGTCTTCACAGTGTTGATGCTTCAGTAGGTCACTTAGCTCTTTACTACTTAGTGGACCTTTCCTTCCCCTACTAGCGAGTGGTGCTTTCTGCGTAGTGCGCCTCCTGAGTGTTTCTCATTGGATTTACTTCTGATAGCAGAGCTTTCTTCTAATTACGTAATTCCTTAATCCACTCAGCAAACTTTTATCACGTGCCCGCCCCTGCTGTGTGCCAGGCACCATTCTAGGTACCAGGGATGCTGCAGTGAGTCCAGCCCAAATCCTTGCCTTTGTGGAGCTGGTGGGCGAAGAGGGAGAACAGAGAGAGTAAATAGACAAAGCATACAATGTGTTTTGTGATGTTTACAGTGCTATTGGGAAAACGAGGGCTGGCAAAGGGGATAGGAGGGCCGCGTTCGTTTTTTGTGTTAATTTTAAGGTGGTTGTGGAGGGCTAGTGAGCAGCTGACTTACACAAAGGCCCTTAGGGTCTCTGGGAAAGCGCGCTCCAGCCAGCGGGGTCTGTGGTGCAAGAGCCCTGGGGCTGGAGCGTCCTGCTCTGTTGGAAGGACACTGAAGGCCCTCGTGGCAAGCGTGGGAGTGGGGTGAGTTTGTCCGTGTGCTGTGGGACTTGCTATGCACGGAACACCAGCTACGTGCCAGGCGTTGTGGTAGCTGCTTCCCTTCGCCGCCTCGTGTGGTCTTTACACTAATGGTGCGGATGATCTAAGCCCTTGGTTCCCACGTGAGAAGACAATGGCCCAGCCCGCCTTTGTTTTAGTAGTTTTGCTAAGGGGCGCCTGGGTGGTCAGTTAAGCATCTTACTTCGGCTCAGGTCATGATCTCACAGTTTGTGGTTTGTGAGTTCAAGCCCTGCTTTGGGCCCCACCTTCGGCTCTGTGCTGACAACACAGAGCCTGCTTGGGCTTCTCTCTCTCTCTCTCTCTCTCTCTCTCTGTTTCTCTCCCTCTCCCTCTGCTTCTCCCCCCTTCATGCCCATTCTCTCTTTGAAAATAAATAAATAAACTAAGAAAAACGGTGTGTTTGAGAGCGTGTGAGCATGAACATGTGTGTCGAAGTGTGTGGGAGCATGTGTAAGTATGTGTGAGTGTGCGGAGCATGTGTGCATGGGTGTATGTAAGCATGTGTGAGAGTGTGTGCACATGAGCATGTGTTAGAGTGTGTGTGTGTGGCTGTATGGGAGTGCACAGGAACGTGTGTGCGAGCTGTACTTTAAGAAGTGGGTTTGGATCTCGGGAGATCCATAGGGCTGTGTCTGGGGAGTTTTCTTTGTGTCCGCGCAAGTGTCCGTGTGTGCGAGGTATGGCATGGGAGTCAGTGCCTGTGAAGAGCTGCCAGGGGGTGTGTGGAGTTGGGGACACCTCAGTGACGCGTCCTTGTCCTCTAGTCCTTAATTAGTTACGGCTCAATCCCCAGAGTACCACTCTGCCCCTCCTTCCTTCCCCTGCTCAGTGGGGTGGGCGTGGGGTAGGTGGAGACACCCATCACCATCTGGGGAACTGGTGTCCTGGGGGACCCAGCTTGGGACCCGCAGAGTGAACTTGATGGTGATGATGAGTGTGTGTGGAGAATGGGGAGGGACAGTGAGTAGGAAGGTGGGCAAGGGGAGTTCTTAGGCCTTCCTTCCCATAGAGGGAGGGTGTCCCCATCAGGGGCTTGTCTCTAAGGAGCCCGGGTCAGCACATACCAGCTTTAGGGTAAAACATTTCACTTCTATTTGTGTTCAGAGAAATGCACTTTAAAAATTCCTTATCATATTATTGAGATATGGTTACATCCTAACGTTCCAGTTTGGATTTTTCCCCAAATCCCTGTGGGAAGAGTGTTGCCTGCCACTGAGTCATTGGGTAGCAGCCAGTGCCCCTGCCCAGCGTGGGCCCAGCGTGGGCCGGCGCCCCGAGACGGTGTACCTTGCACAGCAGGTCACTTTGGCAGGCAGCACAGATGTGATGGTGTTACTTACGCCGGGCTATAGTGTGGCTCCTTCCTGGTGCTGCTGCTGGGGACAGATGTGACTGCATGAGCTGCATGCTCATCGGGAACATTTGGGACAGGTACCAGTGATGTGAGCGCTCCGAGCTGTGGAGTATGCCACCCGGGGAAGTTGCATTGGTGGCTTATAATTGCCGGTGACTCTCCCAGCTCACTTCTCTCCCCCACCCCCCCAACCCCCACTCCCAAATGTAAACACACTTAACGAAGACATGTGGCTACTGCTTGGGAGAACACACAGTGCAGTGCAGGGGTTTCCTGTCCATCTCAGTGCTTATTAGTTAGACTTTGTGAGAGGAAAATAATCCCCAGAATGTCAACAGGGGGCTAAATTGATAAAAATGTAGGGAAAAAAACAAGTAGAATATTATTTCGTTTGTTTTGCAGTGCCCGAACTTTAATGATGAAATAGCGCTTTAAAAAGTGTGGGCTCATGTACATGGTTTTTAAGAACAGGCAGAACGGATTTCTGATGATGGGAGTCAGAGCATCAGTCTTGCAAGGGCTGGGATTGGCTGCAGGGGAGGAGGTGCACGAGCTCTGGGGAGAGGGTGTGGGAGCTCGGGGAGGGGGGTGCGGGAGCTCTGGGGCGGGGGTGCGGGAGCTCTGGGGCGGGGGTGCGGGAGCTCTGGGGAAGGGGTGCGGGAGCTCTGGGGAAGGGGTGCGGGAGCTCAGGGAGGGGGTGCGGGAGCTCTGGGGAGGGAAGTGCTCCGCATCCTGCTAGGGTTAGGGTTTATATGGGGGTATACATTTGTCCAAATTTTTTGAACTGTACGTGTAAATTTGTGCAGTTTTCTGTGTGTAACATTTAACTTCATTTGACACCACCACCCAAGAAGAATGTTTTTATTCATGTAGCTTTATGTTCTATATAACAACTAATCCCTGTCTACTCATGCCAGCTTCTTTCCAGTTCAGATGATGTGTACAAGCTTTACCTCCCTTCATCCCTTATCTTCCCCCATTTGTTCTAAACTTGTCGTAAATATTCCCTCTGTTTACACTGAGAACCATATCAGACACTGAAATAATTTTTGCTTCAACCAGCAAACATAATTTGGAGAGCTCAAGAGGAGGGGCAACATTTATTGGATGTACCCTTATTTTTATTCTTTCCATTCTGTATTTTTTCTTGGCGTTCCAAGATTATTTCTTTTATCATTTTTTCCTGTTCAGAAAAGTTCCCTTAGCTATTTTCTCTTCAGTTTACTCTTTTAGATTTTCAGAAAAGTTGCAGAAATTGTACATACGAGATTGAACAGAGAAAGAAAAAAACATCGAAAGCCCCACAAGAGAAATGACACGTCACCTGTGGGAACAGAACAGTTCAGTCATGCTCCCCCCGCTTCCCCGGCGTGAGCACCTGCGTGACCGTGGGCTGGTTAGTGAGGCAGCACGTCTACATCGGTGCGGCGTGAGAACCTCATCTTCGGCTCCCATTAGAGTTTTGCCAGTTTTCCCACTGATCTCCTTTTCCTAAAACCAGGTGTAACTTATAAGCCATGAAATTCAACTATGCATAGTGTGTAATTCGGTAGTTTTCAGTATATTCACAGAGTTGTGCGAACAGGACTGCCTTCTGTGTAATTTTAGAATATTTTCATCACCACTTGTAGAAAGCGCCCTGCCCATTAGCTGTCACTCCCGTTTCTCTTCACCCAACCCCCGGGGGGGGAAGTCCACTTCCTGTATCTAAGGATTTACCTTCATCTCAGAATTTTAGCACGCGTCAGGACTCTCTGCCTTCTCCCTGACGGACAGTGTCCCAGACACACCATGTTTTGCTTGTCCATTCGTTGCTTGATGGACATCTGGGTTGTTTCCGCTTTGGGGCTGTGTGATGAATTGTCAAAGTAACACTTACTAAGTGCAGCACAGGTTGCTGGATGGTG
This sequence comes from Hyaena hyaena, assembly GCF_003009895.1. NCBI lineage: Eukaryota > Metazoa > Chordata > Mammalia > Carnivora > Hyaenidae > Hyaena > Hyaena hyaena. The sequence goes on from NW_024080890.1 coordinate 805,602, forward strand.
AGCTGCGGTTCAACGGCAGCCCACAAGATTGATTGAAAAAGGCCCTGTAGGACACCTTGAGGGGCCCCACAGGGAAGTCAAGGCAGAGCGCAGACAGAGGCAAGACCTGGGGCTTTAATGAAGGTCTGCGGCTGAAGGGCTTCAGGATTCTGGGCTCAGGCTGGATTGGTCTGTTCAAACCAGAAGAGTGGGGCTCTTATCTACGGGCGCCACGCAAGGGAAAGGTGCTGGGAGGTGGGGGCGGGGCGGGGGACGTTGGTCATAGGGCTGTGGCAGGAGTCAAATCAGGGACTTACATTTGCTTGGGTCTCCGTGGGCCGCTGTCTAGGGCGCATACTTGCATGCGAGGCTTCCTTCGGTTTCAGGTCCCTTCAGGACATTTAACCCAGTGAAGTGCACGGCGAGGCAGCGATGCGAGGGAGCGGCTGAGCGACTCTACTGACAGGCTGTCACTGAACAGATTGAGCAGTGACCGCCCTGTACCCATCTTGTGCGGCGTAGCCAGGCCGGTACAGCAGGTCTGCTGGCGACAGACCTTCTCACTTGCCCTTCATCCGAGAATGTCTTGAGTTCCTCTTCGTTTCTGAAGGACATTTCCACTGGACCTAGGCTGTTGGGTTGAGGATTCTCTTCTTTCAGCATGTGGAAAATGTGTCACTTTATTCTGGTCTCTGTGGTTTCTGATGAGAAATCGGTATCATTGAGTTGTTTTTTCTTCTATAGGTGATGTGTCATTTCTCTCTTGCAGCTCTCAAGATTTATTTTGTTTTTAGTTTTCAGAAGTCTGGCTAGGGTGTGTCTTGGTGTAGATTTCTTGGCGTCTGTCCTGCTTTGAGTTTGCTCAGCTTTTTGGATCTGTAAGTTTGTGTATTTGGCCAAATAGGGTAAAATCTCAGCCATTCTGTCTTAGGGTATTTTCCAGCCCTGCAATGACATGAATGTTAGATCTTCATAGTCCCACTGGACCCAGGGCCTTGGGTTCTTTTTTCCTCCATCTTTTTCCTCTCTGTTATTCAGATTGGGTGCGTTCTGTTGTCCGAGCTTCTAGTCCACCGATCATTTTCTGTGTCCCTTCCGTTCTTTCTCTGTCAAGTTTTTAATTTCAGTTATTGTTATTTTTCAGTTCTTTTTTTAAATAATATTTTAAAATATTTTATTTATTTCTGAGAGAGAGAGAGAGACATCATGAGCAGGGGAAGGTCATAGAGAGAGAGGGAGATACAGAATCTGAAGCAGGCTCCAGGCTCTGAGCTGTCAGCACAGAGCCCAATGCGGGGCTCAAACCCACGAACCGTGAGATCATGACCTGAGCCGAAGTCGGACACTTAACCGACTAAGCCACCCAGGTGCTCCTGTTATTTTTCAGTTCTAACAACTCCCTTTTATTCTTCTTTATACTTTGATTTCTTTGCTGAGACTTTTTTTTTTCATTTGCTTCCAGCTTGTTATGGTTGCTCATTGAATAACTTTTATATCAGCTGCTTAAAAACTCTTGTCAGATAATCTTCACACCTGTGTCGTTTTGTGTTGGGGTCAGATGACTGTCTTTTCTCATTATGGTTGATTCACTTACCTCCAGACTCATAATTGAGCCATCTATAGGAATGTTCTCAGTCTTCAGTAATAAGGTTTTCCATGATTGTTTTAAACGATAAATTGAGTAGTTATAACTCAGAATTTGCTAATCTGTGGCCTGAACGGACCCGAGTTCTGTGTTATTCTCCTCACTGTACGGTTTTGGTACATAATTATCTTTCTCTTAGTCTATATTTCCTTCCAGTGCAGTCACCAAGCAGATTCTCATCATCTTTTTGTGTTGGCCTTCGCATTTTTGTGTATCCCATGTTGTCCTTTTTTTTTTCTTGTATGGATTGTGCTTTTCGTTTTATATCTAAGAAATCCTTACCAAACTCAGGGTCACAAAAGATGATCTCTTGTTTTCTTCTAGTTTTGGGTTTTACATTTAAGTTTTTAATTAATTCATGTAAGTTTTATATGTGAGGCAAGATATGGATTAAAGTTCTCTGTTTTTATATACGGATTTTCAGTTTTTCCAGCACTAACTGTTGAAAAGCCTATTATATTTTTTTAAATATTTATTTATTTTTGAGGGAGAGAGAGAGAGAGAGACAGAGTAGAAGCAGGGAAGGGGCAGAGAGAGAGGGAGACGCAGAATCCGAAGTGGGTTCCAGGCTCTGAGCTGTCAGCACAGAGCCTGACCCGAGTCTCAAACTCATGAACCGCAAGAGTGTGACCTGAGCTGAAGTCAGACTCTTAACCAACTGAGCCACCCAGGTGCCCCAGAAAAGGCTATTACTTTTTTAATTAATTAGTTTTTTATGGTGCAAAAAGGTGGTTTCATTAAAGCAGGGAGACAGGATCTGTGGGCTGAAAGAGCTGCACTTGGGATTGTGAGGAGTGACTGATTATATACTTCCTGTGGAGGGAGGGGCGAGGGTAGAGAAAACCTAAACAGAAATTTACTGAAAGTGGAGTACTGGACCTTGAAGGTCTGTCTGTCTGTCAAGATAAGGTGGTTTTAGTCTTTAATAAAACATCAACATTAAGCCAGCCATGAGTTCTCTGATGAATCTTTTTTTTTTTTAATTATTAAGTAAATCTAGGCCTAACGTGGGGCTTGATCTCACGACCCCAAGATCAAGAGTCGCACGCTCTACCGACTGAACCAGGCAGGCACCCTGAAAAGGCTATAATTTTTTTTTAATGCATTTATATGTTTGTTGAGATTTTACAAAACTGTGGTCTGTTCCTGGATTCTCTAATCCTGTTCCATTTATCTCTGTCTGTCCTTTTACCAGTATCCCACTGTCTTGGTAACTGTAAGCCTTGAAATTGAGTACTCTGAATCTTTCAGTGTTTTTCTTTTTTGAAATTGTTTTGGCTGTCTTAGTTCCTTTGCTTTTCCAAATAAATTTGAAAATCAGGGTGTTGATTTCTACAGACGAGCCTACTGGGCTTTGGGGATTGCATCGAGTATAAGATCCGTGGGGAGATTAACATTATTACAGTACCGGGTTCTCTATCTCTCCATTTACATGTGTTGTCTTTAATTCTTTACATCAGTGTTTTACGGTTTTTAGCATACAAATCTTGCACATATTTTGTAAGATTTATATGCCTAAATGTTTTATGTCTTTTAAAAAATTCAATTTCCAACTTACTATTACTGATATATGGATGCAGTTGCTAAACCCATTTAGTTTGTGTTGTTCGGGGTTCTATATTTTTACTGATTTCATTTCCTCCTCCTTTAAAATCAATAATGGAAATAAGGACATTAAAATTTTCAGCTCTAATTGTGAATTGATTTGCCCTCAGAGTTCTACCATATTTCGCTTTGTGTCTTTTAAAGCTCTGTTGATAGGTACATACATAATTGAGACTCTTAGGTCTTTTTGGTGTGTTGACCTGTTTATCATTACGCCGTGTCACTCCTCAGTCCTAGTAACATTTCTTGTTCTGATGTCTCCTTTGTTCAGTAAAAGCATAGGCTCTGTAGCCCTCCTTTAATTAGTGCTTGTATGGCATTTTAAATACTTTTTTAAACTTTTTTGTCTTTATATTTTTCTCGGGTGTCTTGTGGACTGCATATAGTAGGGTTTGCTATTTTGTGCATTCTCTGTCTTCTAATCAGTGCATCTGTACTGCCCTCAGTCACTGCACAGAAGGAAATACAAACAGATCTCTAGTTGTTTCTTCTTTCCTCTTTTTTTTTTTTTTTTGCTGTTGGATTATTTTAATATTCAATTTATCTACACTGTTGGCTTATCATTTATACTCTAAAAACTCTATTAGTTGCCCTGAGGTTTCAATACAATCTTCAATTAATCTTTAAATAATATTCCCCTGCTTCAGGTGTACTGTAGGAACCCTATGGCAGTATTTTCCTGTCTATTAATCATATTTATTTCAAATTCCTTTTCTAGTTGTTTCTGTGTCTGGTTCGTCTCTGAGTCTGGCACTGTTGATTAGCACCCACTGTGGACTTTTGGTTTCCTTTGCTTGGACTTTGTCATTTCCGATTCAGTGTTGGACATTGTGTCAGGGCCGTCGAGCAAACTTTTTCTGTAATGGGTCGGATAGTAAATATTTTAAGCTTTCAGACTATATGTGGTTTCTGCCGCATATTCTTCTTCTCCCTCTCTTTCTCTTTTTAAAGTAACTCTTTAAAATGTAAAAGTTACTCTTAGCCCACAGCCTGCACAGACATGGTTTCTGGGCTGCATTTGGCCCCTGGGCCGTAGTGTGCCAGGCTCTGTGGCACAGAATGATGTAATGGTGTTTACTCGTGGGCACGGCCTCTTACTCCGCTGGGCCGCCCGTGGGGGTGAGATGGGTGTGGGTTTGTTGTTGCTGTGCTTGCCTTCCGCGTACCCCTGGCTTCAGATTCCTGTCTTTCCCTTGTGCCGAGGATGAGGGCTGAGTCGCCCAAGCGTCCTGCTCCACCCCGAGCTGTTGGCCTTGCCTTGTATCTGTGTTCTCGGGCGTCTCCTTCCTCCTTTGGCTCCTCCCCTAGCCTGTAGACTGCTCGTGCGGGCTGCTGGGTGTGTGCTGGACTGACGCTGGAGGGCGAGGGGAATCCTTTGTCCATTGGCTGAGTTCCTGCCCATCTGTGTGTGGGTGGAGGGGCCTTCCCAGTGATCCTGCACACTTCCAGGTGGCGGCCATGCTCTTCCCCGGGTCTCGGGAGGGCCCCGTACTAGGAACAGTTGCTCTCCCCTCCCCCAAAGCAGCACTGTGATGGCCTGTGCCTGGGTACGTCACCATGCCCTGGGGGCCCTGGGTCAACAGCAGAAGCCTCTGGCAGCCTTGGTGTGTGGGTTCCCACTGAGGACTGATTTAGTTCACTCTTTCAGTCCACTTCCTTCTTGAAAGGTGTAAGTATGGTGGTAGGCAAGAGGTTCCAATTCAATCAAGAAGTGAATGGATGGCAGGAGCGCCTGGGTGGCTCAGTTGGTTAAGCGTCCGACTTCAGCTCAGGTCATGATCTCACGATTGGTGGGTTTGAGCCCCGTGTCAGGCTCTGTGCTGACAGGTTGGAGCCCGGAGCTCCTTTGTATTCTGTGTCTTGCTCTTTCTCTGCCCCTTTCCCGCCCACATTCTCTCTCTCTCTCTCTCTCTCTCTCTCTCTCTCTCTCTCTCTCTCTCCCTCCCCCCCCTCTCAAAAATAAAATAAACACTGAAAAAAAAAAAAGTGAATCAATGGCAGATTAAAGTTTCCCAATAGGGAGATGTAGGAGGGAGAGCTTGTAACCAAGCTACATGTTGGTTAAGGGTGTAGTTCTCTGTTGGGCTCTTTCAGTCTAGCTCGTGTTAGTGGTGCTACCATCTATGCAGGGTGTAACCCCAGAGAGACTTCCTGGGGGAAAGTGGAAACAGTGTGACTTTGTGGAACTCAGTGGCCCTGACAGGATCAGTGTCATATGTGACCACTGAGGGATTTGATGCACTTGGAGGGCAAATGAAGTAATACCTTTTATTCATTCACTCACTGATTCATTCATCCATTCATTTAATGCTTTATTTATTTATTTTCCAGAGAGTGAGTGGTGGGGGGTGTGGAGAGAAGGGAAGAATAGAGAGGGAGAGGGAGAGAGAGAATCCCAAGAAGTCTCCTCACTGTCAGCGCAGAGCCAGATGCAGGGGTTCAGGCCCACGAACTATGAGATCATGACCTGAGGTGAAATCGAGTCTGACACTTAACCGACTGAGCCCCCCAGGTGCCCCTGAAGTAATACCTTTTACAACTCTCTTAGAAGTGGACAGAATTATAGCAGACAGCGTGCAAGGCCCTCACGTTTTTAGTTCCACATCTTAAAATGATCTGATGCAATATTTGGAGACGGATGTTAGAAAACAGACGGTGATTGGGTTTTGCCGTGTTGCTCTTGTGAGCTGTGCTGTTACACCAGGCAGGGACACTCCCGGTGAGCATGCCGTTACTAAGCGGTGGCATCTGGCACTCAGGAAGACCAAGAGCCCTTGGGGGCAGCTGTCGCTTTGGGTCCTACAGGGGTCCCTCTAACCGGAAGCGCTCCCTCTCTCCCCAGACCCGGACGCAGAGGTGTGTCTTCACGCGATGCGGCTTGTCCAGTCTGTGGTCCTGGAGCCGGAAGTCTTCTGCAAGTCCGCCTCGGAGTTCCGGAGCTCCCTGCCCCTGCAGCGCATCCTGGCAATGGCCAAGAGCCGCAACCCCCGCCTGCAGGCCGCGGCCCGGGAGCTCCTGGAGGATCTCCGCGCCCTGGAGCCTGACGCGTAGGGGCGCGTGTCCCTCCCTCCCCCGGGCCCCCACCTTGTATTCTGGAGCCATCACCGCGCGCCGTGTGTCCTGCACGGTACACCGTGAGTGAGTCGAGAGGGACGTGAATGCATATGTATCCACACGACTTCCTCCTAGAAGCGAAAGTCCCTGCGTGAGGCTGGTGACCTTGCCACGGGCAGTCTGTGGAACAGCCCATCCTTCTAGAAAGGCCCATGTCCTGTGCCTAGAGAGGGCTACCTTAGAGCTGTTCCTGCTGCTCAGGACACTTTCTAAGACCTGTGGGCCCCCCATACAAAGGGGGGTGACCTGCCCCACTGGTCAGCATTTTCCTGGGATACATGGTTTGAAAAACAATTCATCCTCTCTCTAGTGATTATACTTTATACCCTAAAATGCAAGTTTACCTTTAAGCCTTGTGGCGAACCTGCTATTTCAGGTGACAGTGGACATTTTAGTTCTATTTTTTTTGTGTGTGCCTGTTTTATTTTTGAATAAAGAAAGCCAAAAGAGTCAATGATGTGCACACTGCTATTTCTGAAATATGGTCTCGGTATTAGAAAGTTGTATGTTACAAAGCGTACAACGCATAGACTTGGTCGGTAGGAAAAAACTCTCCTTATAATGTTGGCTGTTGGACTATAAACTCAGAAGCCTCGTTTTTCACATAAGATATCATGAAAAGGGCCTTATGGACGAGAACCCATGCAGTTGGTTGAAATCCTTTAAATGATGTACACGGCTGTGTGCCAGAGTGCCCTCTCTGTGAGGGCCCTTCTCAGAGAGCAGAGGAGACTATACCAACCCCCCCACCTCCCCCTCACAGACGCCCCGCGTGAGAGGACGCGCCATCTACAGCACCCTTACCATCACTCTGGGAAGTGCGTCCTTCCTTGTGCTGTTTCCCACACAGTGTCACTGCGGGCCTTCGGGCTCCGGGCATCCTCTCAGCGTGGCAGCCAGTGCTGGCGTCACCGACATGAATAAGCTGTCCCTGCTGTGTAGGGTTTTAGAATAACTTCATTTTCTTCTAAGTAGATTTTAGAACCAATGTGCCGTTTACAGCCGCGGCTGAAGCGAGGAGCCGGGAGAGAGGCGCTGCACTGTCTCACGAGCCGACAGATTGTGGAACACGCCGAGCTCGTCAGAGCCAGGGAGATGCTGTAAGAGGCGATTTGAAATTCTCGGATGGGGAAATGGGTCCATCTGTGCACTGTGGCTCCGCAGGTCTGATTACCCGCAGATAAGATCGAGGGTGTTGTGCGTTTGTGCTTTTCCTTGCATGGCATCATCTTTTTGGTTATTTGTTTGATAAGGTAACAGGATAAACTGGTGTAATTAGTTTGTGCTGCCTCTGGAAACGCAGGGTCTTTTCCTGCCAAAGACGGCTCTGCAGTGTATAGAGAGAGCCAGAACCGGGCCACGCACCAGTGTCATGCAGCTTAGCTAATTAGTAGATGGGTGTGATCGAGAAGGGTACGTTTTTTCCTCATGAAAACTCCTTCAGGGAGAAACATGTGACAAACGCATGTTTTGAATGTGTATCACAGGAAAAGTATTTGAAATTGAAGCGAGTTTTAAGGAATGGCTAGCCTTTCAAACATTTCTGTTCTTCATGTGAAGGTCAAGGGGAACACATGAGTTCTAACAAAGTCTCAGTTTAAAAAGTATGTGTGAGAGCATATGCCTGAGGGGCTCACTCGGTTAGACATCTGCCTCTTGATCTCAGCTCAGGTCTTGATCCCAGGTTCAAGCCCCACACTGGACTCTGTGCTGGGTGTGAAACCTACTTTAAAAAAAAGCATGTACTTGGTGGTGTTTGAAGTCTTTTATGAATTTAAAACTAGAAACAAAGGCAGTAAAATGGTACGTGTATCTTTTAATTTAGCTTTTAAAGAACCCTCTCCTGTTAAGGCGAAGAACTCTTTCTTTTCCCCTTGGTGCTGTCAACTTTTCTGTAAAAGTGTCAGCCTGCCAGGCTCGCAGCCAGACCTCGCCCCTGCCCCTCCTCCCCCCCCCGCCCCGCCTGGGTGCCCAGAGCAGCCCTCATGCCCACGGGCCTGAGAGGTCCTGGCTGGGACGCAGACGGTACCGCAGCTCGGAGGAAGGTGCTTCATCGCCGGGTCTGCCCACGGCGCAGCGTGCGGTAAGGAGTCTGCGTCCTGGGTGTATGTGTGCCGCTGTGCCTTTCACTTATTCAGGGGTTAAAGTTAATTGGGGCGCCAAGCAGAGCATCACAGGTCAGGGGCTTGAAGGAAACCAGCACGAGGCAAGCAGGCCGACCGGGGCATGCAGGGGTTTCCCGGAGAGCCGTAAATCTGCCCGTCGCCCTGTCTCTGCCAGACCTGCTGTTAGCTCTACTGCCAGACGTTAGTGTGAATGGAGAGCGTTGATAATACTTTGTAGACTTACTAGCTTCCTGAGCGCCCTGAAGACAGAGTCTGCTCTGTCGTCTCCCGGGACGCAGATCTGACCACCCAAGCAGGCCTCCACTGGCCGGAGTAGGGTCTGGGCGTGGGCCTGGGGGTGGCGCAGACAGCCTGGGACGCGGCACCCCGGAGGGAGTGGGCATGCTCAGAAGGCGGAGTGACGAGCTGGGTACAGAGTCTCTGATAGTGTCCCAGCCCAGGCTCAGGCGGAGAGGCCGAGAGGCCACCAGTGCGCCCGCGTCTTCCCAGGACTTGTTTCCAGGGCTCACCAACGCCCTCAGCTAGGAGAGCGCACACCTTTAAAATCCTCTCCACGTGTAGAATGAGGAGTCCTTTGTGCTAGTACCTGTTACAGAATGAAGACTTGTCCTTTTTTATTCGTAATTCTTTAAGTGTTAATTGTGGCAGAATTTACCACATAGAAATGATAAGCATAAAATTACCATTTTAACCGTTTTTAAGTGCAGAATTCGGTGGCATCAGTATATTCACAATGTTGTGTAACCATCTCCACTCTCTATTTCCAGAATCTTTTATCACATCGAACTGAAACTCTGTCCCCATTAAGCAAGGTCTCCTTATTCCCTGAGTGTCCTCTTCCCAGCCCCTGGCCCCCCTGCCCCACAGCTGACTCTGAGTTTGACCGCGTCCTCATGTAAGTGGAACCCTAGAATGCTGTCCGCCCGGGCCCAGCTTATCTCACTCTAGCGTAATGTCTGCAGGGTTCAGCCGTGTTGCGTCACATGACTGAATTTCGTTCCTTTTTGTGGCTAAATAATACCCCATTGTATCCGCGTACATGCATAGCCTAGACACACTGGAGGCGCGGCTCCAGACGCCCGCAGCAAAGCGGGTGTGGCAATAAAGTGTCTGACGTTTTGGTTTCCCGGTGCATGTAAAGGTTGTGTTTTCACTACACTGTAGTCTGTTACGTGTCCGGTAGCGCCGTGTCTAAGAACCACAGTGTACGTACCTTAATTAAAAAATACTTTAGTCATAAAAAAATGCTAACCATTGTCTGAGCTTTCAGGAAGTTGTGATCCTTTTGCTGGTGGAGCGTCTTGCCTCTACGTTGGTGGCTGCTGAAGCCTGGGGTGTCCGTGGCAGCCTCTCACAACAGTCATGAACTTTGCCACGTCCATTGACTCTTCCCTTCATGAACGATTTCTCTGTGGTTTGTGGTGCTGTTTGATAGCATTCTACCCACGGTAGAACCTCTCATGCCCTGTTGCTGCTCTTTCAGCAAATTGTATGGGATATTCCAGATCCTTGTGTCATTTCAGTAGACTTCACAGCACCGTCACCGGTGGCAGGTCCCAACTCAGGAAACCGCCTTCTTTGCTCCTCCTTAAGGAGCAGCTCCTCATCTGTCCAGGCTTTTCCTGAGACGCAGCTGCTCAGCCCTGTCTTCAGGCTCCGCCTCTGCTTCTGGCCCTCCTGCTGTCTCCGCCGCATCTGCGGGGACTTCCTCCACGGACGTCTTCAGCCCTCCGAAGTCCTGCGTGCGGGCTGGAGTCCACTTCTTCCAGACTCCTGCTCATGCCCTCTTCCCACGAGTCTCAAATGTTCCTAATAGCATCTAGAATGGTGAATTCTTTCCAGAAGGTTTTCAGTTGATTTACCCAGATCCATCAGACAAATCACTGTCCATGGCAGCCAAACCTTACAAAATGTATTTCTTCAATAATAAGACTAGAAAGTTAAAATGGCTTCTCAATCCGTAGGCTGCAGAATGGATGTGTGAGCTGACCTGAAAACAACATTGATCTCCTCTTTCATCTCCTTCAGAGCTCTTGGGTGGTCAGGGGCACCATCAGTGAATGGTCGTATTTTGAAAGGAATAGTTCTTTCTGAGCAGTAGGTCTCCTGCGATGGGCTTAATATATTCAGTAAACCATGTTGTAAACAGACATGCTGTCGTCTAGGCTTTGTGCCCTTTATAGAGCACGGCAGAGTGGAGTCTGGTAGCATAACTGCTGAGGGCCCTAGGATCTTCAGAATGGTCAGCGAGCACTGGTTTCAGATGGAGTTCACCAGCTGCGTTAGCCCCTGACAGAAGAGTGGGGCTGTCTCTGTAGCTTTGAAGCCAGGCACCGACTCCCCTCCAGCCATGAAAGTCCTAGATGGCACGTTCTTCCAATAGAAGCCTATTTCTTGTACACTGAAAATCTGGTTTCGTGTAGACACCCTCGTGAGATCTTCCGGAGAATGTGCGGCAGCCTCCACATCGGCGCATGCTGCCTCTCCGCACACTCTTCTGTTATGGAGACAATATCTTTGCATCACCCTCCCGGACCAACCCCTGCAAGCTTCCAACTTCCCTTCCACAGCCTCCCTGCCTCTCCCAGCCTCCCCAGGGTGGGGAGCTGGGGTCTTGTTCCATACGGGGCTGGGTTAAGGGGGTGTTGGGGCTGGTTTGACCTTCTATCCAGACCACTGAAACTTTCTCCATATCAGCAATCAGGCTGTTGCACTTTCTTATCCTCTGTGTGTTCACTGCAGTAACACTTTTAAAAACGCCCTTTAAGAACTTTTTCTTTGCATTTGCCATTTGGCTGCTGGGTGCACGAGGCCAAGATTTTGGCCTGTCAGCTTTCGAGGCCTTCCTTACTAAGCTTCGTCATTTCTAGCTTCTGAGTCATAGTGAGAGACGTGATTCTTCCATCACGTGGACACTTGAGGCTTTGTTGGTCTGCTGATGGGCCTAATGTCAATATTATTGTGTCTCAGGGAACGGGGAGGCCTGAGGGGAGAGGGAGAGTTAAGTTACCAGTGAGGTTGGTCATCTCCTATAGGTGCGGTTCAGGGCACCCAAACATGTACAACAGTAACGTCACAGATCACCATAACAAATGTAGGAATAATAAAGAAGTTTGGAATATTGTGAGAATAAAACATGATACAGGGATAGTAAATGAGCAAATGCTGTTGGAAAAATGGTGCTGACAGGGGCGCCTGGGTGTCTTAGTCGGTTAAGCGTCCGACTTTCGCTTAGGTCATGATCTCACGGTTCGTGGGTTCGAGCCCCGCGTCGGGCTCTGTGCTGACTGCCAGCTCAGAGCCTGGAGCCTGTTTCAGTCTGTGACTCCCTCTCTCTCTGACCTTCCCCTGCTCATGCTGTCTCTCTCTCTCTCTCCTAGAAATAAATAAAACATTAAAAAAATTAACAAACAAAAAAAAGAAAACCAGCCTAAGAAATTTGGTTTTCAAGAAAAAAAAAAAAAAGAAAAATGGTGCTGACAGACTCGAGTGAGGCCATAAACCTTCAGTTTGTAAAAACTGCAGTATCCATGAAGCACAGGAAAGCAGAGCGCGGTGATGGGGTCACCGGTACCGTGTCCTGCCGACCCGTTCATCTGTTGATGGACACTTGGGTGGCTTCCACCTTTCGGCTGCTTCAGTGATGCTGCAGCAGATATTGGTGCACAGGCCTCTGGGTCTCTGTGAAATTTCTGTATCACATGGTGACCCCGTGTGTGTTCAGGGAACTGCCAGACTGCTCTGCACAGCAGCTGTACAGCCTCACATTCCCACCAGCGCCAGTGCCCGAGGGCTCCAGTTCCCCCGTGGCCTTGCCAACACCGGTTATTTTGTTGTTTATTATTATTGTAGCCATCGTTACAGGTGTGAAGTGGTATCTCATTGTGCTTTTGGTTTGTATTTCCCTGGGGACCTGTGATGTTGAGCATCTTTTCGTGTGCTTATTATGGCCATTTGTGTATCTTCTTTGGAGAAATATCTGTTTAAGTCCTTTATCTGTTTTTGAATCGGGTTGTTTGCCTATTGTTGTTGAGTTCCAGGAGCTCTTTATATATTCTGGATATCAATCCCTTATGAGATAAGTCATTTGCAAATACTCACGTTCTGTGGGTTGTCTTCTCACTCTGTCAGTAGTGTCCCTTGATATACAAGAGTTTTAGATTTTTATCAGTTCTAACTTAATCTGTTTTTTCTTCTGTTGCTTGTGCTTTCATCATATCCAAGAAATCATTACCAAATTCATGGTCATGAGGATTTTCCTCTATGTTTTCTTCTAAGAATTTTGTTTTACCTTTGCAGTTCATTTCTTTGATCCATTTTGAATTAATTTTTGTATATGGTATGATATGAGGTAAGGGTCCAACTTCATTCTTTTGCCTGTAGATTCCAGTTTTCCCAAACATTTGTTGAACTTTGTGATTGTCTTTTGGAAGTGTTATTGCTAGTATGATATTCAGAACACCAGTTGTCATGTGAGTTATACTCCTTGTATGTTAGAAATCTTTTTTTCTTTCATGAGTCACTTTTATTGTAAGGACTTTAAGTTGTTCCTGGTGGAGCCTCCTCAGCTGGTACTTTCCCACCAAGAATGCGTATTTAATATTCTTAGAACATACGTAGCCCAAATGACTCAAAAAAAAAAAAAATTCTTGGTTATATAGTTGATTACATTTTTTAAAAGTTTTACTTATTTTGAGTGGCTTGGAGTAGGGGAAGGACAGACAGAGGGAGAGAGAATCCCGAGTAGTGTCAGCGCAGAGCCCGGTGTGGGGCCGATCGCATAAACCATGAGATCATGATCTGATGTGAAATCAAGAGACTGACACTTAACCAGCTGAGCCACCCAGGTGCTCCTAGTTTTTATTTTTTATTTATTTTTATTTTTATTTTTTAAAAATATTTTTATTTATTTCTAGGAGAGAGAGAGACAGCATGAGCAGGGGAGGGTCAGAGAGAGAGGGAGACACAGACTCCNGAAAAAGGCTCCAGGCTCAAAGCTGGCAGTCAGCACAGAGCCCGACACGGGGCTAGAACCCACGAACCGCGAGATCATGACCTAAGCGAAAGTCGGACGCTTAACCGACTAAGCCACCCGGGCGCCCCAACTCCTAGTTGTTAAATTGAAGGCATATTTATTTGTAGCTCAGCGGTTTAGACTAAATGGTTTTATTCCATCAGTTACTCTAGAACATCTGAGAGGAGAGTCTAGGCAGCAGGAAGAGTGGGTGCAAGGGCCCCTGGGCACCTGTTTGGGGGGGTCAGTTTGAAGATAGCAGGGAAGCTGTGGGTACAGGCATGGGACAGACTTCATGGTTTGCTTGTGTGATGGCAGATTGTTGGAGAGCTAGGGGCAGGGGCCGTATCGGATTTACGTTTTAAAATGTAAACAAGATAGATTCTGCTTTTAGGACCGGCAGGCGGCCACGCTGACTTGGGCCTGGCGGTGCCGCCCGCGCTACCACCGTAAGCTGCAGGGGTTCAGGTCCCGAGACCAGGGGGACACACGCTTCCCCAGGGTGAAGCCCGGTGTCCCGGGCCGGTGCCCCCATACCCAGACCTGAGGCCCGGTGTGTGCAGGTTCTTGCTGCGCCTGCCCCTGACCTCCTGCCAGGCACGCACGTCGGGCGGAGCAGAGGTGAGGCGGAGGTGATGGGGCCCTGTGGGGTTGGAGAGAGCCCGCTCGGTGCCGGCCCGGCTCGCAGTCACCTGCGCCGCCAGCCCCTCTGCCGTCCCGGGTCTGCTGGAGCTCTTGGCCAATCCCGTAAGCCGCTCTCCACAGACATACGTGGAAGCGCATGTGTACCATCTCCTGGACAGTTTCTGGGGACCCTTCGGTGGCTGGTAAGGGACCCATTGCCCTGGGCGTGAGACCCACGCGGCCTGGTGCAGGGCCAGGCCTGTAACGAAGCACTTGGCATGACACATGACACAGACCGTGATTTCCGTGAGACCCGAAGGCCTCTCGTGAGCACGTTGGCCCTGTACTGGTGGGGCAGCTGCATGGTTGTGTCTGCTGCATGGCCGCAGTCTGCAGGCAGGGGACATGCCCGGGGCAGTGGGGCCACTTGCCTGAGGGGCAGAGCTGTGATTTGAACCAGTGGCAGTCCCTAGTCACAACCTGGTGTCACCTCCGCCCCCATCCGTGGTCACTTGTTCTCCAGACCAGGGTCTGGCCCTGCTCTCGGGCCCTCCCGGCCTGCAGCCCCTTTGGCGCCCTCTGGCCGGCACGCTCTGGGTGCTGCCGGCTGGCCCACAACGGGTGGAGGGAGGCAGGGGAGATGGCAGCAGTGTCCACCACCCACCCCTCTGCCCGCCCACGTGTGGATACGTGACAGGCTCCTATGGCTGCCTGATCACATGAGAACACGGAGATAACATGCAGGGAGAGACCTAGATGAATCATGAATAATGAAATGTGTTATTTTTGAAAGATTCTGCTTGGTATCTGCAGTTCCATTTGCGAAATTAATATTCCCTTCTGCTGTCTCGGGGAGCTGATTGTTGCTGCGGTCACTGCAGCCTGTCTTCCCTTTGCCTGGGAAAGCAGAGTATTTGTGTCACTCTGTTTGAGATCCCCCAGAGCTGAGGCGCACGGGCTGGGGGCTGACTCCTGCCTGCTCTGGGCCAGCAAGGCAGCTCCTGGAGGCCGGGCCTGGGCTGGGGTGGGGCTGACGGGCAGGCCCGTGGGGGCAGAGTGGGGAGGGGCGGCCCCGGGGCCCATGCAGAGGGCTGGCGCTTCTGCTTTTCCTCCCTGCCTTCAACCAGATGCCTGTGGAGGACAGAGTAAGGGCAGCTGGAGCTTGAACGGTGCCACGTAGGGCAGAGTGGGGCAGGGCCCTCCAGCTGGCACAGAGCTCACAGAATGCACGTTTCCCTGGGGCCAGAAACTCACCTCTTAGTCACCCCAGCTGCTTTCTGAGGTGACCCGTTTTCATGGCAATCTGTATAAACACACTGCACACTGGCTGCCTTTGTGCGTGGTACTTGGCGCGTTGAGCTCTCCTGGGTGATTCAGTGTTTCCCCGCCTGCGTCCCAGCCGGGGGCTCTCCGAGAGCCGCAGCAGAGCATTGGGACGCACTTCCTCCCGCTAGGACAGCAGGAGGCGGTTTCTCACATCGGGATGACGGGCGGGGGCAGGGGCACACGGGTGGCCGGGCCTTCTGCCCCAGGTGGGCTGGGGGGCTGCCGGATAGCAGCCCGGGGCCCGTGGGAGTGGGACCCCGGGGTTCTCTCCTGGGTCCATGGACGCCCACGTGGGCAGTGCAGTGGGGCCCCTGCCTTGCTCCTCCTGCCCTGGGGAGCCCCCCCCAGTGGTTGTGCTGGAAGGTTTGCCCTCGGGGGGAAGAGGTGGCCGTGCCCAGGCTGGCTCCTGGAGCCCCCACCCCACTGGTGAGGCCCTGCACCCCTGCTTCTCTCCTCTCTTGACTCCATTGAGCCCAGGCTCCCTGGGAGTGAGGAGGGAGAAGCCCTTCCGGGGCGGTGGCTGAGGCCCTGGGCCCCTGGGGTTCTCCTGCTCTGGGCTTTCCCTCCTCTGGACCACTTGCTGGATGGCCGGGGGTGCCTCTGGCTGAAGCCACAGCGGCCACTTGTCCTGGGGCTGAGCCTCCCTCCAGCTCTTCACAGACAGGCCCCGCCCTCACCCCAGACCCTTTCTGCCCGACTCAGCTGTGGACATAGTCCAAGCCTTTGTAACGACGTCCCTGACAGCCTGGTGAGTGGCTACGGCCTCAGATCTTGTGTGTGTGCACGCGTGTGTGTGCGTGTGCGCACGTGTGGAGTCCGTCGTACCTTCCCGCAGCACTGAGCCTGTGTCTTGGCTCTCGTCCTGCCAGTTACCCTGTTATGTCTTCTCCAACCCCATGAAACCCTGGTGGGAGTTCGGCCACAGACAAGAAAAGCAAGGCCTCCAGGTGTAGATTTCTTTCTAGGAGTGGATGGGAAGCACATGAAAGAATTAAACTCCAGAGGCAGCAGCATCCCGGGAGATTGTCCTCCAGGGCCTGGCCTCAGCCACGTTCTCAAGCAAAGACGGCAGAGGGGACAGCTGGGCCACTGAGCACCCCTCATGGGGTGGGCCCGGCACCCCCTTTCCTTACCTGAGTCCTGACTGAGGGACTGGTCACCACGCAGTTATGATTTAGTGTCCGAGCTTTTCCTGCACGGAGCTAAGGAAGGTCCACGGTGTGGGTTTCCAGGGCACCCGTGGCTCCTGGTTCCCAGGAGATGCATCTCCTCCCGCCCCCCTCACTTTGCGACCCCCTGCTGGGTGGGGCCTGGGGCTTGGGTGCTTGAGAGGCGGCCGGTGGGTGCAGGACTCCCACTGACCCTGAGGCACTTACATCCCGTGTTTCTGGGACGTGGACCAAGTGTGCTTGTGGTCAGACATTTGGTTAGGACCAGGCTGACGGTGACAGGTGACATCTCAGCCCTGCTGACAAACCTAAAACCTCCTCCTCACCCGAGGTCAGCGTAGGTCAGGCTTGCATTTGCCCTGAGAACCAGCAACCGAATGCCTGGGGTCTGGGACCGCAGGGCAGCCTGGAGCAGAGCCCCCCTCTGCTGCTCCCTCTGCTCCCCACTGTCCTCTGACCTTTCTCAATCTTGTTTTCTTTGCTGTGCTGGAAAAAATCCCATTCCTGGGAAAATGCCAGCAGAAAAGCCCAATCTTCAGGCCAGAGGCCCGGCTTTAGAATAAGAGTCCCTGCCTTAGGGGCCCAGATGCGCGCTGATCAGCTTCCTCCCTCCGCACCCCTGCAGGCCGGGCACTGCTCTACGCCCTGCTGATGTCACCAGCAAGGGAGACTCCGAGCGAGGAACAAAACTGCCTGTACCCTGGGGCTTCTGGCACTGTCACCTGGTAGGAAACCCTGACTGAGCTCCGGGCAGGCGAAAAGCCTTCCTGTCTGTCCCATAATCAGTCACATGGATTCTGGGCCAGGGCCCGTCGTCCACACCGACGTTAATCCCGGGGCCCGGGCACGGCAGCTGGCTCTACCGAGGGGGCACCGCAGCACGTGGGGCAGCCAGATGGCTTCACTTGTCCCGCAGATTGCACCTCCTGCCCTACTCAGCACATGCTTCCTAGTCCTTCTGGAACATTTTGCTCTGGGCTGTGCTTTGCCCTGCTTGAGAGAGGCAGAAGGAAGCTCTGCCCCTGTGCTGGGAGGGCCAGCCTCCTTCCAGGGGCCGCTGCTCCAGCTGGGCGGGGCAGCTCCCACGGTTTCCTCTCCAGACAGTGCTGGGCAGAGGGACATTTGTGCCTCGGGGTTCCCCAGGAGTAAAGGGGAACCGAACAAACCAAACTTCACCTTGTTTCTGTTCTTTGCAAACCTGCATGTAGTATCTCCAGGGCGGGGCTCAGATCACCTGTTGCAGCGGCCTGTGGACGGGGTCCTGTGTGAACCAGCAGGCACTTCCTGTGGCTCCCAGGCCACCACCCTACAGCTCACGGCGGGCAGCCCTCGCTTCTCCGGCAGGACCTGGAAAGCTCTCGCCGCACTGATGCGTGTCCTGAGCCCCATCGGGAGCAAAGCGCCGGGCGCTCTGGGTTGGTGCCTCCTCATAGAAGAGGAGGTGTGTGCCCACAGCGACAGGCCTCTGTCGGCTCTTGCCCCTCCATGACCTGATGGCTGTTCACTCTTGGAAATTCATTTAACAGCCGACGGGGGCAGGGCCACGTAGAAAAACCCCAGCTGTGGGATCCATTGCAGGTCAGCTTTCACTTTTGACTTTGGATCCCGTTGCGTGGTTTTGGCCCTAGTATTCATTTCTTCCTGGTTGCATGTAGTTTGGGCTCCTGTAAAATCTGCATTTCCTCAGCGAGCCTTAAGCACACCAGAAGTGGGGGACAGGGCTTCCCTGGGACCTGAATGTTCCTGCAGACGTTGTACAGCAGAGGCGAGTGACGCTGTCCTGGGGCAGGTCCCCAGGAGGCTGGAGGGGGCGGCCTGGCCCACGCCCCGCCGGCTAGACCGCCAGCCTTGATGACTCCCGGCAGCGTGGACGTGTCTGAGACTCACCTGGCTGCTTCCGCCGCCTGCTGTCTCACAAGCCCGCCTCTGCCGTCTCTGCCGTCTGCCTTCAGTTTTCCTAAAGGTGCCCACGAGGTGGAGGCCAGTAGGGGTTCCACAGTTTCTAGCCTCGCCCCAGAGAACTCTCAGCCCCGGGTTTCTTTCCATGTGACCCAAGCAGCAATCTGTTGTGGGGCCAGGGTCTGAGGCCCGGACCCCTGGCTCGTCTTCACTCTGGGAGCCACTGCCTGCAGGTGTAGCCCGCAGCCCCCGCCCCAGCTACTTCCTGCTCCTCGCCCTGGCCCCAGGCTCTTTGGACGGGGCACTGGGCTGCTGGGACCCAGCTGGCCAGCGCCCCCCTGGGCAGGGCATGTGCCCCCGACTTCCAGCTCAGGGCGGGTGATGCTGGGCGGGCGATGAGCCTCGGTGGCTGCTGTGACTGCATACTTGTGTCCCCCAAATTCGTGTGTTGAGGCCCTAACCCCCAATGTGACGGTACTGGGAGGTGGGTAGAGATCATGAAGCTGTGAACCTCATGGTGGGATTCGTGCTCCTGTAGGAAAGGACCTAAGAGGTGGTCTCTCTCTCTCCCACGTGAGGACACGGCAAGAAGGTTGTCTGCGAACAGGAAGAGGGGTTCCCACCAGACACCCACGCCTTGTCCAGGGCTACCTTTCTAGGAGGAGTGAGCCGTTGGGCGGGAGGTCCTGCCACAACAGAAGGAACTGGGGCTTGGAGGGGGCGCAGACTCACCCGGAGCTGGGCTCTGCCAGGGAGTCAGTGTGGTCTTGGGTGAAGAGCAGAAGCTGGCAGAGGACGGGATGCGGTCCCCGGGTGTTGCGTGGCGGGAGCGGGCCACTGGGGTCCCTGAGGCCATGGCCGGCTGGCCAGGCCCCTGCGTGGCCTCGAGACCTATGTAGCTTGTCTCCCAGTGTCTGGACCGACTCGGCATCACGTTCGGTAGTGCTGCCGAGCTCTAGTGAAGGCTGCTTACCTCGAGGAGAGGAAGGCCTGGGGGGAGGAGGGCTGTGCAGGAAGTGGGGGAAACAGAGGACACGCAGACTGCTCTCGGCCGGGTCCGAGTTTCCTTCCTGCCTCTGAGGATGTCCGAGCCGCGTTCTATAACCTGGCCAGCAACTGCACGGGTGAGGCTTAATTTGAGGGATGATTACTGGGCCTAAGTGGCTTGCTGTGCTGTGCAGAGACACCCCGTCAACGAGGGGAGTGTTGTTACTGGGAGGCCGGGCCAGAAAAGGGAGGTCACGCTCCGCGGGTTCACACCTGCCAGACACCCACTCCCCTGCCCTTCTCCTCACATGGCAGCCTGGGGGCCGCGGCGGCCACAGCCCCATAGGGCTGACATGGCAGCAATGACCAGGCCAGGCCCACGAGGCCGTTCTTTCTTGGCAAAAGTCTCTTTGGCACCCACACTTTTCCTGCTGGTACAGCCTGGTGGGAAGGGGCCTGCGGTGCGGCCCGGCTGAAGGCGGACGCTGCTGTGGGGCCCCCAGGCCTTTCGGGGGCAGAGGGCAGGGAGGGCCCGCACGAGGGTCAGTGCCCTGGTGGGAGACGGGTGCCGTCGGAGCAAGGATGCCCAGGGCCTGCCTGCTCCCTGGCAGCGGAATGTTCCAGCAGTGTACTGCCCTTGACCCTGAGCTCTGTCCTTCCTGGACATTGCTCCCCCTCCCCCCACTTCCTAGAAAGTCAGTTACTAGAATTTTCCTGCAGGCTTAGTCCTTTCTTGGGAAATAGTTGGGAGGGCTGAGTGTATGTCCGCATAAACATCTGCATAGTCCTGGCCTGTCGGCTCACATGTGGGATTGCAGACTGATTCCAAGTTGGCAAAGAAGGGCTATTGTAGCATCTCGGGGCCTGTGTCCTGACCCCTCCTCGCATCCCCTGATGGGGCTCCGCCCTGCACTGCATACCAGGGAAGGGCCTCTGAGCTGGAGGAGGCTGAGGGAGGCCCCCACCCCGGGCCTGTGGAGTCTCAGTGGTGGCCCGAGACAGCCTGGAGGGGGTGGCAGGGGTCCCTGGAGAGCTGAGTCCTGAGCAGGAGGAGGGCCCTGCTCCCAGGAGGCTCTGCGGCTGGCCGGGGCATGCGGTGTGCATGTTAACTGGAGTCCCACGAGGAGGAGACGCTCCTGCTTGACAGATCTCTTTCTGGTGCCTTCTCTCTGAGTGTGGCCTGCCTCTCCACTCCTTCCTCCTGGTGGCTCAGCTGTCCATCCTGCACTGGTTCCTGGGCAGCCAGCACCAGACCTGGTTGCCACCCAGGTCACCTAGACCCTTGGCCCTGCCCACCCCCCAGCCCCTCTCATCTGCTTTAGGACCCTCACTCTGGCCAGCAGGTGCCTCGCTGGGACCTCTCCCCACTTGCTCCAGCCTGCCCCACTTCCTTTTTAGAACGCTTCCCTCCATGGCCGGTTTGGCATCACCCCCTTGCAAATCCTTGCCCACTTGCTTACTGCCATACTCACTGGCGGAGCCAGACCCTGAGGAATGAAACGGCTCGCTGGCTCTGTGCTGTGCCCGGGCACCTGGCCTCTCGGGACACCCAGGGCGGCATCTGGCTGACAGGCGGCTGCTACGGCCCGGCCCCGGGCCATGAATGTGCCACCACCAGGGCCTCCGTGGGCCCCTTGGTCCCCTCCTCAGTATCCCTCAACTTACCAAGATCTGGCCCCTGTGCCCGGTTCGTTCTCCTCCCGGCCGCCAGCTCGATCTTTTAAATAAACCTGAGCACGTCCGTCCCTCGCTCAGACTTCTGAGACATCCCGCAGCCCTTGCAGCAGGAGCGTGGGCCCGGCTCTTGCGCCCTGGCTCCAGGCTCCGCAGGCGCCTGTGACCCCAGCCGGCACGGCTCATGCTGCGCATTGGTTTTTGCCTTCTCTCCATGAGAAGGACCAAGAACCAGGCCTGGCACATGTGGACGCAGGAAGTATTAGGTGAGCAAACCCCGCCAGGGGCCCGTGCCGTCTGGGGACAGCGCCGTCAGGCCCCTCTTGGCTCGCCTGCCCGGACCCGTCCACGCTGTGCCATGGCAGGGATGGAGGTGGTTGTGGAGGGTGCAGCACTGAGCGGCTGGCCAGCAGGTCCGAGTGGCCGGGCCTGAGCCGCGCCTGCCCCGGCTTCTCTCCGCTGTGGGACTCAGCCAGGCTGTGCACGTTAGCCGCCCACGTCGTTTGCAGCCAACCCACCCCGTGTGCCTTCTAGAAGAAGCTGCTGGCATCCTTTGGGGACAGCCGGTCCCGGGCTCCCTCCCCTCCTGCGCTGACAGCTTGGCTGCTGCTGGGCTGTGCCAGGTGCTACAGAGGCCCAGTGTCCCCTCCCGTGCCAGGCGTGCCACCAACCCCTCCCCTCCAGCCCCCGGGAGTGACAGCAATGACTTCCTGGGAAGACGCAGAGGATGAAGGTTCTCGAAGGGTGACTTGAGAGCAGTAGTTGCTCCCAGGGGGACATGCTGACCCCGAGGGCTGACAGGAGAGGTTCTGGGGGGCCTTACGGTTGTCTGGGTGTCCAGCCCCTCGGACAGCTCTTGTGTGTGCGCCATTGGGTGGGGCTCGAGGCCTCTGTCACCCTCGCCTCTCCTTTGAGGATCGCTGCCCAGACCCCACCTGAGCCCTTCTCAGGGGTTCCCTGTAGAGCGCACAGGGGGATGGCGGCCGGGGTGCCAGGGCGGCTTCCTGGCTTTGCTGGGAAATGAGATAGATGCGTCCCTGAAAGTTGGTGCCAACACGGCACATCCAGTGCTCTGGCCCCTCTGGACTGGGGGGGTTCGCCCTGGTGGGGGGCGAGGCTGCTGGGAGGCTGACTTCCCGGGGACGACGAGGCAGGCGGGAACAAGCATCCTGCCAGGCAGAGGCCCACGTGCTCTGTGGCCACACATTTCCTGCGCTGGAAGGGGTGCTACGGCCCCATAGGGTGGGTGCCATGCTGCATCCCGCCGTCTGCCACGCTGAGGGCTGGGAGGGGTGACGAGTGAGAGCGGGGCGCAATGACAGCCCCGTGGCTCCGCAGGTGCTGCTCCGGTCCCCTGCTCCAGTGCAGCCTGCAGGCGGCGGGGGGGTGGGGGGCCCACCAGGGCACCGAGGCCGCGGTCAGCAGCTGGAGGCCTGCTGCCCCCGCGTTTCCCAGCGGTTCCGTCCACTGGATCAGAGAATGGAAACAAGGGCCTAGGTGGCCTGTGGGGAGCGGGGTCCCCAGACCCCCAATTTCCAGTGCAACCATCTGTCCAGGGCTGGGCCTCCGCACCGCAGGCCTGGAGACCCTCCACCCCTCAGCCCGGGCACCGACGTGAGCTCGCGCTTTGGTAAGTGGGCAGTAAGGGGCAGACATCTGGTCTTTGTCAAGGGTGACCATGCACGGACCCCGGGCCTGAGCTGGGGGGACGGCTGCGGTGACGCGGGCAGCTGGGGACAGCTCCGCACCCGTGTGGAAGCGCACGTGGCTATGCTCACCGTGGGGCCGTCGGCGTTCAGACGGCCCTGCTAGCTGCCGCTGGCCCACGCTGCGCCTCCTGCAGCTCTGACGGGTGGTGTCCGCCTCCCAGGGTCACCGTGAGCCTCGGGCCGCTGCCGCCTGCCCTGTCACGGGGTTTTCACCTTGTACCCGGGGCCCATTGTCCCGCCACTTTAGAGAAAGAAGAGGCGGACGCAGAACGCGCAGCAGGCAGGAGCTCATTAGAGCGTGAGATCAGGAGGGAAGAGCAGTGGAAAGCTCTCTTCGCAGAGGGGACGGTGGAAGGTGAATGCGGCGACACTAGGCAAGGACCCTTGTTCCGTGAGGTTCTCAGCTGGTCGCCTTACTGGCTGGACACCTGTGGGTGCCGGCGGTCCGTTCCTGATTGGCTCATTGCCAGCGTATGAGGGGTGGTCTATGGCCATCCCGTTCTTTGTGGGTCGTAGGTTTTATGGTCTGCTTACTTTCACTCAGGTCTTTTGTCCAGTTCCTGAGGGGAGCCTGAGGGGGAGGAGGAGGTGTCTGTCGCAGTTTCACAAGGAACCGTGTGCCCGAGGGCCTTTGCTGTGGTCAGACGCTCCCGCATTGTTCCAAAGTATATTTCCCGCCCGGGGACCTCAGGTCCTGTCCCTTCCCTCTGCCCACTGAGGCCCGTCTGCTCCTGTCAGAGCTCCGTACCGCATGTTTCAGAAGCATCTCATGAACCCAGTGTTAGCAGCAAGTGTGTGCTCACGCACGGGTATGAGTGCGAGTGCACACGTGAGCTTGTGCAGGATTACGTGTGGCTCTCCCCATGGGCCTGCCCCTGCACGGCAGTCATGTAGGCCTCAGCCTGCTGCAGACGGAGGACTCAGGTGGCCCCCACCCTGCCTGAGAGTGGCCTGCAGCAGCCCTGGCCACGTGGGACACGCTCCCCTCCCTCCCAGGGACGGCTGTCCGTGGCTCTGAGGGTCTGGTGGGGAAAAGACCACCGTGGTGCTCTCTAGTGGGTCACCCAGATGTGGGGACGCGAGCCAATCTCTTGGATGTGCAGTGGCTCTGGGGCTGGGGGCTTCCAGCCGCCCCCTTTCCCCAGTGGGACACGCCTTCTCGACGACAGGGGGCCTGGCAGCCCCGGGCTGCGAGTGGTGACCTTGGAGCTGGGAGCGATGTAGGCGTTATGGGGAGGAGACAGCCGTCAGCAAGCACCTGGGAGAACAAAGTGCCCTCCCCCCACACTGCGGGCATCAGGATGCCTGCCAAGGGTGGTGTTGCAGGGAGAGCCTGCCTGTGTCAGCACAGGGAGCCCCACGGCAGGCAGGCGCCCCTTCGGCCAGGCCAGGCACACCACCGTCCGGCCGTGTGCCAGCTCGCTCGCTGTCTCGGCTCCAACTGCCAGGACGGGTACCACAGGCCAGGAGGCTCAAAGAGTCCAAGGCGTGAGCCGGGCCGGCTCCTCCAGAGGCCTCTCTCCTGGGTGCGTGGACGCCGTCCCCTCCCCGGGGCCTCATGCGGTCGTCCCTCTGCTGTGTCTGTCCTTGTCTCCTCTTCTCATGGGACACCAGTCACGTTGGATCAGGGCCACCCTAGTGACCTCTGTCTTCCCTAATCACCTCTCCAAAGGCCCGTCGCCGCACACAGCCACATCCTGCGGTGCTGGGGGCAGAGCTCCAACCAACATAGGAATGTGGGGGACACGACTAAGCCCACGTCACTGCCGTTCGGCTGTCGGGCACGTGTTCCTGTTTGTTTTCCTGTCTAATGTGCAGCTGTCACAGCCCGGGTTCCCAGGTGGGGAGACTGAGGCACAAGGAGAGGTGCGCGCAGAGATTGTGAGAGTCCAGCAGAGGAGAGGGCGCAGGCGTGGTCTCAGTGTGGCGCACAGGTGCTGTAAATGTGGCACATAAGGAGGGGGACCCAGAAGGGGCCCTCGTGACTTGCTGGCGCCCCCTGCCAGTGTGTTCTCTGACGCCAGGGACCCTGCTGACCCCGGACCACTTGCAGCCACGTGTTGGCCAAGAATGGGCAGCCTGAGTATCACATGGCCACAGCCTCCCAGCCACGGGCAAAGCCAGCTGCATGCTGGTCCTCACCTTCTGGCACCTTCTATTCATGCTCCAGGTTCACCTGGACGGGATCGGCCATGGGCTGCTGTTGGTAGCAGTGTCTCCAGAGACACCCCCCTCCCCCGCCTGCAGTCACGTGTGTGGTTCGAACGTGGGGAACTCTGCACCGGCCGCGCCATGCTCCGTCTGCTTTATCTTCATCGCTGATCTGTTTCTATCTGCGAGCCGAGGCCGCAGCACCGAACTGAACTGTCTGTTCAATTCAGCGCTCTCAGCGGCACTTGGTGCTGACTCAGCCGCGCCTGGGGCTGAGCTCTCAGGTTGCGCACCGCTCCCAAGGGCAGAGGTGACGCCACGTGCCTGTGAGGACAGGGTGGGGCGCCCTGCCTCCAGGCCCCCAGGCAGCCAGTCAGGATCTGCATCCTCATGGGCCTCGAGGGCCCCTCGCCAGTCAGCCCTGCCCCTGCCCCAGCCTCACCCCCAGGCTTTGGTGCACACAGGCCCCCGACTCCTGGGTACCCCTGCCCCGCAGGGGCCGCTGAGGGAGCCATGGCCATTTGTTTGATTTGTTTGTTTTGGGGTGTCCTCCAGCCCCCTCCTGCTTTGTGAGATGCCCCAGAGAGGAATCCTTTCCTGGCCCTGGTTGATGCCAGGTGACAGGGTCCCTCAAAGCTTCTGCCCTGTCCTGAAGCCAGCAGCGAAGCCAGGGACTCTCCTTCTGGTGACCGTCTGCCTAGGAACGGTTTCTCACCCGGAGGGAGAAGCCACCACATTTGCAGTGCTGCCCTTCTGCTCTCCAGGCTGGCAGACAAAATAGAGGGGGCATCTTACAGATGCCGCGCAGGGGTGTCCTCAAACAAGGTTGGGGGCTGATACATTCTGACAACCACCTCAGGGAAACATTAAGAGCCAGCCACACCGTGGGGAGAGGTGTCTATAGCGCTTTGAACCGACAGGATCGGTGCGTAAAAAATGAAGACACCCTATAAACCAGAGAGAAAAAGTTCGATGGCCCAGTGGCCACACGGGCACTGTCAGGCGCAGGTGTGGGAAGAGGCGGTCAGTCTCACGCGCTGGGCAGCAGGTGTCAGGACGCCCAGCAGCTCCGTGCAGGGGCCTGGCCTCCTCCAGGCTGGTGGGAGACCAGCAGCCACGGCGACATGCTCAGCGGTCGTGCATCTTAGGAGCGCATGGTTGCAGAGGGCGCGCGCTGCCGGGCCCCGGGCCCAGCTCAGAACCGCGCCCAGCCCGAGAACACAGGTGCAGAGGTGCACGCGACGGGGTCTGATGAAGACAGGCGGGTGATGAACACGGCCCGGGCGGAGGTCGCCTGGTGCCGCCCGCCAGGCACGCTGACCGCGTTGCTGTGCAGACCGCAGGAGCCCGCGTGGACGATGGAGAACGCTCTCAGGAAGCAAGGGTCTGTGCCCCTGGTTCCGTGACAAAGGGAGAGGCGAGGAGGGAGGAGGAGGGACGGCCCACCCCGCAGACCGCAGCTAGGGGATGCTTGTCCCTCCTTCACGAGTCCCCCGTTACCTGCCATGACAGGGCGCGAGGGCACGGTGAAGTCCTCTGTCTTCTGTCCCCCCCCAGCTCCGGCCCCGGCCTGCCTGTTGGGCCGGTGACCGCTGCCTGGCAACACGTATGTGTCCTGAGTCCCTCTGTGGGGCCAGGGGTGAGGGAGCCTCCGGGTTTTCATCTGTCCCCCTGACCACTGGGTGTGGGTGGTCCCAGCACTCACCCAGCCCCCGCCCAAGGCCGCTCTGCCCTCCCCTCCCCCCATCCAGGCCCAGCCTGGGTATCGCCTCCGCTTCTGTGACCGCAGCGTGCCGAGACCACACCGGCTCTGTGAGCTCTGGAAGGTTCTGGGACCGCAGGAAGAACACCGCGGTGCAGTGTCCAGGGCAAGGGGACACTCACCCTTGTTTGTTTTGGGGAAACTGAGGTAGGGCAGGGCTGGGCCCAGGGTCACACTCGGCCCTGAGCTCTCCTCACCGCTCCTCGCGGGCCCCTTGGGAAGGCCCATTAGTGTTTGTGCTCCCTGCCAGTTCTGGGAACGTGGGAAATGGGGTCGCTCTTTGCGCTTCCTGAGGAAGCTTCTCCAGGAAACACGCCAGGCCCCAGGGAGCCCAGATCAGATACTGGAAGTGACCCCGGGGGAGCCTGGGCTATGTCCTTGCAGAGCAGGGAGCAGGCGGCTGAGCCCTGACCGCGGTCCCGGAGCCGCAGCCGGGGGGCAGCTTCCGTCAGCGCTGTAGGCCCAGAGGAGCCCAGGGAGCCCAGGGGCCGCGCTTCCCAGCAACTGGCCCCGGGAGGGGGCTCCGGCCCGGGCCCGGGGCCGTACCCAGGCTGTGGGCAGTGCGCCTCCGGCCAGGGCTGTCCCCCAGAGAACTGCTCAGGCCTTCCAGAGAACGCTAGCCCCCTTCAGTTTGTTGGCTTCTTGGTTCAAAAGGAAGGGACACATTCAGGCCCTGGCCCTGCGGCCTCAGGCAGATACATCAACCCTGTCTCCGGAAGAGCCGGGTGCGGGTGCGGTCAGAACAGGATTCTTGGCCTGGCCTCGCCCCTGGCCAGGACCTTGTCCCGGGAGCCCCAGCAGGCCCTCGGGCATCTGTGAGATGAGGCCAGGTAGCATTTGAATCTCTGGCTCTTGGGGCCCCAGGGGAGCAAGGGGCGGGCGCCCCGAGGCTTCCTTCCCCGGGTGGTGCTGTGTCTGCGGACAGATGGCCCTGAGCCGGGGGAGGGTGGCCCTTGCTGTGTGCGGCACATGTGGCCCCCCAGTGGATGCTGTCGTTTGGTCACTGGGGGACCCCGGGGAGGGGAGGTCAAGGGGTGTCTGGCAGCTGGAGGTTCCCTCCTGCCCCGGGCCTACACAGGAGAGAACTGGGCTCGGATGAAGGTGGGAACCTGGGGACACAGTGCAGGCTATACAGGCAGGGGCGCGGGGGGAGGGAGCCCCAGCAGCGCTGATGATGGGGGAGCAGCCCCGCCCCTGCCCTGTGGTGGTGGTGGCAGCCCCTCAGGCAGCTGGGCCATGACCTGGGGCCTCTGCCTCTCTGCTGAGCAGCCTCCACCGCCCCAGCCGTTCGCCCTCTCCCCGCTCCCCTTTCTGGTCCTTTCACAGCTCAGCACCGGGGCAGGGCGGGCACGGCAGAAAGGCACTGGGACTTCAGATGCTGCTGCTGGTGAGAGCGATGTAGGGTACGGACAGTCAGCACGGGGGACGGCACCGGCCAGAGGACCGCAGGAGCACAGCACGTGCAAAGGCCCGGGAGGCAGGAGAGAGCCAGGTGGGTGGGGACATCCCACGGAGGCCAGCAGGGCTGGGGGAGTGCGGGGCAAGGTGTAGGATTCGGATCTCACTGGGATGAAGACCAGAGCTCACCACTGACCCCACCTCTCGGCGAGCAGGGGGCGGGTGACGGGGAAGGGCGAGGCCTCCCCCAGGCACACGATAGGCAGTGGTGACCCGGAGCATGATCAGTGGCGGGCTAAGGTGGCTATTCTCCGAGTGGGAGACTGGTCCGGGGACCAGCAGACCCACCTTCCTCACTGCTGGGCTCCCAGGAATGGAGGGCGTGGGCAGGGCCCTCTGCTCCAGTGGGGGTTATAAATGGACCCGGGCAGCTGTCGCCACAGAGACCAGCGTGGCTGCTCCCGGGGCAGCCCTGGTCGGCGCCCCCACGGCCCCTGCTCTCCCCCTGGGAACAGGAAGCCAGGCCAGCCTCTGCCTTTTAAGGGCATTTCTGAGCCAGCACCTCCATTACCAGGCTTTGTAGGGGCTGAAATGTGATCCCGCCGGAGCCCGGCTCTCAGTAGGGCAGGAAGCTCTTCCTGGCTGGGCGGACGGCCAGCACTGCCTGTCCGGGCAGGCGCCCCCACGTGCCACCTCCACTGCAGGGGGGGGAGGTGTGCGGACCTCCTGCCGCAGCTGCTCCGCTGGCCAAGGGGGGCGGCCACGGTGGTGAAGACGCCTGCAGAGAAGGCTGTGCTTCCGGCCGGGGTGGGGGCGTCTCTCTGGAGCCCGGCTGGGTGGGGGGCCGGGCACCCCGTGTGCGGCCCATGGCCCATTCCCTTGCCTGGATCCTGGCTACTTTCAAAACCTGTAGAAGGCGGGAGGGAGAGTGTGGGGGTCCCCAAGCCGGGACCACCTGGTGTCTCAGGGCAGGTTTGTGTGGGTGGAGGCTGGACAGGAAGAGGTGAGGGGAGATTTCAGGGAGCCTGGGAGTGCAGCCCCTCCACATTCTGAGCTTCCCCTGGGTGTCCCTCAGCCAGGCCCCACTAGGGTCCGGGCAGAAGGGGCCACGCCTGGACCCTGGCACGCTGGGTCACCGGGAGATGCCGGGCCGCAGGTGTGTCCCCGGAGGGGTTCCTCGGACACCTGGTGCACCAGGTAGTGCTGGCAGCGCGGCTTCCCTGTGTCCCCCGGGCTCAGTCCCTGCACACCGCGGCCCGCCCACCGCGGGTTACCCCTGTCCTCACAGGTCTGCTCCCGTGGCATGGTGGCTCCCTGAAGGCAGGCCTGGCTCTCCGTTCTCTCTGCCCGGCCCCGGAGGCTCCTGGCCACGTGTGTGCTGGAGGAGCGGACACCACGCCGGTGCCTGCCCCAGGGTCTGCCTTGTCCAGCCTGCAGGCCAGGGAGGAGCTGACAACCCAGGACGCTTCCCCCTGCATTTCAGAGCCGGGAGGGCAGAGGCCAGAGATGGCGGCCCGCCCGAAGGGCTCCTCAGCCACAGCAGCTTGTGCTCTGTTGTCCACATGGCCGGGCCGGCCCAGGGCGGGGGAGCGGTGGCTACCGGCTGTGTCTCACGGGCAGGGCAAGCGGGATAGCCCGGCTCAGCGCCTGCTGGACGGAGCACGGCCACGTGGCCTGGACCCTGATTAGCACCGCTGTACATTTTAATTATTGTATTTGTTCTGTTTTGTTTTGCTTTGTTCTGTTTTTCTTGTTTTACTTGCAAATATGAGGGTTTCGACCTGATAAAGGGCATCTATGAAAAACCCACAGCTGATATCTACCTAATGAATGGTGCAAGACCGGATGCTTTTCCGCCTCTGAGTTTGCTAGAGCTGTTGTGATAAAGGACCACAGCCCCGGAGGCTTAAACAACAGATTTATTCTCTTACAGCCTGGAGGCTGGAGGTTTAAAACCCAGATGTCTGCGGGGGTTGGTTCCTTCTGCGACCGTGAAGGAGAATCCGTTCCAGGCCTCCCTCCAGCGCCTGCTGTGTGCGGGCAGTGTGGGTGCGTCACCAGGCGCCCTGCCTGCATCTGCACTCGGCCATCTCCCGGTGTGCACGCCTGTGTCCACATTCCCCTGTGCGAGGACACAGTCGTATCGGACATAGGGCGCCTTACCCACTGTGGCCTCATCTCAACCGATCACATCTGTAATGGCCCAAGTTCCAAATAAGGTCCCATGCTGAGGTCCTGTGGGTCAGGACTTCAACGTAATAGGAACTTCTAGGGGGATACGGTTCAGCCCGTAAGACCAGGAGTAGGCGAGCATGTCTGTTCTCACCACTTTGATGCAACAGCTTTCGGGACACCCTACCATGTGCAGTAGGCAGGAAAAGGAAGAAAAACACAGCATCCAGGCTAGAAAGGAAGTAGTAAGTTGTCCCACTGCACGATGACAGGATTAACTGTGTAGGAAATCTTAGGATCACGTGCAGGAAACTTCTGGAACTAGTAAAAGTAGGAAGGTTAATACAAGATTATTCTGAAGAAACAGTATTCTGTTTACAAGCAACAAACAGAATCCAAAATTTAAGGGAAAAAAACGCCAAAAATATGAAATATTTAGGGATATATCTTAACCAAAAGCATACTAATTCTGACTTAATTATTAAATATTGCTGAAGGAAAAATTGTGGAAGGGAATTCAGATGAATTAAATAAATGGAGAGAAGGACTTTGTTCATGGTTGGAAGATGCAAGTTGATTAAAATGTCACTTCTCCCCAAACTGATCTCCTTCAGAGCAAAATCCCACCAGACTCTTCTGTAGAAGCCGACAAGCTGATCGTCAAGTTCGTATGGAAGTGTAAAAGACCCATGGGATAGGAAGAGCGAATTTGGAAGACACATATTACCTGATTTCAAGACTTATATAAAACTATCACAATCAAGACAGTGTGGTGTTGACGTTAGTGAAGATACATGAACACATGAATGGAATAGAGTCCAGAAATAGACCCAGAAATATATGGACAATTTTCAGCAAAGGCACAGAGGTCATCCAGTGGGGAAAGGAGGGTCTTTTTTTTTTTTTTTTTTTTTTGACATATTGCGTGTCCCTCGGCACCCAGATGGAACTTACCTGTCACCATATACTAAACAATAACTCAAAGTCGTAGACTGAGATACCTAACCTAAAACTAAAATTTCTAGACAAGAATGTAGGAGAAAATCTTTGTAGCCTTGAGTTAGGAAAAGATTTCTTAGCTTTAACACCAAAATCGTGAGCCATAAAAGAAAATGGACAGATTGGACTGCATTAAACGAAGGACTTTTGCTTTTCCAAAGTCACCGGAAAGAAGTGGAGGACCAGCCACAGAGTGGGAGAGAAGTCTTTGCGAAGCACATACCTGACAAAGGGTGGGCATCCAAAAATATAAAGACCTCCCCAAGCCCAAAACGGGGAAAGAAACCACCCAGTTTAAAACAAAATGAAACTGTGAACAGACATTTCACCAAAAGACGCACCGATGGAAAATAAGGAAATAAGTTCACGTCATTAATCATCAGGGAAATGCAAATCAAGACCCGGCGAGATACCGCTGTGCACTAATTAGAACGTCTGAAATTTTACAAGATTGATCATCCCCAGGGTTGATGAGGTTGGGAATGAACTGGAATTCCCCTTCCTTGATGCTGGGAGAACGAGCTAATGCCTGCTTTAGGGAAAGTCTAGAAGTTTCTTTCAAAGTTAAACATATGCCAAACACAGGATCCAACCATTGTGCTCCTGGGGGAATGAAAGCAGGATCCATGCTGGCTCCACAAGTGTGCCAGCAGCTTCATGGGTAACAGCCCCAGACTAGCAACAAACCGGATGTGCACCAGCAGGTCAAGGGGTCACCTGTGGGCGCCCATGCCAGGGGGGACGGCGGCGTGATCCAGGGCGTGCCACAGCTGGAATGGAGCCCAACATAACTAGTGAAAAGAAGGCAGGCAAAACAGAGCACATACTGTGTGATGCCGTCTGTACATTCCACAAGCACAAACTCATCCACGGTGACAGGAAGTAGTGGTTGCCGGGAGACCACTGGGGTCGGGGTGGAGGGGCAGCAGAGGCAGGAAGGAGGGGTCTCAAGGCTTGGGAAGCCTTCGGGTGGTGGAGGCAAAAGCCCCTAACAAGAGACCCTCCTAATACTCAGCGTTTTCTCTCTCTCTAATTTCCAGAAACTTATGCTCATTTGCTGTATTGCTGTTTCAAGGCGGTACAAATCCTGAGGGAAAGCATCTGGCGGAGCACTGCCTTCCCTGTCCGCAGAGGGCTGGGGTCGCGCCTACCCGGCCACCTGGCCGCTGGTGCAGGCTGGAGTCTTGTGACTACAAAGTGGATTCAAAGCCTTAGAGGTTTACGTCAAAGCCAGTCCCTGGCCAAGCCCCCTCCGCCTCCGCCCACCCCTCCTCTTGCTCTTGCTTTCAAAGGCTACCGTGTGGCGGGGGCGGGGGCCACGGCCCGTTCCGGAGCTCCGCCCACCTGGCACCTCGGAGCCACGGTCTCTGCAGCTGGAAAAGGAAGAGTGATGTGCTTCCTCCCGGGAAAGCTCTTTGGAAATTGCCTTCCACTCTCCGTTTTGATTTCCCAGAGCAGGCTCCTGGGGTGGGGGCTGGGGCGGGGTGATGGCGGTTCCTGGAAACGGCAGCGGCGGCAGGCAGGATCGAACGTTCAGGCTGGAACTCCCCTGGGAGCCAGCAGCGCTGCAGCACGGCTCTGAGGTCAGAGCGATGTGTAGGGCCGGCCCGGCACCGATGGCCCGTTGTCAGGATGGATTCCCGAGGAGCCCCAGGTGGCTGGAGCACCGGGTCACTGCTGCCTCGGGGCTCCGTTCCTGCTTGGCATCACCGTGCCCTGCCCTCACCAGTCAGCCTGGCAGGGGCTTGCCCGGACTCCCTGGGCTCCCCAACCCTCCGTGTGAGCCCCCAAAACATGGGGGCTATAGGCAGTGAGGAAGAACAATTGAGAGGCGTCTTCTGATAACAGCACATTCCTGGATCTAAAGCGTAATTAGGTCGCCCCGGCTGCCATATTTTTCTTCAAAGCACTTTCAGAAATCTGAACTTACATGTTTACTTGGGATTTAGTACTTGTTAGAGTTGAATCATGTCCCCCCCACCCCAAAGATGTTCCAGTCTCAACCCCCAGTATGTGTGGATGCAACCTTATTTGGAAAGAGGATCTTTGCAGATGATCAAGTTACAGTGAGGCCATCGGATGGGTCCTAATCCAATATGACTGGTGTCCTTATAAAAAGGAAATTTGGACACAGGCACACAGGCAGATATTGGGATGATGTTTCTTCAAGCCAAGGAATGTCAGAGACGTCAGCCAACACCAGAGCCTGAAGCAGATTCTCCCTCACAGCCCTCAGGAGGGACTAGCCCTACCCACACCTTGATCTCAGACTTCTGGCTTCCAGAACTTCGAGAATAAATCTCTGCTGTTCGATCTGCCCGGTTTGGGGTGCTTTGGTCCGGCAGCCCCAGGACTCTGACACATGACTTAACGCTTGCTTCCCCTCTGGACTGGGTGCTCCACACAGATGGCAACCACATCCGTCATGTCACCAAGAAACCTGGCCATGGCCCTCTGTGACTTTGCAGACGGAGCATACGCAGTACCTCTCCATGGTCACCTGTGGATCTGAGGTCTCTTGGTGACCCCTCCTGTCCCCATAGGTCCCCTGAAAATGGGGCTGCTCCCTGTTTGGGGTGTGGGGGGAGGGACGCTGAGGGGGTTCTGTGTACTGAGCACAGCCCTCTGCTGAGACTGATCTCTACCTCGGAGCTGCATGAAGGGTGTCCCAGCAGGCTGCCCGCCCGTGCCACAGCCGGCAGTCAGCAGGTACCCCTGACCCACTCCTGCCCTTCACAGCCATCCTCAAGGCCCTGTGGACCCGCCCCGTGTGTGTGCACGCACGCTGGGGTGTGAGGAAGTGAGGGGTTACTTCTCTGGGTCTGTCCCTCCAGCAGGTGCTGTTGGATTCCTGCCAAGCCTATTTCCCAGGGCGGTGAGGATGGCTTCCCAAGCCCCTCCGGAGCTCCTCATTGTCCCCATGGGGCACCCTGCTCCTGGCGGGTGGGGTGGGGTGCGAAGGTTCAGAGGCCCCAGAAGGTCACTGGGTGCAAGGGGGCTCACCAGAACCCAGGCAGGTGTCTGCCAAAGAGGAAAGAGCAGCAGCCCGCCGGCCTTCCTCGGACCACATTCCCACCCTCCGCTGCCTCCACTTCCTGCCCATGGCCAAGGCCAAGAGGAAGCGGCCCGTTTGCAAAGACTTGGGTTCACCACGTCTGGCTGCCTCTGCTGCAGGAAATTTGCCATTGATCTAAAAACCACACCAGTGTTAACACAGCCACACGCTCTCTGAGGCCAAGGGACTGGTCACTAAGCAACCGCCCGGGGGTGGGGGTGGGGTCAGCCCTGGAGTGAAATGGGGCCTGCCCCCCGCTGGAGGGGCTGACACGGTGGGGCAGCCTCCCCCCCACCCCCGCCTGGCCCACGAGGCTGGGGTGAGGTGTTGTGGCTCTGGCCTCACTGGCTCCTGGTCATTAGCGTCACCGCCTGAGGTCTAGTCAGACTGTTGGAAACTAGCCATTTAGGAGCAGGGTCTGGCTATGAGATGCTGCTGAAGCTCTGTGTGCAGCAGACGGTGCTCTGAGGGGTGTTGAGGGCACGCAGAAAAGTCTGGAAGCTTTGGCTAGTGAGACATTGACGACAGACATGCTGTCTGCTGAGGCTGGTGTGAGGGTGTGCGGACCCAGCATGGTCTAGGTCAGGCAGCAGAGACGCCCTGGCCACCTGCGGGTCCCTGCCAGTCAGCATCCAGAGTGTCTGCCCCTCGGATGTGTCAGTTACGGCCTGGGATCCCCCACAGGCCCCCCCACCCCGGGGTCATGGGTGGCCGTCTGGTTGTGTCCATCCGAAAACAAAGACCTTCCCGTACTCGGACTGAGACAAATAGGAGCCGGACAGGGTGCTGACCCCTCGGGGTGGCCCCAGGTCCCAAACAAGTCGTGGCCTCTGGCCTGGCTGTCAAGGCTTTGGAACCAGAAGGAAAGCCACACCCTCAGGCCAAGGTTTTCCTGCTCTTTGAAAGGATCTTGGTTCCAGGGTCCCACCCTCGGAAGTTTCCGGAATTGGCCCATCCCTCTCCTGCCCCAGAAGTACCCAAGGGGGAGGTAGGGAACCTCAGTGAGCGGGGTCAGTGGTTCGCTGGCCTCCGGGAAGCTCTGATGATCTAGCACCGTGCAACCCCCGCACCCGCTGCCCCTGCTGCTCCAGAACAGGGAATGGAGGCCCCGGGCCCCTGCACACTGGGAGCACTGGCCCGCTGGGGGCCCCTCTGAGCTCCCTCCGGCGCTGGGTGTGGGCCCCAGGGGACAGACTGGCCCGACAACCTGGTGGAGTGAGGCTGGTGCTTGTAACCTGCCCACACACAGGTGGGGCACAGCCCTGCCAATGGGGACACGGAGTGTTCTGCCCTGGCCACAGGGTCGGAGCCCTTCTGCATGTGTGGCACGTGGGCGCAGGCCGCTCCCGGCGGACAGCGCTCTGCAGGAGCCTCGATTCTCGCGTGACTCTGCCCTTGCTGGACCCTGCGCGTCTCACGTTCCTCCTTGCACGGCAGTGATGGGAGCAGGGCTGCGGGGACCCCATGCTGGGGGCTGTGGCAGCCACGTGTCTCCCGCTCTGAGCCCCGCCCGTGACCTGTCCAGGACACCGGGTGGGCCTCCCACCTTCCACCCACCTTCTGGGCGCCCCTGTTCAGCTGCCCACTATTCCCACATTTGTGGACATCTTATGTTGGATGCGTGGGGGACTGTGTTCCAGCGGCTTCCACGCATATCGGTCCATCCAAGTCAGCTGCCCTCAGGGTGCAGAGCCCACGTCTGTAGGTGAGGCCGGGGGGGCCTACAGGCCACCTTCCGCCCAGCCCCGTAGTGCTCAGTGGCCCTCCAGCACCCACAGCTGGGGTTGCCCGGCCCCTCCCTCCTCTGGGGGCTCTTGAACCCCACCAGAACCTCCCTCGGGCCACATACCCATTTTGTATGTGGAGGCCCCCTCTCGTCAGCGGCTGATGGCAGCCTGTGTCCTTCTCTCACCCGGCCCCTGGGGGGAGCACCCAGTACCACTGCCCAGACTCACTGGTTCTGCGCCCGCTGGGACCACGGGCCTGGGTGGGGCTGTCTGAGGCCTGGCTGCGTCCTCGTCCAAGCTGTGTCCTTGGCCACCCAGCAACAGTTTCACAGAGCGATGGAGGTGGGGTGCTCGGCAATTACCAAGGTCACGGGCTGTCAGGGGGACCTCCTGTGTCCCGCCCACCTCCAGACGGAGGCTGGCCGCTCTGCGGGGATGGATGCTGGCAGACATGGCCCAGCACAGCCCCTCCCGTGCCGCCCCCCAAATCCCACCAGCCCCCTCCGTGCTCACCTGGCCCTGCAGGGCTGGGTGGGAGGAGCCGGGAAGGTGCGGTGGCCACCAGGGGCCTCGAATTCACAGGGCCTGGGGACGGGGGTCCTGGCAGTGGCCCTGAGGTGATGAGTGGCACTCGTTGGGCACGGAGGGGTTTTGGTCCCTTGCGGCCACGCATTTCCAAGTCAGCAAGTCTGTCGGTTTGTTGGCCTGGGTCACTACGTGCCAGGGGGTCCTCAGCCCCCAGCCTGCAGCACCCCCACCTGATACCTACCGCCGGGGCAGAGCAGCGTCCACGCTTCGTTTCATTTTCTCAGGTTTGCTCTGTGCTCGTACTTTTACTTAAACCAAACATTCACGCGCTCTCCCTTCCAAAATGCCCTCCTCCCCCTCGGCCACAGCTGCAGGTCATGGAGGTCATTACCTCCGTGGGCAGGACAGGGCGAGCCTGGCTCTCTGCGTGCCCTTGGATGAGGCCACGTGGCTTCTGTGAGTGGACTGTGCGCCGGGGTGCTGTAGTTGAGGGGACACAGGTGTCCAGGGCCATGGGGCTGGGCGAGGTGCCCGCGATGGGGACCCTGGAGCAGTCTGAGGGCTCCTGGCCCCCCACCCCTCGCAGAACGCGCGCACCCTGCGGCCCCTCGGGCCTGGGCTCAGGCCGCTCCTCCCACCCAGGCCCGGGCCTGCCTGGCTGTCCTGCGTCCCTCCCTCCGCCTCGCTCGGGCCTCATGCTCTGGCTTGTGCTTGGCGGCTGTGAGAAGGCCAGGCTGCAGGTGTGCCGCGAGGGAGACCCCTGAGGGGTTGGGCGGAGGTGGCGGGAACTTCCTGTTGCAGCAGGAAAGACAGGCTGCCTCGACCTCGACCCCCAACCATCACTGCACGCGAGGTTCGGGGGTGGGGCTGCGGGCCGTGCAGCCACTGCTGGTGAAACCAGGGGGTGACGGTCCAGCAGGGTGGTGATGCGTGGGCCTGCCGCGGAAGATGCACGTGTGAGTGTGTGTCGTGTGCGTGGTGTGTGTTAGTGTGAACCTAGCAGGGTGGGGAGGGGAGAGACCCGAGCTCAGTGGATGGTATGAAGGGGGACGCAGGGTCACAGTCCAGTCTGGAGGCGGGACCACCTGTCCAGGCAGGTGCGCCCTGCGTCTGGTCCGACTGGGGGCATCTGTCCACCTCTCCCACCACACTGGCCTCGCCTCGTCCCTGCCGAGTCTGGCTGTGCCCGGAGCTGCCCTTGGGGCCCTGCGGGCATAGTGACCATAGGATGAGCACGTGGCATTGAGACGGCCGCCCCCTCTGGACTTGTGGCCGGTCCTTCCGGGCTCTCTGCAGGCAGCTGGCCATTGTGCCAAGTCCTCTTCTGTGTCCTTTTTGAGAAAGGGCCGTCTGTCCGCCCACTCCTCCAGCAGCAGCTGAAAGTGCTGGGGTCACACCTGGGCTCTCGTCCCTCCAGGGGCTGTGTGTCCGCCCGGGCGTGCTCCGCTGGAGCGCCCGTCAGTGTTTGCACACCCCGGCGGTTTGCACTCTGTGAGTTGTGTATGCGTTGTATTCTTGTTCACGGACACCCCACAGCCACACCAGTGGTCAAGTTCCTGACCACGGCTGCGGGAGCAAATCCCCTACGTTAAAGCAGTGACCCAGTGACCTCAAAGGTGACCTCCAGTACCGGCTGACTCCTGTCGGTGTGTCTGAGTGACCGCGGGACGAAGGGATGTCAGCTGCCCCCGGGAAGACCCCGCCGGCCCCCCCAGGGAGCAGAGGCGCCAGAACCGGGGCCCCAGCTGGCCGTCTTCTGGCCCCTTGTCCAGGCCCCGCGCTGCTGTCCGGGGAGCTCCTCACAGCGCCGAGACTCCAGGAGCCGCTCTGGGGCTGCAGGCCGTCGCAGCGGCTGACGGGGGCCCCTGGGACTCGGGACGCGTCCCCCAGGCCCACTTCTCCAGAGGCAGAGCTGCCCCGCCGAGTGGCCCCAGACCAGTGAGCACAAGTGCATGCCGCCAGAGCACACACGGGCACATGGCACACACGCGGGCCCAGGCGGCACATATGGCACACACGGGCATACGTGGCACACATAGCACACGTGGGTACAGGTGGGTACATGGGCCCACGGCACATGTGAGCACAGGCGAGCACACACACAGCACACATGGGCACACGCAGGCAGACATGGCATACGTGGGCGCCCACGGGCACCCAGGACACATATAGGCACAGGCATGTACAGACAGGTGTACATGGTCACAAGAGGGCACACACGAGGACACACAGCACGTGGGCACAGGCGGGCACTCAGCACACACCGCACATGCAGGCACGTTCGGCACACGGGGACACATGGGCACACGGGGACACACGGGCACACGTGGACACACGGGCACACGGGGACACACGGGCCACAGCTGTCACGGTCCTGCACTTCCTGTGACGCCCGTAGTTCTCCCCAGCCTGCTCGGCCGGTTTTAATTTGGTAAAACACAATAACACAAAATTTACCACCATAACCATTTCTAAGTGTCCGTGTCCGTGGCATTGAGGCCCCTCATGTTGTTGTGCAGCCATCCACGCCGTCCGTGTCCAGAACTTTCCATCCTCCCAGACTGAAGCTCTGTCCCCATTAGAGCTGACTTGCCATCTCCTCCCCAGCCCCCACCGTCCCACTTCCTGCCTCTGGATGTGACTGCCCCAGGGACCTCAGATAAGTGCGATCACGTGGCCTTTGACCTCCTGTGACATAAGCCCTTGTGTCCCTCAGCGTGACGTTCTCCGGGCTCATCCATGCGGCCGCAGGTGTCAGACTGCCCTCCCTCACACCTGTAGATGGGACGTCTGCATCCCTACAAAACTCTGTTAAATTCCTACCCCGCAGTGTGATGTTACTGAGGGGGGGCCTTTGGGAAGTGATTAGCTCCTAATGGGGGGAGGGGCGTGATGGGATCGGTGCCCTTATCAGGAGCCCCGTCCCTCCCCCCCAACATGAGGACACAGAGAAGGGGCCTCCCCACACACAGAATGTGGTGGCGCCCGGCTTGTGGACCCCCAGCCCCCAGCCCTGTGAGACGCACGTCTGTTGTTTATAACCCACCCGGCCTATGGCAGCCCAGACGGACCGAGGCATACGTATACACACACTTTGTTTACCCATTCAGTCACAGAGAGTTCCAGAATAATGTTGAACTGGGCACCTGGGCTCCACGGCCAGCCACGTGGACACACAGCCCACAGTGGATTTCCGCGTGCAAGCGCTCTCCTTGACCACGTTTATTCCTGGGGGTTCGGTGGATTTGTGCTGCTGTTGTAAACAGAATTCTTTTCTTAGGTTCCTTTCCGGACCGTGTACAGAAGCCTGACAGACTTCTGTGTGCTGATTCTGTATCCGCGACAAATCTGTTGAATTCGTTTATTGGTTCGGACGGTGGTGGTTTTCTGCGTGTGAGTGTGTGCGCGCGCAGTCTCGAGGGTTTTCCACGTGTGAGATCGTGTCCTGTGTGCACAGAGTTCATGGCCTTCCCTGTTGGGTGTGCCTGCCTCCTGCCTCTCTGCCTTGGCTCGCTGCTCCGGCGAGGGCGCCCTGCACTGTCGAGCAAAAGTGGTGAAATGGGGCATCCGTTTCTTGTTGGCTTCTGGGCGTCACCGGGAGAATGGTGTTCGACATGGGCCTCACAGCACTGGGCTCCAGCGTGAGGGATGACGGGGTCCACGGGGACCTGGAAAGGAGTCCTGAGCGGCTGGCCTCCCTCCCGCGTCTCGGTGCACGGCCAGCGCCCCCAGAGGCTCTAGACAGCAGCTGGCTAGCGGCCAGAGTGGGCCGGTCTGCCCGCGCACCCTGAGCGCCTCCGAGCGGCCTGGCACCGCGTCCACCCACGTGACCCGTCTCCCAGGGGCTCTCTCCCCAGACGGGTGTCTGTGACGGCCTAGAGCCACGGTTGCTTCCGAGGGGAGCACCGCCCGCCAGGGCCGCGTCCCCCCGTGTGGCAGGTCGGTGTGCCCGTGGCGGGCCCT
Source organism: Hyaena hyaena (assembly GCF_003009895.1). NCBI lineage: Eukaryota > Metazoa > Chordata > Mammalia > Carnivora > Hyaenidae > Hyaena > Hyaena hyaena. The sequence continues at coordinate 846,228 of NW_024080890.1, forward strand.
GTGGCTGAGCGGCCCTGCTCCCGTGATGCCGCCTCACAGCCCCGGGCGCGGTTGTGGCGCCCAGTCCGGGCTTTGCTCCGATCCCCACCATGTCTGCCCTGGGCGCAGCCGCAGCACCGGAGGGGGAAGGAGGGTCCGGGGGCCACGCTGGGGGTGGGGAGGCAGGGCTGGGGCGAGGGGTCGTCATCATCCAGAAGAGGCGTGGGCATCCTGGCGGGGGGCGCTTATGTCTCCCACCAATGTTCATGCAGTAGGGGAGCCTGGAGGCCAGGTGGCGGCGGGTGCCCTTCTGTCCCAGGGAGCCCAAGGCGGGTCCCAGAGCCACGCGAGCGGGGCATCGGCCTCGCACCAGGGCTCCAGCCCCCAGTGGGCTGGCCTGGGACGTCGGGGCCTCGGGAGGGGAGCAGCCAGGCCTGCCGTCCGCTCTGCCCACCGCCCGCACCGGCCGCCCCACCTCTCAGGGTGAGCGGCCCCGAGTTCCAGAATTCCCGGCCGGCGAGGAGCCTGGCCTGCCCGCTGCTCACAGGCCCCACTCAGCACTGGGCGCCTGCCTTCCTGGGGTGGGGGGCGCAGCCGGGACTCCCCCACCTGTTTGCTCCCCCACTCCCGCGGCCACGTGGCTGCAGCCCGGACTGTAGGTGGGGCTGGGGCTCCTCAGGATCCTGAGGCCAGGCGGGCTGTCCCCACACACAGCGAGCAAGAGCCTGGGCTCTTGCTGAGGGGACAGCGGGGGATGACTGGGAAGCTGCCCTGTGTGTGTGTGTGTGTGTGTGCATGTGTGTGCACACGTGTGTTCGTGTGTCCATGTGTGGATGTGTGTGGTATATACACGAGTGTGTACTTCCACGTGTGTGTGCGCCCGTGTGTGAGGGTGTTCATGTGTCCATGTGTGGATGCGTGAGGTGTGTGCACAAGTGAGTGAGCACTTCCTCATGTGTGCACACCCGTGTGTGTTCATGTGTCCGTGTATGCGTGTGTGTGGTGTGTGCATGAGTGTGTACTTGTATGCATGTGTGCACACGTGTGTGGGAGGGGTACGGACAGCCCTGGCACCCCCACGTGGCCCCACTCTCTGGAGGCCCATCCAGGGGGGAAGTGAGGCTTGTGTTGTACTGGGAGTGGCTTGCAGAGAAGTTTCTGGATTTCAGTAGCTGAGCCCCAACCGAGGGAAGCAGTGGCAGGTCTGAAGGGATTCCAGAGGTCCTGTCTGTTGGCGGAGACAACGCTGGCCTCGGCCTCGAGTGGGGTGTGACCCAGCCCGCCTAGAGGGCCCCCCGCCTCGAGGGGTCCCGCCCGCGTCCCGGTCAGGTCATGTGGGGGAGGCTGGGACAGGCCAGACGGACGTCGTCTTGTAGCAAGGTCTCCTCCTGCGAGAGCAGTCAGCCCCCGCACCGAGCCGTCCCCGAGGCCCCCGAGAGCCTGCTCGTGAGTGCCGCTGTCACACGGAGGAGGGCGCGGAGGGCCGCCAAGCGGGCGCTGGCCTGCGGGTGTCCGTCTGCCTCCTAGGCAGCCGGGCGGGTCGGAGCCTTCTGCAGAAACGGGGACTGTCACCCGGCTCGCCCCCTACCTCCGCCGGGGTCACTGCCGGCCGCACCTTGCAGATTGTGCCAGGTCCACAGCAGCAGATGCCACCCACGTCCCCAGGACGGCCCCTCCCCCGGCGGGGACAGGAGGCCTGGCGGCCACACCCAGGAGGCAGCGCCCTTCACCGCCTCCCCTGGTCGCGGCCGACCACACGTGCAGACACAAGTCGTCCTCAGGACTGCAGAGCCGGAGGCATTCCACAGGCCCCTCCAGACCGCCGGCCTCGTCCGCCGCAACCCTGCTGGGCCACAGCCAGGACACGCCTGCTGAGTGCGCCCAGAGGAAGACCCAGGGGGTGCCCGAGGGCCCCTGCATCCGTCCTGGCGCTCCCTCCAGACCGGCTCCGACCGCCCCGCCTCCTGTCTGAGTGACACACGCTGACCGTGGGGGGCGGGCGGGGGGCTGGCACGGGCTCAGACGCCCCAGGAGTGCCCCGGGCCTGGCCTCCGCTGGAGGGGTGCCTGCGGCTCAGACGACCCGGGCTCCCCCTGCGCACCACGAACCCCGGAGTCTTCTCTACGCAGGGACAGCAGGGGCTCAGGTCCCCGGGAGGAGCGCGGAGCGGCAGCTGTTGTTCCCGTGAAAGCCACCTCGTTTTAGGGACTTTTGTCAAGCTGGTCCCTGTCGCCTGCCAGCGCTGCCCCGCCCCGGCTGGCCTGTCAGGACCTGCGGCCGGCAGCACTGGACGGGCTCGGGGCGGACGGCTCAGTGGCCCTCCCAGGGGACTCCGCCGCCACCAGCTCCCTTCCTGTCCCCTGCCCTGCGGAGCCGCCCCAGAGCGCCCCCAGGCCTCTGGCACCCCTTCCTTCCCGGAGCCGGCCCCTGCTCGGTCCTCCAGTCCGAGTCACCTAGGCATCCCTGCTGACATTCGCCCCAGCGCCGCCGTCCCCAGGAGCCCGGGCACCCGCCCCTCCTGCTGGCCTCTCTGGGCACCTGAGCCCCTCCTCCCCGCAGTTCAGGGGCGGCCTCACTCTAATCACCGTCGTGCTGTCTGGAAACTCCTTGTCCCCCTCCCTCCGCTGGACTTGCCTGGGAAACCTCACGCTTCAATTCCTTGCCCGACGGCAGCCCCAGCCTGGCCGCACTCAGCTGCTCACCCCCACTCCGCCCACTCCCTGCGCCCTGCCTGGCGGCTCCTAACGGCCTGGCCGAAAGGGCTCGTCGGGTCGTGGGCTCTGGTCCTCAGTCTGGCTCCCTTCCTGCGGCCTGGTGGCCTGTCCACGTGTCCCTCTTTGCTCACCCTCCATTAGATCTTTCTATCCCACCCTGCTTCCCCAGGGACGTCATGCACCCCCCCCCGCCCCCCACTCCAGCTTCTGACGTCTCCCCGTGTGTGGGGGAGCTGTGTGCACCATGCCTCCTGTGTGCCCCCTCCATCTGCTTGTCCCCCTTGGGCAGGAGGGGCCCCGTCGTTCGAGGAAGTGCGTGGGCCCACACGCTTTTCTGTGGAAAAGGCTTTTCTGGAGAAGACACTCCCTTTACCGGAAGGCTTTCCCCCCGATTCCCACAAGGCTCATGTCCTCACTTCATTTGGTCTCATTCCAGCATGTTGAGGTGAGGTTTCCTGTCCCCTGCGCCTTCCGCAGCTCACGGTCTTCATTCTGCCTTGTTTCCCCGTGCACGGCCCATGCCCCGTGCTGCCATCCTGTGTATTTACCTTTCAGTTAATTACTTCGCTCTTCACCTCTGTAGGATGCTGGGAAACCGACTCATTCTTTAGAAACCGATAAGGTGACGGAACAACTATTTATCCTGCCTTTCCCGGCAAACAAAGTCGGTAAGTCGGCTAACAAATGAAGAATGAATCCTGGAATTAAGATATTGCCATTTTGCTGCTTCTACTGCAATAACAGATGTGGCCGATGGCCCTAATGGCTGTGGGGGTGAGGTGGTGGCCAGCCCGCGGGGGCCCTCACCGCGGGTGGGACACGCCGACCACATCCAGACCCCCATCGGCTAATCGCAGGGAGAGGGACACCAGACACCGTGCACCACAGGACGGCACAGTGCCCCTCCGGCCCAGCGGAAAGAGATGCGAGCTCCCGGTGGGACCGCTGGCTTCCAGAAGCTTCCAGAAGCTCAGAGGACAGAGGGATGTTCTGGCTCCACCTCGAGAGTCCCTCGTCCACCTCCACCTGAGACATGGCAACCAGAGCAGCACCCGAGCTGGTTCAGGCCTGACTGTGATAAGCCCAGAGTATCAGCACACATAAGCTGTCCCAAAGCATTTGCGTGCCGGGGTGGGGGTGGGGGGGGCGGGATTTGAACCCTGATGGTACTAAGGGAGCATTCTTCTCCTTTCCGTGTGTGTAATGACGGTGCGATGGTTCCTTTATAAACAGTGTCTTTATGATGCTTCTGCGGCCCCATGGTGGGAGCGGTCTGATGTCGGGGATTTACTTGAGAGTAAAGCTGGGCTGTGGGTGGGGTGTGGATGAAGAGCTACTGACCGACATGGTGGGGTGTAGACATGGAGCCACTGGCTGGCGTGGTGGGGTGTCCGTGAGGAGCCACTGGCTGGTGTGGCGGGGTGTGCGTGAGGAGCCACTGGCCGGCGTGGCGGGGTGTGGACAAGGAGCCACTGGCTGACGTGGGGGGTGTAGACATGGAGCCACTGGCCGGCGTGGCAGGGTGTAGACATGGAGACACTGGCTGGCAGTCGTTGGTCACTGTCAACAACGGCTGTGGGGGTGATGGACTCTTCTACCTAACACGTTAGTATATGTTTGATGATTTCCTAATGAAAAGTCAAAAACCAGTCAACAGGTGGCTATCCCGTCCCATCGTCACCATTAGTGTTCGGCTCGGGTCCCATGTGACCCCCGGAAGGCAGCCTAATACCACCTCAATTCCAGGAAAACTTTGAAAGGAGCAGAGTCACAAGCTAGGAAGGTCTGAGGACCAGTGCGGATCAGCAGCAAAGGAGAGGCCAGACTGATGCCTGAGAACCTGCTCGGGCGCAGCTGTGGCCCCCATTTGGGTGACACTTGCATTTGCGTATCGTCTGCCGAGCGAGAAGTTCCAGGTGTCCGCCAGGGTCCGCTGGTGCTGAGCCAGTACCTGCAGTTTTAGCGGTTTGACGGGGGTCGCGTTCGCCCGTGGTCACGCCTCGGCTGGCCGAGAAAACTGCTCCCACGTTCCCGTATTTCCGTCCGAGTCTGATAAGTGAAGCATCGGACAGTAAGAGGGTGCCGGGCGGGCGGCCGTGTTCGCCATGCCCGTCTGGGACTGGCCGTCCCCCTCTTAGTCTTCCCGCTGGGGTGGGCAGCGGGCAGCACGTGACCGGCCGGGGCGGGTGCCGGCACACGTGGGACTCCTCTTCGCCCGCTTGCCCATCCGTCCTGGGAACCCCCCTTGCGGGTGGAGGGGCGCTGGGCCGGGCCGGCAGAGGCCAGGAGAGGCTGGGGCCCGAGCAGCCGACGGGACGGGGCACCAGCTCGTCCGGGACGCGAGCAGGGCGAGGGGCATCGCGGGAGGGGCGCCAAGCCACCTGGCCTGCCCGGCCGGGCCCCTTCACGGAGGTGCTCCTGGGGTCACGGGCCCTCACAGGAGCCTGGGGCCCGCGGGGTGGCGCTGGCAGCTGTGGGTGCTGGCGGCCGGCCACCTCCCTGCGCAGGGAGCCGCGGGGGCTCCAAGACAGAATGTTCCGCTGCAGCCGGGAGCAAAGCGTGCGGCCCGGGCGCCTCGGCCGCATTTGTTTGTTTAGGTTTTTCTTGTTTGAGCTGCAGGAGTGAACTTGGGCCAGGAGAGCCCCGCGGCTGCAGGGTGGTAGCCAGGGGACTGCGGGCGGGTCACTGCACGGGGCAGAGCCCCCCCCCCCCACGGGCCGCCCCACCTCGTGAACTTCCCTTGGCCTAATGTGGAACTTTTGTTCAAAACACCTTTAGGAGGTAGAATTTATATCCCATAAAATCCACCTGTTTTAAGTGTGAAGTTGGTGAGTTTTAGGGACTTTCCCGAGCAGCACAGCCATGACGGTGACCCACGTTTAGGACCTCTCCATCATGGTCTCAGGCAGGAGACCCATCTTAGTTTGGGGTCCCCTGAACTTGGGTGCAGGCGCGTTACTTGGAGGGGCCCCAGGGGGCAAGAGGGAGGGTCTCTGCAGAGGCTGCCTCCCTGCCCCCACCCCCAGGCATCTGGGCTCCGTCCTGGAGACCCCTCCGAGGACCGGCCCGCAGAGCACAAGCTGGGCAGGTGCCAGCACACGTGCGACTTCTCTTCGCCCGCTTGCCCGTCTGTCCTGGGAACCCCCCCACCCGGCGGGCAGCACCCAGCGTCCCTGGTGACGCGCGGCCTCCCCTATTGACCGTCGTTTAGATTGCTTATTGCTTTTTCTCTCGCAAAAGCCGGCTACAAGGATTTCCTTTGAAATGTATCCAAAGTAAGAAGGACAGAGGCCTGTAGGATGCGTGAACCCAAGTGTACGTGCGCACAGAGCCAGGCGCTCAGGTACCGTGTGCAAAGCCTGCTGTGTGTGTACAATGTACACGGATAGTGCTGGGGAAACACTGCAGTTGATAGCGGTGGACGAGGGAGGAGGAGGGAGGGAGGGACTCCTGGGTGGGGCAGCCTGGAGTGCAGGTTGGGGGGGGAAGGAGGGGGTGTTGGGGGAGGGGAGGGGACAGAAGGGCCGTGTAGGAGCAGGCAGGGAGGAGGGAGGAGGGAGCTGCTCCGGGGGCTCCGGGAGGGCCTGTGTGCCTGTCCCTTCCCCAGGGCCCCGTGGGGGCTTCGGGGTGTCCCGGCCCAGGCCCTGACGTGGTGGAGGCTGGGGGGGGGGATGGGGGGGCAGAAGGAACAGGGACTCAGCCACGGGGAGCGTTACTGACCTGCGAAGGCACTTCCTGGGCGGTGTGAGCTCACCGAATCCTTACAACCATCCCATGGGGGGAACTGAGTCACAGAGAGGGAGAGTCACTGGCCCGAGGCCACACAGCGGGCAGAGGTGGCGCTGCTGGGACCCGCAGCACTCTTGAGCCCTGCGCCCTGCTGCTTCTTCAGAGTTACACCCCTCAGCTGAAGCCCATTTGCCCAGAGCCAGGGCCCGGGAGATCTTCTTGGTGAGTAACTGAGAACATCCCCACAACCTTCTTCCCGGCTGACGTACGGCAGCCACATTTGCCAATATGCACCGGTCCAGCTTGGCCCACTGTCTTTTCTTCTGAATGTGCCCTTGGTCATGGCCAAGGCATTTGGCCAGAATTTTGAGCCCCTGCTCTGCCTGTGTTGGCAAAGGGCTGCAGCTAACTGCCCAGACCAGGTTGAAAATGTGTCTGCAGTTATGGATAAACGGATCACGTAAAGAATTGATCTCCAGGTCAGTTAAGGTCATTTTGTTAATTGGCTTTCATAGAATTCATTTCCTATATCTTGTTCCAAACTGTTTTCCAGGTCTCCCCAAAGTCTGGCATGGGTCTTGGCGGATGCCAGAGAGGACGCTGTCTGGAGGGTCCCCTCGTGGTCTCAGCAAGTGCAGCAAGTGCCCTGCAGGCTCCCTGGGCTTGTTCGGGGACGGAGTGTTCCCTAAACGGGGACAAGGGGTCACGGGCGCATCCTCTGCGGGTGTGGAAGTGCTGCCCGGAGGGCGGGCGGCTGGGCTCGCTGCTGCCCCCTGGGCGCCCGGCGCACCTGCTTCACACAGACGGGGTGGTCCCCAGCCCTCAGACACCAAGCCTCCTCTCCTGGGATGTGCACGTGGGTCCCCGTGTCCGGCGTCTGCAAAGGGTCGGCGTGGGGAGTGCTCGGGGCACACTGCTGGCCGAAGCCTCCGTCACGGCAGCCCAGCGCGGCGCCCAGCCCGGAGGGCCTTGCTCTACCAGAGCAAAAGCCAGTCCCCAGTGAAACAGGTGTGAGTTTGGGGCAAGGTGGCCCTGTGCGCTCACGCCTACCCTCTGCCCGCCGCGGGGCATGGCGATGGCTGTGGGGCTCGGGGGGCAGGACCAGCCTCTCTGCAGACTGGAGGCCGGGTGATCTCGGAGGGACGCGAGCAGGGCTGGAGCCGAGCCCTGTGGGCTGTGGGGGAAGCTCGGCGGGCCAGCCCTCATCCTCTGGGGGCCCGGCTCCCAGGGCCCAGGCCCATGAGTGAAGGAAGGGGCTGGGCCGGGCTGCGCAGAGGGGGCTGGGCGCATGCTGCTGCTGGCCTCCCCTCCCCCCAGGGACTCCTGGGAGGGGCAGAGACGAGAGATGGGAGAGGGCCAAGGTTGTGCCGCCACCCCCACGGGCTGGCCCCCGACTCTGCAGGAGGCCTGGGCTCAGGCTGGCTACAGGCTCCCGCAAACACAGAAGTCTAGACAGGGAGGGAGAGGCAAAACAAAAACAAAAACACACCCAAACCCAAAAAAGCAGAAGCGAAACCCCAGTAACAAAGCAACAAAGAGAAACTACTGAAAATACGTCAGCAAACCCAATGTAAAAATACAAGACTTTGTATGTTAAGAAGCGACCATGGTAGCACAACTCTGAGAATCTATGAAATGGTACTGAATTACACATTTTAAGATGGTTAATTTTATGTTGTATGGATTTCATCCCAATTAAAAAAAAAAGAGTCAACAAAATCCATGTGCAGAACATGAGTTTATTCCCGTTGGAGTTAAGTTTATGGAAGCGTCTAATCAAAATGCCCAGGTAATCAGTGATGCTCAAAGAAATAAGCGAAGAATCCACACTCATTCAGTTTTTTTAAAAAAGTGTTTGTTTATTTTGAAAGAGAACACACAACCGTGCAAGCCGGGAAGGACAGAGAGAGAGAGAGAGAGAGAGAAGGAATCCCAGGGAGGCTCCACACTGTGAGCACAGCTGGATGCAGGGCTCAAACGCACGAACCGTGAGGTCATGACCTGATCTGAAACCAAGACTCAGATGCTTAACCGACTGAGCCCCCAGGTGCCCCAGAAACCGCACTCATTCAAATAAAATCATGAAATCAAACCGGCGGATACAGAACAGGAGTGGCGAGACGTGAAAATGGCAAATCCTAAAAATGAAAAATAGGGTGGCTGACATAAAACACTCCAAAGGCGGGACAGGCTGGAGCAGGTGCCGACGGGCCAGGGAGGTAGCAGACGGCTCGGGGTCTGCCCAGAGAGCAAACAGGAGGAGCTGAGGGTTTGCACATGCACACACGTGCCCACACCCACAAATGTGCACGCAGGCGTGCTCAGACATGCACACGCCCGTGCGCCTGCTTGCACGCGTGCACACACACTTGAGCACACACGCACATGCATGCGTGCTTACACCTGTGTGCACACATGGGCACACGGGGGCACTGACAGATGTGCAGACGACAGGTGTCTTCGCGGAGCCCCAGAGAAGGGCCTGGGGAGGGGGCAGGGGAGCGGGATGCGGGGGTGATGGGAGCAGAGCCCAGGGCGCGAGCACGATTGGACGGAAGACACGGGGCAGGGGAGGGGGGGTTGCTTGCTGGGTTGGTCAGGGTTTGTCAACGCGGCTCGAGGAACCGGGTTGCGCCGGTTTGGGCAGAAAGGGGCTGGTTGAGGGTGGGCAGCTTCGAGCCTCCCCAGGAGGGCCCAGAGGCAGAGGTGGCCGATGGGTTGGGCCACGGCGGGGGGGGGTGGGTAGATACCCTCATGTAGAGAAGGGGAGGGGGGAGGCCATCTGTCCTCCTACCTGGATCCACAGGGGAGGGAGACGGAGCACTTCCGGGTTGAGAGCCAGGACTCCCCAGATCCCACCCGAGGGAGAGCAGCGAGTGAGGCTGTGGGACAGAGAGGCAGGACATTCACAGGGCGCCTCGGGGGTTGACAAAGCAGAACAAAACTTGTAGGCGATGATCCAAGGCTGACGACGATGTGGGGGGGCCGTGCCCCGCCCGCCTCCCACCCCGCCCGGCCCCGGGGGCTGCCTCAGGCCCCCTCCTGCCCTTGAATGGGGGGCCTCACTAGGACCCCAGGCTCTGACTGTCCGGGGCCAGGCTCTGCTGTGAGGAATGACCTTGAGCCTCTGACCTGCAAGGACATTTGAGGAGGTGGCACAGGGGCGGGTGACCCGGCAGGTGGGCTGGGGGCACCCGTGGGCCGCTGGCAACGGCGGGTCGAGGGAAGGACCCCCTGATGGCGAGGGCTGTCTTGAGGCCCGTTTATAAGCTCCAGAAGGGCCCACTCTGGCCTCTAGAATCGAGGGCGGGCACGGCGGCCCCTGAGTCCAGCACCTGAGACCCAGAGCCCCCGCCAGGGCTCAGACCCCAGGGCGCTGCAGTGGCCCGGACCCGGAAGCAGGGCAGCACTCCCTCCCCGGGACCGAGCAGCCAGGCCCGGGCGTGTCTGCAGTGACAGCAACGCAGAGAGCGCCCGGGTGTGGGAGGCTGGGGCCTCCCTCCCTGGAGGCAGCGTCATCCTCCGCAACCCGGGCCGGGATGCAAGAGGCCTGATGACTCGCAAGGTCACACCTGGGACGTCGGGTTCAGCCCAGGCCTGCCTCTGGCCCTCCCCCCGGCTCAGGGGCCTGTGCTCACACGATGGCCAGCGGCCAGCTCAGGCCTGGAGCCAGCCCCTCGGCCCTACCTGGTGGCCCGGCGTGGGGAAGGGGGCTGTGGGACCTGGTGGGGTTTGAGAGGGACTCAAGCCTGTCCGTGTAGTTCCGGGGCCTTGGCCAGTCGTAGGGGCCCTCATGGGCTTGGCGCTCCGGTTGAAGGCATAGTCCAGGTCATGCAGCCACAGGCCAGTAGGCCCCCTCCCCTGGGAGCAGGGGTGAGGGCCGAACCTGCTGCTGTCACGTGCTAAGCGTCGGCTCGGCCCGCACATGGGGCACCCTCAGGAGCGGTCTTGCGCAAGCCCGTGTAACTCGGGAATCTCCTTGCGGACTGCTGGGGCCATGACGGAGGGGTGTGCGTGAGCATCCTGGCCTGGTGCCTGCAGTCCCCTCCAGGCTGTCCTCCCGTCCTCCGCCTCCAGGCCCCCCTCTTAGCTGCCTCTCCCCCACGGAGCTTCCGTGCGAGGCCCTGCCCTCAGCAGCGGCAGCCTCAGACCCCCGGCGACCTCCTGTGTGAAGGAGACCGACTCCAGGAGGAAAGTGCTCAAGATTCTCTGCAAAACCTACAATCTGGCTGTTGGGGCCTCATTTAAGGACGGCGCAGACGAACTTGGAGCCTCAGGCCGGGCAAGGGGCCGATCTGGTTGCCCGAGGCTTCCAGGCGTGCAGAGAGCCCTTCCAGAAATGGGGGGCTGGGTGGAGGGCTGGACGGCCGCCCCTGCCCTGCTCCTGGGCGGCCACGCGATTCTGTGGCGCTCTGGCCCAGAGCCCTGGCTCGTGTCCACAGCCACCATCCTGTGGGCCCGGCAGCCTCTGGGTTCCAGATGAGGGGCTGATGTGGGTGCTGCCCGGGAGCCCTGGAGTCTCGAGGGCAGAGGTGGGGGCCGCGGAAATAACCACAGAGACCACAGCCGGCTGCGCTGCTCTCCGCAGACCAGCCTGCCTGCCCTCTCTGAGGGCTGGGCCCCCTCTCTCCCCCTCGGGGTGAAGGACAGCAGCTTCCGTCTTGGGGAGATGGTCCTGCCCCGAGGGCCTGGCGGATGGCCTCCCCCCAAATGCAGGCGTGAAGCTACTACCCCTTCGACTAATCACAGAGCCGACAGCGATCGGTCTGAGGTTCTCGGGATCCTGAGGGATTCCACGCAGGACGTGGTGATGGCTGAGTGCCAGGCACCCATCCGTGCCCTCAAACCTTTTCTTCCGAGAACCATCTCCCCATCGTGCGAGCATGAGGTTGAATCATAATATTTTTAAGTGTGAATATTTTAGGGAGGACATTCAGGGACTTTTCTGCCCTGGTACATTCGCAAGCGTGTTCAGGAGGCCCCCGGGGACGTAGGAGGGGCAGTGTGGACGGCCCGAGCCGCGGGGCGGGTCCTCCCCGCCCGTGGCCCTGACTGCCGGCCCTTCCTGCCGCTTCCCAGGGCCGAGGCCTGTGGATGGCTTTCTCCTTGGGCTTCTTATCGGCCCATCGGCCCAGTTAGGTAATGACACTTCCTGCCCGTCAGTCCGGGCCGAGATGAAGTCAGTGCCCCGTGTAGCTGGCCAGAAGCTTGCAGAAGACTTCCTATTTGGGGAATAAAACAGAGCTCGGCCTCGGGAGCGCTCGGGAAGTGGAGAGCCCCGCTTCCGCTGCAGCCGGCGGGGAACAGACGCGGCGCCTGAGCGCCACTGAGGGCCCACGTGAGAGCAGGGCCTTCCCAGGGTGGAAGCTGGTGGGCTGGGCCCCCGAGAGCTGACATCCTGGCCGCCCAGGCCCTGCCCATGGGAAATGGTGGTGGGGGTGTGGGGCTCGGGCCCGTGATTTTCTCGGGGCTGTTTGGAGAGCCCGGCCCCAGGGAAGGCTCCCCTGACCACCCCAGACCCTGCAAGTCTGCTGGACATTCCCCTGCCGCGGGCCAGGGCCAAGGCCAAGGCCACCCACCCACTGGGCCTCCGAGAGGCACGTGGGGTGCTGGGCCCGTGAGCTCCCAGAACAGCCAGTGAACTTGGGTCCCAGGGCTCCACTGCCTGCCCCAGGCCTGGGCAATCTCACTCTCTGGTGGGAGCCTAGTGGTGGGCAGAACGGGGAAAAGCCGGCTATTTCTCTCTCCAGCTGTGGCCATGGCAGGGCAGCCTGTCCCCGGCCCCGTGGGTCCCCGGGCACCCGGCCTCTGGGCGTGCTGATGGCTGCCTGAAGCCCCCATCTGGCCACAGGAGCCAGACACGTAGGAGGTTGCTGTCGCGGGGCCCGCGGCAATGTCGGATGGCTGGGGGATACTCAGCGCCCCCCCCCCAGCCAGGGCAGCCCTTGGGTGGGTCTGTAGTGTCCCCGAGGCCCCCACGGGGGGACCCCACCTCCTGTCCTCCCCGACTCCCCTCCTGCTGGGTCAGGGTCACCTCCCACATAAACTGGGATCTGGTCTCGGCACCTGCTTCCGGGGACCCCACCCCAGCAGCACCCTGCTCTTGCCCCATCACGCCCTGCTTGGCCCCTCGGGGTCCCCTGACCCCTCCCTCCTCCCTCTCTCTCTCCACCCCTCAAGCTTCATAGTCTGGGGCAGATGGTGGGCCTGCCTCTCGGCCAGGCCACTGCTTGCTCTCTGAGCTGGAGCCTGGGGGCAGGGGGAGGCAGAGCTAGACAGGCGGGCTCTGGGACGTGGGTGCTCCCCGCACTGACCCGTCCGGGTGCCGGGGAGCTGGGGCGCGCCCGGGGCCTGCTCTCGGGCTGGCCCTTTGCCAGCCTCCCCGGGCGCCGGCCGCACGAAGCCCTCCTTACGTGAGTGGCGTGAAGACAAGAAAGGCCCCGGGCAAGTGAAAGCAACGAGGAACGGGCAGGAGCCCAGACGGACAAACACCGGGAACGTGGTGAGTAACGGTCGGAAAGCCCCGGCCGGCAGGAAAGGGCCTGGGCGGGGCGGCCCCGCAGGAGAAAGTGCTGGGGCAGAGGGACGGCGCAGAGGCTCTGGGCGGCCACCCCGGCCCTGCTCCCGCCGCCCGCCTCGCCCGGTGCCACCCGCCTCGCCCGGTGCCCGCGCACGCACGCAGGCGCCGCCGCCAGTCACCTGCCATCATGACGGGGCGGGGGTGGGGGGCGCTGGTCCCTCCCTTCACACCTGGACTTGGGGCCTGTGGGGAACCTGAGACACCCCCTCCGCAGACGGCCGCCCCCAGTGCCTCCAGCCCATCTCCCCTCCCCCCACCTGCCGCAGTTACAGGGACCGCGGGGAGCGCCTGCCCAGCCCCGCGGCTCCCCGGGGGGCCCGTGAAGACGGTGCTCTGTTTTATTCTCAGTTCCCCTGCGGGGCCAGCCCTGTTTCTCTTCACGCCGTCACCCAAACTGTGGGCCGGGCGCCCCCGTGGCCCCCAGCCGCCCCCACCCGCTGCGGCTGTCCCAGGAAGGCAGACACGGAATAGTGGGTCCATCTCTCTAAGCCACTGGACTCTTTTTTGGGAAGCCAAGCCGCACTGTCCAGCCTGCAGGCAGGTGGGGTTTGCGGTTCATCCACGGCAGCCACGCCCCGCGTGTCCCGTGAGGCCGTCTCCCTGGGGTCACCCAGCCCCCGCTTGCCCTGGGGTCGCAGCCTGAGGGCGGGGAGTGCCTGGGCCTGGCCTCGGCGTGCGTGGGCCCCTTCCCAGCGCCCCAGTGGGAGCCTCCCGGCCCCAACTTTCCTCTGCGGCTGGAAGGGAACCTGGATGTTTCACCCTCAGCAAATGGGCAGACGAAGAATGTTCTCACGGAGCCAAACGTGACTCAGGATGGAAAGTGGAGGTGGAGGTGCCGTGGGGCCGCCTGTGACATCGCCTCAGTGTGAGGACCCTCTCGTCCCCACCACAGTGCGGGGCCCTGGACCCCAGGATACTGCTCCCCACGCGGGGGGGCGGGGGCGCGAGGGGGAACCTGCCTGCGGGTGATAGGACCCCCCCGGGGCAGTGCCCAGGGATCCACCGGCCCCAGCTCAGCACCCCGCCAGGTGCCCAGGGCCCCCAAAGCCCGCCGTGAGCCTAGCTTGGGATTAAAGCTGGGCTCGCTGTCCGTCTCTTGGTGCCGCGGTCACTGGTCTAGAACATACCGCCTCAGAGCCGTGCCCCTGGTTCCTGACCGCGTGTTCCGTGGACACCGCGAGCGCGGATTTGCTGCGGAAAGGTTTTCCGAGGGACCCGTGCGGTTTGCTGCTGTGCACCGGGCGGGTGTGTTTGGACCAGACACCTGACTGCTCTCGGGTGACCCGGGCGGGGTCGCATTTTGCTTTTGCTCCTGGTGCCCCCCGGCTTCATGCCGCTGCTCCCCTGCCCTGCTTCTCGCCTCCGTATTTCCTCGTGTTGCCTTTTAACTTAGCTCTTGGCTTCACCTCAGTGTGGCTGCGTACTTTCCGTTTTGGCTCCTCCAACAGAACGTAGGAGCCCCCAACCACATAACCCTTCTTTGGAGAAGCCGTCCCCCTGCCTTCTCTGCCTCCGTGTTGTCTTAAAAAATGTTTGTAGGGGCGCCTGGGGGGCTCGGTTGGTTGAGCATCTGACTCCGGCTCAGGTCATGATCTCACGGTTCGTGGGTTCGAGCCCCGCGTCGGGCTCCGTGCTGACAGCTCGGAGCCTGGAGCTGCTTTGGGTTCTGTGTCTCCGTCTCTCTCTGACCCTCCCCTGCTCGCTCTGCCTCTCCCTCAAAAATAAATAAAAACATTAAAGACTTTTTAAATGTTTGTACTTGTTTATCCTGTGCCTGATTTCTTTTGAATTACCAGTCTTTTTTAGAGCAGATTTAGGTTGACAGAAAAATCGAGCAGGAAGTACAGGGAGGTGCGCACCCTCTCGCCGGCTTGGTTTCCCGCCCCTGCTAAGGAGGCACACTCGTTACAACTGATGACCAGTATTGCTACATTGTTACTCTCAACTTAAGCCCCCAGCTGACAGTGCGGGTCCCTCTCGGTGTGGACCAGTGTGTAATGAGAGGTGGCCTCCATACAGCATCTTACACGTAGCTTCCCTCCCCTTCCGGCCATCCGTTCCCCCAGCCCCAGCAGCCTTTCCTGTGTCTCTGTACGTCTACCTTTTCCCAGAATATCTGCGTTGGAAGCACACAGTCTGTAGCCTTTTCCGACCGACTTCTTTTACTTGGAAATATGCATTTCAGGTTCTGCCATGTCCTTTTGTGGCCTCTCGATCAGAAATCCACGATCACTTGAGTTCTGTTCCCTGGCTGGGCCATTTAGTTCCAGCTGCTTCGAGATCCTCATGATCCTTGCTGTTGTTCTTAAGCAGATTGTGATGTGTCTGGGCGTGATTTTCTTCCCGTTTAGCCTGTTGGGGATTTGCTGAGCTTTGTTAAAGCTGTAAATTTGTGGGGCGCCTGGGTGGCTTAGTCAGTTAAGCGTCCGACTTTCGCTAAGGTCATGATCTCGCGGTTCGTGGGTTCGAGCCCCGCGTCGGGCTCTGTGCTGACTGCCAGCTCAGAGCCTGGAGCCTGTTTCGGAGTCTGTGACTCCCTCTCTCTCTGACCCTCCCCTGCTCACGCTGTCTCTCTCTCTCTCTCTCCTAGAAATAAATAAAACATTAAAAAAATTTTTTTAAAAAAAGAAGGCCAGACTTCTTTAAAAAAAAGCTGTAAATTTGTCTTTCCCCAAATTTGGGACGTTTCTGCTATTACTAGTTCAGATGTTTTCTGCACCACTGTTCTCCTCCCCCCCACCCTGGGGACCCTAACGCCATGAACGGGGGACCTCGACACTATGCGAAGGGTCCCCAAGCTCTGTGCCTTCTCCTTGTTTCCAATCTTACTTCTCCTTTGTTGTGCAGGTGGGAAATTTTCCATGGATGTATCTGTATGTTCGCTGATTGTTTCCGGTCATGGCCATTTATTAAGCCTGCCTATTTTTTTTTTTAATTTCAGCTATTTTCTTTCAGTTCTAAACTTTCTATTTAGTTCTTTTTTGTGGTTTCTGTTTCTCTGCAGAGAATTTGAATCTTTCCATTCACTTCAAGGGTATTTTCCTTTACCACATAGAGCATAGTTATGACAACAGGTGCTTCAAGGTCTTTATCAGATGATGGCAGCGCTGGGCCATGTGGGGGGACACCTGTTGCTTGTCATTCTCTTGAGGATTTTTGTGGTTCCTTGAACACCAAGTAATTTTGGATTGCTGGGATTATCCTTAATGTTTTAAATATTATGTTGTGTAGGCTCTGGGTCTTATTAAAATCCTCTGGGAAATGTTGACTTTCTTTTTTTAATTTTACCTATTTTTTTAAGTTAAAATTTTTTTGATCTATTTTGAGAGAGAAAGAGAGAGAGCGAGCACTCAGGGGAGGAGCAGACAGGGAGAGAGAGAGAATCCCAAGCAGGCTGCTCCCTGTCAGCACAGAGCCCGACTCAGGGCTTGAACTCATCATGAATCATGAGATCATGACCTGAGCCGAAATCAAGAGTCAGACCCTCAACCAGCTGAGCCCACCCCCACCCTGGCCCCCTTTTATCATTTTAAAGCTGCAAGCGATCAGCCTAGCTGGGTCAGACCACAGTCCATCTCACCTGCCGTGGACCAGCCTTTCCACCTCAGGTCAGCGCCCGTGGCCCTTGCTGGGCTGCAGTGGGTCCTGCCTCCAGCTCCTCCCTGTCCAGGATTTCCCCTTTCCCGCCTCCTCTGTCCAGAAGGATGGAGTCCCTTCCAGAAACGTCACTGCTCACTATTGTGAGGCTCTGAGATGCCGCCCTTTGCCAGGTCCAGAGTCCACACCTTCATGTCCAGCCATTTTAACGGGTGTGGCTGGGGGCGGGGGGCGGGATTCTCAGACCATTATTCCTCCGTTCTTTCTGAGAGCAGGAAATGTAAGCTTTTTTTAAAAAAATTTATTTTAGAGAGAGGGAGGAGGAGGAGGAGGGGCAAAGAGAGAGAGAGAGATTGAGAGAGATCTCTACACTGTCAGTGTAGAGCCCGACTCGAGGCTCAATCTCACAACCCTGGGATCATGGCCTGAGCTGAAATCCAGAGTTGGACACGACTGACTGAGCCCCCCAGGCGCCCTGCAAGAAATATAATCTTTATGAAATCCAGGAAAACAGGGGTGCCTGGGGGGCTCCGTCGGTTGAGCATCCGACTTCAGCTCAGGTCATGATCTCACGGTTCGTGGGTTCGAGCCCCGCGTCGGGCTCTGTGCTGACAGCTCGGAGCCTGGAGCTGCTTCGGATTCTGTGTCTCCATCTCTCTCTGCTCATGCTGTCTCTGTCTCTCTCTCAGAAATAAATAAAAACATTTAAAAATAAAAAAAAATTTAAAAAAGGAAAATGATGTCATTCATATCGTAAGCCTCACACTTGAGGATTGAGGACTCTCTTTTCCCCTGACTCACTGGTGAAGAGTGATCGGATGGTCAGCGGGTGACTCTGGTGGGCTTCCGGGCTGCCCAGAGATGGGGGCGGGGGCTGCTGCCAAGGGCCCGCCTCGCAGCAAGCAGCCCCAGAGGCGGCTCCTTGGGCCAGGCTCCAGCGGGAGGGGTTTGACCCGAGTCACGAAGCTGTGTCGGCCACACACGGCCTCGCCTTCCTCTCTGTGGTCTCTGCCCCTCCCAAAACACCAACAGGGTCCGGAGAGCATCGCGGCCGGGCGGCCACACCGTATGTCCCCCTGAGCTGTGGCCCCGCTCGTCTCTGGGGGGCTGGGTGCGTGGGGCCCGCAGGCATCCTGTCGCTGACCTCTCCCGGCTCCGTTCCACATCCTGGGACAGTGATGGGGTTTGGCCCAGCCCATCGTCCGCCACGAATCTGGGAAGAGGAGACGCTGTTGCACGGCAGGAACTGGTGGCCGTCCTGTGATCTGCCTGTCCTGGCCTCTTGGGAGCGTCGAGAAGGTTCTCCTTGTGGACGCCGAACGCATGTGGGAGGCGCTGGGGGTTCAGAAGCTGAGATCCAGGCCAGCGCTAAGAGCGGACCCCGTGGTTTAACATGGAAACACGTGCACCAGCCGAGCCATCTACACCATGTTCCTCAGCGGGGAGTATAGACAGGCAGCGCTGAGGATCCAGGACGGGATCCAGGCAGCAGAGCTGGCTCACGTGCGCAGCCAGGAGGGCGGGGGGCAGCAGGTGGGCCGGTGGCTGGAGCCAGGAGGGTCTTAAAGCTGGGCCTGGGGTGCAGGGGGGGGCGGGCGTGCAGAAGAGGGAGGTGGAGGCACGGCCCGGGATGCGCAGAGGACGGCTTCACTGCCGCGCGTCTGAGCCGTCGGGGTCCTTCCCTGCCCGGCGAGCATGTTCTGGGCCGGGTGGTGACGGAAGCGGCCTCTGTGGGGAAAGCTGCGAAGCTGTGGGGCCTCGGTCTGGAGGCGAAGCTCGGACTTTCCCGCTGGCAGAGGAAGCCCCGCAGGGGTGCGGCCCCCAGCACTGGGAGGGCCACCTGTTTCCTCTTACTTCTCAGGAGTCACGAACAAACGCGCGGTGAGACTGCTCTGCTCTGAATCCTGGAGCCCGTGGGGGCCTGGCGTCCTGGGGGGACAGACAGCTGGCCCCACTGTGCCGGGAAGCGCCCGTGTGCCCGCGAGCGTGCAGCCCGGGTTTGGAGCCACAGAGCACCCCGGGGCCCCTCTGTGCGCGGTGCCTGGGAGTCCTGGCCTCACACGCCCAGGGCAGCGAGGGGTCTGGCCCTTCTGACCTCATTGCCCTTCAGGGCCACAGGCCTGCCTGGTCCTGACAGCCGGGGGCCGGGGGTGCCTGTCCCGGGGAAGCTGAGAAGTCACCTGTGCGCCCTGGGTCAGCGCGTCTGAGCAGCTGGGGGCCCAGGAAAGGAGGGGCCTCTCGCTCTTGTGCTCACTGGCGTGGGTCACGTGGACCCAAGCTGGCTTTGCCCGGGGCCCCCAGAAGGCAGAGCGTGTGAGCGTGTGTGCCGTTGAGGGGAGATGCTCCAGACACACGTACTGGATGCAGTCACACACTCATACGTGCTCACACACACACACACATGCTCACACATGAGCACAGATGTACCACAGTGTGCTCACACGTGTGCTCACACGTGAATGCACACAGTCACACACACAAACTCACACACATAGTTGCACATGTTGCATACCTGAGCTCACACACACACGAGCACACACCACAGTGTGCACACACACACACTCACACACGAACTCACCTAGACAGTAACACACGAGCACACACCCACACGCTCCTGCATGAACTCACACACCATCACACACACACACACGCTCACACACGCAATTCACACCACATACGGGCACACACATCAGTTCTCACGCACACACACATTAGAGTGAGTCCCAGGCAGCTTTTCTGGGTGCGGGTGAAGCCACCCGGTCACTCCGAGCTCTGGGGGTCCCCGCAGCGGACACAGGCCCCCCTGTGGGAGGAACAAGCTGACTATAAACAAGTCCACACACAGAGAAATAAAGCCGGTGCACAGCCCACCGGGGCTGGAGCGCGGGAGTCGCTTCTGTGAACACGTCATCACTCTGGGCGCAAAAGGGGTGTGAGGCGCATGCGTGCGCGACCATCTCCCAGAGGCCACAGCTGCCACCCACGTGCTCGCACCACGGAATGGAACCCACGCGATGGGTCGCCCCGTTTCCGCTCAGGCCACCACGGAGCCCGCTAGGTGGTGCCTGCGCAGTCGGGATTGGGGTGCAGGATCAGGGGACGGCCCCCTGACGCGGCCACGCGGCCCCAGGAGCACAGGACGCCGCTGCTGGTGGCTCAGGGGCAGGGGGTCCAGGTGAGGGCTTGCGTCCCCCAGGCGGGGGGGAGCCTCGAGGCTGCCATGTGCCCCCCTCCCCTGCAGCGTCCGGAAGCAGCCTCCTCGCTGGCCTGGGTCCCATGCCTGCACCTCTGGGCTCCCTTGGGTCCAAGCCCCCTGAAAGACAGAAGATCCCGCCACCCCAGTGCCCCTGCGTGTCTGTCGGGCACCCACTCACCCACCCACACCCCAGGTCCCATGACCTGCCCACCCTGCCCCCCGCCTCCAGCCCCTCCCCGCGTCCTGCCCCACGGACCCTCAGCAATGCGCTCACTGGCTCGCTGACTCTTACTCATTCTGTGGCCCCTGGCACCAGGTACGGGGGGGGGGCAGCGACATTAGGTGACGTGACCATGGGGAACAGCAGTCCAGGGGGCAGACAGGGTAGAAACGAGGGCTTGTGGAGACACAGGAGTCGTGTGCAGGGAGGGCACCGGGCCTGCCCGCGTCCCAGGAGCCCCTCCGGACCCCTGCATCGGGCTCCCCTGCCGCCAGTGTGTTCTGTGCGTGGCCCCTTCCCTCCTCACCCTACCAGCGCCAGCATCCGCCTGATGGCTGCACCCCTTCCGGGGGGCCTCCCCCGCCAGCTTGGGGGCCGGCCTGCAGCAGGGGACGGGGCAGCCGGGTCAGTGGGCCCGGGCTTGTGGGGACAATGATGCAGCATCAGAGGCTTGTCACCGTGTGGGTCAAGCAGAGGCCCGTGGGGGTCGACTGCAGGCTCCCACCACGTCCCAGCCGGGGCCCTTCTCCACGTGTGCGCCTCTGCAGGGCGGGCGCGGGGCGGGGCCGCGTGCTGACCTCTCCTCCCCGGGCCCCCAGGCTGCCACGCCAGGTTCCCCGTGCGGGGGCTCACAGGCCCTGCCCCGTGCCTGGGGGGAGTGCCCCTAGCGCACCTACAAGGGCTCAGTGTCCCGACCCTGCTCTCCTTGGGCGGCTCCTGTCCAGCGAGGCCCGTCGGCCGGGCCGGGTCAGGGGAGAGACGAGAGGCTGCCAGCCAGCACCCGGGACCCCTCCCTCCTCTCCCTCCCCCACGTGCCAGGTCCTCCACAGCACGTGTGCACGCGCACACACCGTGCACACGTAGCACACACACAACACGCACAGGTATCACACGCACACAACCACCTGTGCACACGCACACATGCACCTTTATCACACACTCACACACATACCATGTGCGCACACACATGCACACATACCACATGCGCACACACACACACACCACGTGTGCACACACTCCACATGTGCATTCCTGGACCCATGCACACACACCACACGCACAGGCACACACACATACGACGTGCACATGCACACATATGCACGCACATGCACACATGTGCATATACACTACACACACAGATACACATAGTACAATACAGATACCATGCACACATGTGCGCATGCCACACACATGTACATGTTGCACACATGTGTACACATGCGCACGTATATGCACACACCACATGTACACACAGCAGACACATGCACACATAACACACATGCACACACACCACACCTACACTGCACACAAACACACACACTCCAGCCCTTTCTCACGCTCCCTCCTCTGTGCTGTGGACTCTGCAGCCCCAGGAGGAGATGACAGGCAGGGGGAGGGGAGGTCCCGGGCTCCCGAGGGCCCAGCCTGGGGGGGGGGCGCTGGCCGGAGGGCGGTGCCTGTGATGACACCATCTGGGGCCCAGCGGGCAGGGAGGGGGGCAGGGCGAGGCCAGCGGGCTGAGCGGGTGGGGTGGGGAGGGCGGGGCGGGTGGACGCTGGCTTTTCCAAGAACCAGGGTGGAGCGGGACAGTGGCAGAGGCAGGTGCCAGGGCCCCGGGGTGGGGCGGGTCGGAGGGCCCCTGACTGGGGGAGGGGCGGGTTGGAGGATCCCTGAGGGACGGGAGGGGCATCGTCTACAAGGGTGCGTTTCAGTGTGAAGTTTAGGGAGGCTGGAAGGACGTGGGCCTGGTGTGGCAATGAGGGGCCATGGGGGAAGCCCCTACCCGGCCCCCTTGGGGGAGTGGGGGGGGCCCTGAGGTGAGAGGGCACAAGGGAACCATGTGCGCAGGGTGGCTCCGGGGCCTCTGCCCACGCCCGTGTTCTCAGAGGGCGCAGGGAGGCTGGGGCGGATGGGCGGGAGGTGGGTGGGGTGCGGAGCCCTGTGGGGAGACACGTGGATGCCCCTGGAGCCAGAGCCACGGGACTGGAGGCGGGGAGGGGCGCGGGCACACGAGATGGTTGTGCGGTGTCTGCGGAGACTGAGGGAGGAGGGTGTGAGTGTGCATGGGGCGCCTGTATGTGTGCGCGTGGTGTGCAGGTGGTGTGTGTGAGCGTGTGGTATGTGGGGGTGGCACGTGAGTGTGCGTGTGGTGTGCCTCCATGTTCTTTGGATCCTCAGGTCCAAGCTCAGGCAATGGGGTTTCCCAAGGGCTGGAAGCCTGGAATTTGGCCCTGAAATAAATACTTTGAGAACTAAGGCGGGGGGAGACATTGGAAATCTCAAAAAAATTCCCTTTAATGCAAGGGGTTTAGCTAAGAAAAAAAACCCACTAACTTCAAGGAGCCGTCCTGAGGTCAGGATGTGGCCAGCATGTGCTTCTGGCCCTGAGCAATAGGACCAGAGCTCTGGAATGTTCCAGACACCTCAAATCTCCGCTTGGCTTTCGGTTCTGTCCCCAAGCCAAGGAGCAGATCTAAGGAAGTCTCCACCAGGGACTGATTGATATTCGAGGGGTCTGTTCTGGCTCCAGGGGGGCGAGGTTGCGGCCTGACAGGCACCCCGAGGGCAGAGTTGACCCCAGAGCCCCCCCTCCAGTGCCCTGGCCTCCATCCCGCATCAGAGCAGGGGCCACGAGTTGCCTGCCTGGGTCTCTGTAACTTGCTCCCCAAGCTCTTGCCCGGGGGGGAGCGAACTCAGCAGAACCCCAGCCCCACGACTCGATGGCGATGCGGCGGGGGTGCTGCAGAAGGTGCCAGGGCAGGAGACCCTGACTACGCCCTTCCCCGCCCCCGGGGCCTCCGGACCCGTGTGCCCAAGGCCCGCAGACCCAGCGGTTCCCGGAACAGCGGGCCACACGCGGGTCAAACAAACCACTCAGTGCAATTCCCGTGATTGGAGATTTCCAAAGATCAATCGTGCATGGACTTTGTGATCTGAAATGACATCAAAGAACATGCGTCCTTTGGATGACATTTGGGATTCCTGCCATTCCTAAAAACTTGCACAATTTTAGTCCCGGAAGAGGGAGAGCCAGGCCCTCCCCTGTGACCTCTGCGGCGGAGGGGGGTGCCGCGTGGGGAACACGTGTCCGCGGGGAGCTAAGAGGTGTGCAGAGACGAGTCAGGGCCGCTCCGTCGCCTGTGGCTTCCCCTGCGGGGTGTCTGCATGGGGCGCCAGCGGGTTTTGGTCCCCAGCCCTCTGTTGGTGGGTCATTTCCAGAAGACAGAACTGGAAATACAGCGCGGCATTTCCGTCACGTCGGGGCCGGAGCGCCCAGACCCGGGCCGCACCAGCAGCTCTGGGAAGATGGTGATGTGTGGAAGGCGGGCACAGGGACCGCGGCCGGCAGCGGGTCAGGGCGGGTTGGAGACCTGCCTGCTCACTGCGGCCGGTGCTGCCTGTGGGCTTGGAACTCAGCATCAGGGCAGGATGGCCCACAAGGTGCCTCTCTGCCGTGTGAACCTTCCAGAAGGGTGGTCACCAAGCTTTCCTGATTGCAACAGTCTGAACGTTAGTGGCCCTGAAATTCTTGTGTTGAAACCCCAATCCCAATGTGACGGTATCTGGACGTGGGGCCTTTGGAAGGGGTTGGTCGTGAGGGTGGGGTCCCCGTGAATGGATTCGTGCCCCCCGTAACAAGAGACACAAGACAGAGCTTGCGTGAGGGTGTGTCAGGACGCGGCAAGGAGATGTGGGACCTTGGACTCCCAGGCTCCAGGACTGTGAGGGACAAGTGTCGACTGTTTGAGGCCCCCAGTCTGTGATATCCTATTCTGTTTTTTAATGTTTATTTATTTTTGAGAGAGAAAGAGAGAGAGAGAGGGAGACACAGAATCTAAAGCAGCTCCAGTCCCTGAGCTGTCAGCACAGAGCCCGACACGGGGCTCAAACCCATGAACCGTGAGATCATGACCTGAGCCGAAGTCGGACGCTTAACCGACGGAGCCCCCCAGGCGCCCCGGGTCTTTTCTTTACTGAGATGTGATTGGCATGTAGCATGACATTAGTGTCAGGTGCAGGGCATAATTACGTGACATTTGTGTATATTGTGGGAGACCAGTCGGTCCGGCTGCCGTCCTTCGCACAGACTTACAATTCATTAGTCTTTCAAAGGGCTCAGCTTACTGATCAGCCCCTTCTGTCACCAGGACAGGGACCCGCCCGCCACCCCCACGCCCCCCCCAGGACCAGGCAAGTCCTTCACTCGCCTGGGCCTCAGGCTGTGGCCACGTGAGGCTGGGCCTGCATCTGCAAATCCATAAGAAAGAGCCAGTTCCTGTGGGGGAGGCTTAGCCGGGGTCCTCACCCCGGGGCCCAGCGGGGAGCAAAGCCCGTGCCCTGCGACACCCGTGAATTGCCTTCTCTCCCCACTGGGAGAGGTACCGGCCCCCACTGCCTGGGGTGAATCCAGGACACAGCCCCCAGGGTCGTGTCTCTCAGGGCCTCTTTGTTTCCTGGAATCCGGTTGACAAAACGCTGGTGGAAGGAATGATCTGGAGGGAATAGATTTAGGAATGTGATCGCTTGCTTAGGAAAATGAGTTTACTCAGAAAAACAGGCCTTACACAAGAAAGAGGGAGGTTTCCTTCCCCAGGCCCCACTGTCAGGAGCGGGGCGGCCGAGGGTGGCTGTGGGTGGCTGTGCGTGTGGCGGTGCTGGCATGGGCTGGGCTCAGTCAACAGGGCTCAGCCCTGGCCCCAGGCTCGTGGTGGGCGTGGGGCTCCAGCGCGCAGGCCGGTCGGTGCACACACGGCTCCCCTTAAACTACAATTGGCTCCATGAAGCAACGCAGTGATTTGTCAAAGCGAATGTGCGTGAGCAGGCCGCCCCGGGCCCAGCCCGGAGTCCCCGGGACCCTCACCCGCCTGCGAGGACTGTGGTCAGGCAGCTTGTCAGACGGCTGGGCTGCAAACAGGCCAGCGCCTCCTCCGCCGCCCGGAGCCCAGCTTCCAGGGGTGGGCCGTGTCTGTGCAGGCGCAGGAGCCTCTCTGTGGGGCAGTCAGAGCCTGCAGCTGCTGCATTTGTTCAGAGTGACCGGGCCTCAGCCCGATCCTCCTCCTCCTCCGCCTTTCTAATTGATAGACTTAATTTCTTTTATAGCAGTTTTCCACTTTGCAGAGGATTTGATGGGAAAGTACAGGTTCCACACACCCCCCCCCTTCCCTGTGGGAAGTGCGCTACGTGTGCTCTTTACGGCCCATGAGCCGGTCGCGATGCCCTGTTATTCACTGAAGCCCGTGGTCCCCATCAGGGTTCTTTCCTCGGACTGTACATTCTTCGGGGTGGGTATTGACAAATGTAACGTGACACGTGTGGCCCATTCCGTAACCATTCAGAGGAGCCCCCACCCCCTCCCCGACCCCCAGTAGCTCCTGATCTGTTTGCTGTTTCCATTGCTTTGCCTTTTCCAGAATGTCACAGAGCTGAAATCACACACTCGATTCTTTTTAAGGACGCAGTGTGTGAAATTTTAGGGCAAAAGTGCTGACTCAGGTGGGCTTCTTGGTGGGTTTTCTGCTCTTGCACTGGAGTCTGTCCACACTGGTCCTGATTTTCCTTGGGTGGTGAGGTTAGTGTATGCGATGATTTTCTTTGTAGGACCCAAGGGCGGCTGCAGCTGGAGAGGCCGCAGTGGCCTTCTAGGGGAGCCCCGGGCAGGGTGGGAGGTAGCCGCTTCTCCAGGCCTGGAAGCAGATAGAACTCCATACAGGCAGCGGGGCCAGTCTGCTCTGACCCTGCAGAGGGGACAACCAGAGTCTTATTAGAACACAGCACAATCCACAAAGTGGATTCTTTGTGCATGAAGTATCATAGCACAAGTGTGCACATGTATGTTACACGAGTGTGTGCGGGGAGGTGCGTGTGTGCTGTGTGTGTCTTGTGAGAGTACGTTGCGCATGTGTCGTGTGCAGGTGTGTGGCGGCCGGGGAGGCCCCTGGCACTGCAGGATGAGCTGTGGCATCCTGGTGACTGCTGGCCTGAGGGATGAAATGAGCAGAGGGGCCAAGGGAGCGAGTCCGGAGCAAGGCGGCAGCGCACCCCTTCCTGCAGCGTTTCCAACGGACCAGCGGTGGGAGGGGCCTCGATGTCACCCTCCCGCTTGCCAGGGTGGGGTGGGGTCCTCATCCAGGGTGCTCCCCACTGCCCCTGGGCTGGGCTGGCCCCCCGCTGATGGAGCACATGAGGCACAGGGAGGCGCTGCAGTGGAGCTCGCAGTTGGCCATGAGCGCTTCCAGATGGAGGCGAGACCCCGTGTGCCAATGGACAAACGAATGCTGGGCTCTTCTGTGTGCCCAGCTCTCCTCACCAGAGCGGGGGGCTGTGACAATGACGTTAATGCTGCTGCTGGTGGTGGTGGTGGATGATGGCGATGCAGATGCGCTGGGGTTGGTGTAGATGGTGGTGGTGGTGGTGGTGGTGGTGCTGGTGGTGATGTAGACGTGCTGGGGTAGGTGTAGATGCTGGTGGTGGATGGTGGTGATGTAGACACGCTGGAGTTGGTGGTGGTGGTGGTGATGATGTAGATGCTCTGGGGTTGGTGTAGATGCTGGTGGTGGTGGTGGTGGATGATGGTGATGTAGACACATGGGGTAGGTGTAGATGCTGGTGCTGGTGGTGGTGGTGATGTAGACATGCTGGGGTTGGTGTAGACACTGGCGGCAGCATTAGTGGAATGTTTGGGGGGCCCACTGACCCCAGTCGAGGGGAGGAGGGTACGGCGTGTCTGCTGTGGACTCAGCTGGACCAGTGAGCCCAAACTATCCGGGTCACCCCGGGAGCCTGGTGGGCACCTGTTTGCTTGAGCACCGCAGGCGACTGGGGAGGCTGGGGGCCTGCTCGTGCCCAGGGTAGAGACGTCCTGGTGGGGGAGCCCCGTGGGCTGCCCAGGGTAGCTCTCTGGGCATTAGCAGGGGGTCACTGGAGGAGGGATCCACGTGGCCGGCCCAGCACGTGGCTGCTGGCCACCAGGCTGGCGCCATGGGTTGACTTTGCATAATGCATGGAGCACAGACTTTCTGTACCAAGGTCCCACGTGCCTGGGGGCACCTGGGGGGCTCAGTCGGTTAAATGTCTGACTTTGGCTCAGCTCATGATTTGGCTGCTCATGTGTTCAAGTTGAGCTGACAGCTCGGAGCCTGGAGCTGCTTCAGATTCTGTGTCTCCCTCTCTCTCTGCCTCTCCTCTGCTCATGCTCTGTCTCTCAAAAAAAAAAAAAAAAAATTACAAAACAAAAAACCCATGAGCCTGGCAGAGCTGCCTGGTGGAGGCCAGATGGGACCGTGGCCTTCAGTCTAGGGACATGGCAGCCAGGGTCTCGTGGCTGAGCTGGGAGCTCATGCTGTCACTATGATCACAGCCACGTGGGGAGGCTCCCTGGACCCCTGGGTGACTTCTGATGAGGGACAGCTGGGCCTATAAGCACCTGCTACAGCTCTCAGGCCCCAGAACCTTCATCAGGACGAGGACTCAGAGCACAGGTGGCTTATTAGGGGGATGATCTCGGGAACAGGATCAGGAAAGCAGGAGAAGGTGTTGAGTTGCCATCTGCCGAGTGCACCCCAGGCTGCATTTAGCCATCGGTTCTGTCCCTCATCGATGGAGGTGGCCCCAGGACGCCCGGGCAGACAGACACTGGGCCGTGCTCCCGAGAGGTGACAAGCTTCCAGTGCAAAGGGCCTGTAGGCTGAAGGGCACTGTCCCTGGGGTCACACGCAGAACCACGGCCTCCCTCCTGCCTGGGTCCCACCTGCTGCCAGCACACGCGGGGACCTGCTTCCGGGAGTGACGAGCCCCCTACTGGGGCAGCCCATGGAGCAGTCGGGTGGTGGGGAGGCCGCCCCGGGGGCCAGCAGCCCCTTGCAATGCCCTGGCCTTTAAGTAGGAAAGCAAAGCGCAGCGAGACTCAAAAATGGAGGGAATTTGGCTGTGATCCCCTGAGCGTGAGGTCAGGAAGTGGTGGCCTGGGTCCCCAGGAGAGCTCCCGCGTGCCCCGCCTGAGCACCTGCCTGAGCCTCCCCGCAGCCGGCAGCCTGGACCCCAGCTCCGTCCACAGGCCGCGCGTGTCCTTTCCACATCCCGTGGATGGGGATGTGGACTCTGCTCTCATCAGGAACTCAGGAGGGGGTGACCCACTGATGAAGTCACGGTCTGAGCGGGTGGGAGGGTTTCCCCGGGGTTTGCTCCTCTCCTGGGGGCCATTCCAGCTGATCAGTGAGTGCTGGGCAAGCGTGCCCTTCAGAGCAGGGGGAAGCAGGGGGAGCAGAGGGGAGCGGGGGGAGCGGGAGGGAGCGGGGGGGAGCGGGGGGAGCGGGGGAGCGGGGGGAGCAGGGGGGATCAGGGGGGAGGAGGAGGAGCAGGGGGAGCAGGGGGAGCAGGGGGAAGCAGGGGGGATCGGGGGGGGAGCGAGGGGAAGCGGGGGGGGCAGGGCTGTGTGGCCGCATCACGGTGTTTCTGCTCCGAGGTCCCCGCAAGCCCTCAGGAGCCCGGGGCCACCCGGCTCCACCCAGCATGCGTCCTGTCCGGGCCTCAGCGCCCAGGCTGGGGCGGGCGGGCTTGGCCGTGCTGCTCTCACTGGGCATGCCCGGAGCTGTGTGCGGGTCTGAGCACTGCCTCCGGCCACTCAGCCCCCGGGGACCCCAGGCTTGCCTCGGGGCACGGCCCCCCCAGCCCCGGCCCAGGGGAGAGGAGCAGCCCCCGCTGCTGCCCTGCTGGCCACCTCCAGAATGGCCCTGTGGCCTTGGGGCAGGTGACTCGCCCTCTCTGTGCCTCAGCCGCCTCCTCCTTGAAGGGGGCCAGGGGTCTTGTGCTCCTCACGGGGCTGCAGCAGACGCTGCGTTCCTGCCCCTTCCATTTCCAACCTGGCGTTTCTGCTGCAAATTCCTTCTGTCTGGCCGGCTCCCGGGCCGCCCCCCCCCCCGGGCGCGATAGCCCCTATAGTCGTGTGCAGCACACGCGAGGGCCTCACGCAGCTGGGGTCCGGGCCCCTCACCCCACGCTTGGGAGGCGTCGTAAGAGCAGGGCGTACTGACCGGACAGGGCAATGTCTGGTCCCAGCACTGCATGTGAGCGGAACTAAAGAGAACCTTCTGAGCCCGAAGCAGGCCGGGCGGCACCCTGCCGGCCTCCCTCGGGACCCCCGTCATCGACACGGTGACGTGCGGACAACGGCTCTGAGGAAAGGTTCCCGCCGTTACAGGTCGTCGGGGGCTGAGCTCTGGACGTCCCGGCCCCGGGGCAGCGGGGCGGCCGGGTGGTCATGCTGACCACGTCCAAGCGCCGATGGGCGGCTTTGCACTTCGTGTCTCGGGCGGTGGATGTTAAATGCTCCGTGCCTCAGTTTCCCCACCTGTCAGTGTGAGGGAGCACAGCCCCGCCTTCCACAGACCGAGCGGTGGACCTCCGGACCGACGGCGTCTGTGGCCGGATGCCCCCCGGCCCCGCCCCCGCCTGTGGCCTTCGGCTCTCGCCCTGGCTGAGCTCCATGTTCTGTGAGGAAACCGCTGTCCCAGGGTCCCACTGGCTGGCGGGCTCTCTGTCAGGCCTCCACTTGGCCGCCTGCGTTCACAGCTGGCTGAGCGTCCTTCCCACCACCAGGTGCTTCCGGAGGATGGAGGCATGGCGGCCTGCCCGAGCTCACACAGCGAGGCCGGCCTGGGTGGAAAGTCTGAAAGGGGTTCCGGAACTCCCTCGGGCACAGGGGATGACGGGGGCGACGCTGGGCCCCCGGTGGGATCCCCGGAGCCCCCTGGAGAGCGTGCGGGGGTCCTCTGTGCCCCAGTCATGGACAAGCATGGGGCTGGGCAGGGCCTGCCCCCCCGCGAGCAGGGACGTGCCCCCGACGCGCCCGGGGTTCCCGCCCCAGCGGGCATGTGCGTTCTTGAAGGCGTTCTCCCTGAAATGCAGCCGGCGGTCCGGGGGCTCCCTCGGGAGCTCTGTGGTTTCCAGAAGGAAGCCTCGCGCCCACACCCACCAGTGGGCTTCCTGAACGCAGAGCCTGGTACCCGGTTTCCCAAACGTGCACGACAGCGCAAGGCCCGGCTCGCACACAGATGCCAGGAGTCCTGGCACCTGTTCTGTGCCTTTTCCGCTGTGTCACCCAGACCCGGTTGCCCACACCTGGAGGGGACGCGGGGGACCCTTCCTGTCCGCAGCCACAGGGGGATGAGCAGGCTGGCTCCTGGCACCACTGGGTCACGCTGGACGCGCTCAGGAGCCCTGACCCTGAGACCCCGATGAGCCCCAGACTCGCATCTGGCAGCTCCGAGCTGGGCGACGGGGTCAGAGAGTGGAGTCGGCTGAGGGACGCGTCCTCGGTGCCCACACCCGGCACTGTGCCTACTCGAGGCTGTGGGCTGGACGCCTCCTCCCACTGGCCGAGAGGCCCTGGGGATTGCAGCCTAGTGACGGAAGGGATGGGGATGGCTCAGAAGCTGGTCCAAGTAGCCCGTGGGTGGAGCGGTTTAGGGAAGGGTCACTTTTCCGGAAGGTGCAGAAAGGGGGCTGATGATAGAAGCTTAGAAGGTTGGGGGGGTTGGGGAGGTGCTGAACCACGGCACCGAGCGGCTTGCCCACAGGCTCCGAGCCAATGGGAGAGGCAGCCTGAGCGAAGACTGGCCCTGGTCACTCGTGGGGCAGAGAATGTCCACTGGGACAGCCTGAGACCCCTGCATGGGGGGCTGCAGGCTGCGGGCGCAGGGGGTGGCCTGGGCGCGATGAGGTCCGGGGCCCAGGGTCACCTCTCCAGCCAGGCCTCCCTGCTGACTGTGGCCCCCGTGTGGCCAGCGGACCGACGGTGCGTCATCTCGGCCCTGGCAGCCCCCCTGGCAGGCAGCTGGGCATGTGTCCTTGTCTCCTGTGCCCGGACGTGGGGGGACACGTGCATGAGACAGAGGTGTGGCCCCTCACACCCGCGCACTGATGAACGCCGATGGGCACCTATGGGGCACCTGGCCCGTCCTCCACGGACGCCTTCTTTCTGAATGGCTCTTTTTATTTATCTATTTTTATTTTTAAAAAAGGTTACGTACTTCTTTTGAGACGGAGGGAGAGAGCGAGCGAGCATGAGCAGGAGCGGAGGTGGGGGCAGAGAGAGAGGGAGAGAGAATCCCAAGCCGGCTCCACACTGTCAGGGCGGGGCTCAAACCCAGGAACCGTGGGATTGTGACCTGAGCCCAAGTCGGACGCCTAACCGACTGAGCCCCCGCGAGCCCCTTAGGCGTCTTTTTATGCAAAACGTCCCTCAAGGACATTCTTATTTCTGTCCAGAAAGCACGAGGTCTGTGGCAGGAATGACAGACAGACGTGCTGGTAACGGGGCACTCGGTCCCTCCCCGTCCAGGGGGCCTAGGTGCTGGTCCCCGGCCGCTCCCGCGCGGTGGGGCCAGGTGATGCCCGGCGGCCGCCCTGGCCTGGACCCCTCAGGCCCCTGAGTGTCCCAGGAGGCTCTCCCTGTGAGGTCCCATCGCTGTGGACATCAGGACGCCAGGGCCATCGCGGTCAGGCCAGCTGGGCGCCCCTCGGGCCTGGCCCGTGTCCCCTCGCTCCACACACATGGCCACCCCCGGGACCCTGAAAGGAGGACCCACGAGCCCCCACTCCCCTCCGCCGCCAGGCGCCCCGGGCCGAGGAGATGAAGACGCGGAGCCGTTCTGGAACACGAACCGATAATTCAGCTTCTCAGAACATCAGCGATCTTTAAAATGTTTCTTTTTCTCTTTTGGTTCAGAGTCTTAAAGGAAGCCCAGGTGCTCCTACCGCTTACTGTGTAAACAGTCGTCCCACTTGGATGTCAGTCCAGAGGTCGGGGTGTGAGGATGGGCCGCGGGGAGGATGCTGACGGGGGGCGGGAGGGGTCCCCTCCCTCCTCTCACTGGTCAGGGGACCCGGGATGCAGCAAGAACCTTGCCTGCACCTCAGTGTCTCCATCTACGAAGTGGGCCCATGATTGCCTTCTTCAGCCCAGGGAATGAGTAACCCCACAGACAGAGGGGGGGCGTGAGCCGTGCCAGGAGTGCGGCTGCTGTGTGCAGTCGGTGGTGCCGCCCAGGGGAGGCAGACCCGCAGGGGAGAGGACGCACCCCTCCCCAGCCTCCCCTCGCCCTCTGCTGCCCGGGGCCCCGAAGCCCGCAGACCCGTCTGCCCTGAGCGCCCTGAGTGTCCAGGTGCCCCCTGCCCGCCACCACCCCAAACGCTTCAGGGCCTCCCGGGATAGTGTGCCTTTTAGAATGAGGAGGAAAGAAATTCAGTTTATTTGTTGTTTCAGGGTAAAAAAAATCTTATGATTATACAATAACCCTCAAAACCTTCTGCTTTTTTTTCTAATTTTTTTTTATTTTTTATTTATTTCTGAGAGAGAGAGAGAGAAACAGCGTGAACAGGGGAGGGTCAGAGAGAGAGGGAGACACAGAATCAGAAGCTGTCTGTGCTGACAGCTCAGAGCCCGACGCGGGGCTCGAACCCACAAACCATATGATCATGACCTGAGCCGAAGTCAGACGCTTAACTGACTGAGCCCCCCAGGCGCCCCTCTGCTTTATTTTTTAATCAGAGAAAGGACCTCTGAGGATTCTCCATTCAAGACGCACTGAGAAGGCCGGCGGACGGCGCCCTCGTAGGGGAAGGTCCTCGCGGCCCAGCTCCAGCCATGGCCTCGGCCTGTGTGCTTTCCCGGGACGGGGTTTTAGGGGGCAGGGAATGTCGGGGGGCAGGCTCGCTGAATGGTTGGGGTTCAAACAGGGCCGAACTCCCTGCCCCCAGCCAAGGCCACGGTCACCAAGGTGGGGGCTCAGAACCTGGTTAGAGACCAGTGCTGTGTGTGCGGGGGGTCCCAGCTGGCATTGCATGGAGCGCCCCAAGTCCCCTTCCACTCAGGATGGAACTGGGCTCCCCCAGGCTGAGGGGCACCGGGTGGCCATGGATCGCCAGGAGCCAGAAGGGCCTGGGGCCACCCTGCTGACGCCTGGGACCCGGGCTTCTGGCCCCAGCACTGGGGGAGAATGCCGCCCCATCTGTGCTGCTTCGTCAGGGTGGCCCCCAGCCCCCCGTGGAGAACTCCCCCAGCCCCAGGAACCTGCATCCAGCAGCATTGGCGGAGAAAACATGCCCGGAGCCATTTCCAGGAGCTCCGCGTCTCTGACCCGGAGGCCCTGATGGAGAAGCTGCTTGAGGAGCTGGTGGAGGAGAAGGTCATCAGGAAATGCTGTTAATGCCTCCCGTCTGGGGGCGCCCCGCTGCGGCGGCTGGAACTTGCTGGGAGCCTCAAAAGGTCTGGCCTGTCTCCTCGGGAGCTCAAACAGCTGGCAAGATGGGGACCCCCCTGACGCCAGGACCCACTCCGACACCAGGACCCCCCTGACGCTGGGACCCCCCAACACTGGGACCCCCGACACCAGGACCCCCCCACACTGGGACCCTCCCTGATACCAGGACCCCCTGACACCAGGACCCCCCTGACACTGGGACACTCCCCTGACACTCCCCTGACACCAGGCCCCCCACACACCAAGCCCCCCCCACAACAGGACACCCACACACACACCTCAGCCCTGCTGTGTGTGAACTGTCACACTCGGGACTGTGTCACCTTTGTGTCCCCACGGGGAGTAACCAGCAGGCAGGCCGTGGGTTCTGCGGGTCTCTGTGTGTGACCTCCACCGTGGTTCTGCTCAGGGCTCCTTGTGGATGGGGCCGTTTGGCTCCCTGCTGTGAGGGCACAGCGTCCCTGGGGACTCTAACACCGGCGGGGGGGGCGTGCGAGGCCCCGCTGCGCCAGCAGGGACGTGGCACGGAGCCATGTGGAGAGAGCGGAGTAACCCCCCACCCTGCCTTGATGGTGCTCCCCTCAGATCCCCACTCCCGAAACAGCCAGCGGAGGCCAGCGTGCCCCTTGGTGGCCAGCGTGCCCCTTGGAGGCCAGCGCCCGGGCCGTAGGCCTTAATCACAGGAAAGGGCCGATGACCCTTGCCCCTTGCTCCCTCCACCTGGTTCAGAGAGGGGCGGGGTCGCTGGGAGGGGATGCATGTCCCACGAGGCGGGTCAGGGCAGGTGAACTCCGGGACCCCTCGTGACGGGAGGTGACTTGGGATGTGTGTCTGGTGTGTGTGCTTGTCAAGTGTTCTTAGTTCTGCTTGTGTGACTTGTGTCCAGGGCCCTGGACGGTGCCCACTGCGCTCCCAGGACACACGTGTGCCCGTGTGCCCGTGTGCCCGCGCCTGAGAACAGACTGTGTCACGGGCGGTGGACAAGACAGCAGCTCTTCTATCGTCTCTGGCTCTTGCTGTCCCCTCCTTTGGCCTCCAGGCCCTCGGATCCTCTTTCCTTCCAGCCATGACCCAGGTCGCCTGGAGGGAGGCCCACATGCAGGTGGGGCCTGGGGGGCACAGCCCTGGTGCACTCAGTTTGGGTGCCCACGGTGGGAACGGAGGCCCAGGTGGGTCCTCCTCTGGGCTGAAATCTCCCAGGAGACATGGAGTGCCTGGGTCCTCCGGGACACCCCCCTCTAGCATAGCACTTGGCACGTGGAGGGCATGCTCAAGCCCTGACGACTGACCCCGGTTGTCCGGAACATTCTGGACCGGGGGGAGAAATCTGCAAAGACATCCGTCCCTCCAAAGCCGGGCCAGCCTCTGCGCCCTCACGGTCCTGAGGCCTCTTCCTTCTAAACGCTTTGATGGCTAACGTGGCTTCTCCCTCCCGCCCACGGGGAAGGAGAGGCCTGAGACCCCGCAGGCTTACGGGGGTTGGGTTAGGGGCAGACTCAGCACCTGGGAACGGGGTCTGTTTCAGAGGCTGACCTGGAGCTCGCCGCCCCCGGGCTACTGGACTCCGGGGAGTTGGCCTGGCGCGTGTGGGCCTTGCACAGTGCACCCCAGACATCCCCGGGGGGACGGAGCACGGCCCCGGGGCACCTGAGGCGGCCCAGCTTCCTCCGCACCCCGGCCCCTGCCCTGTGGCGCTGGTGAGCGAGCAGGGAGAGCACGGAGCCCTGAGTGTGGTCTGAGAGCCCGCCCCAGACCCCAGGGCAGACGGTGGGGGGTGTGCAGGGAACACCGAGTGCCGGCTAGAGGGGTGGGGAGGGGCTGTGGGCTCTTCTGCACCTTCACCCTGCAGAGGCAGGGGCCCAACTAGAAGAGAGAGGCTGGCGGGCACCACTGCAGACGGACGGACGAACAGACAGGCCTGGAAGCCCTCGGTGCCTCGCCCAGCAGCACCCCTGCACTCCCAGTGGCGGGTCGTCCTGTTCTCCCAGACACCTCGGCACCCCTCCTCACTTGGGGCACAGATGGGGCCAGCCACGGGGACCCGTGTGTCCCTCAGTGGGAGTGGGGGGCCGTGACGGCGATGGAGGGGTACGTAGGGGAGCGGCAGAAGCCTATAGGCAGGGCGCCCCCTGCCCGAAGACCACAGGGGCTCCGCGAGCGTCTTGCCCACCCCCCCGCATGGGCAGTGTTGGGGGTGCTTTCTTCAAAGCCAGGATCTTGCTGCCGTGATGCTGCTCTGTCCGAATTCACTGCGTGTGAGACCCCCCAGGGCGCAGACCGCTGGCCGAGTGGGACGACCCAGCCCTGCCCCTGGGGACAGGAGTGTGGGCCCAGCCTCGGAGACAGGACCCCTCAAACGGCCATCTAGAGGCCGTGCGCAAGAACTCTCACGGAGGGCGAATCCGAAACGGGCCCTGGGTGACCCAGATGGTGGCGCTTTGACCTCTTCATCAGGATTGGAGCCCCCGGGCTCCCATGAGAGCGCCTACTCTCTATTCCCCTTAAGCCCCTGGGCACCTGGGGGTGTCCCGGCCAAGCATGGGCCCCTGGTGGCTCGGGGACCTCCCTCCTGGGGTGGGACCTCTTGACAGCCAGCCTGGCTGGGGCGCTCTCCCCAAACCGCCGCTTGTCCCCTGGGAGACTTGGAGGCAACACGCAGAGGGGGGCACCCGCGGTGGGGTCCTGTGACTCGTCACCCAAGCCGGACATTGGAGAGAAGGGGGCTGTGGACACGGAGACCAGGACAGAAGACAGAGCGGCCTCGGGCCACAGACCCACCGCCCCGCCACCGTCTGCTCTGCTGTCCCCTGGCCCGACGGCACCGAGGGCCTCCCTGTTGTGCTTCACGGCTCTGCCTCAGGTTGGGGGGGGGGGCTGCTCAGGACCGCGCCCCCCCCCCCCAGACTAGCTGCACCTGCATCTACGGTGCCTGGAGTCCTTGAGATTAATCACCTGATCTTTCCAATTAGACTCTTCCTTGATTTCAGAAGTGTGTTTACCAGGGAGTGAGGTGACCTTTTAGGAGGAAAGGGGAGCTCATGGGGTAGACTGCTAAAGCCGGCTGTGCAGTCCAGCCCTCTGGGGAGTGCGCTCACAGCCAGTGTGGCCCTGGGTCCCCAGGCTCTCAGTGCTCAGAGGAAGTGGCTTCCTTCCGGGGCTGCTTGTGGGGACAGTGAGTGCTGTCCCAGACCCACGGGGCTGGTGCGGGGACAGCAGAATGTGGCAGGTGATTGAAGGCAGAGCTGACGACGGGGCCACCATCAGGCCTCATTTGACCATTTAAGGAGCCACAGGCTGCTCGGAAAGCCCGGAATTAGAAAGGCATCCAGACCCGTGTGGCGATAAGCCTTCTGAGGACGGGAGCTGACTGCACACCGCGGCGTGGGTCCCAGCTCTCGGGGGCCGTTATCAGCACACAGACGCCGAGGGCTTGCGGCTTGGCCTGGGCTGTGAAGGGATAGAAAAACCCAAACGGGGGGCGCCTGGGTGGCTTAGTTGGTTAAGCGTCCGACTTTCGCTTGGGTCATGGTCTCGAGGTTCGTGGGTTCGAGCCCCGCGTCGGGCTCTGTGCTGACTGCCAGCTCAGAGCCTGGAGCCTGCTTCGGATTCTGTGTCTCCCTCTCTCTCTGACCCTCCCCTGCTCACGCTGTCTCTCTCTCTCTCTCTCTCTCTCTATCTCCTAGAAATAAATAAAAAACATTAAAAAAAAAAAAAAAAAGAAAAACCCAAACGGTCCTGCCACACACCAGGCTTTGCTCGCCCAGCGGCCGTGAGCCCGTACCCGGAAGGCCGCTCTATGCACCTACTTATAAAGCAGTGACCTCGTGAGGGCCTGGCAGGTGCATGGCTTCCTTGTCATTACAATGGGGAGGCGGGTTCCTGCTGCCCCAATTTCACAGATGGGGAGACCGAGTCCAAGAGGCAAAGACCCGTGCGGGTTCTCAGTCGGCGAGGACTGGGAACCCAGGCTCACCCCTGGGAGAGGGCACGTCCGTGGCTGCTGGGCCGCAGCCAGCGAGGGAGGCCAGGGAGGAGGGGCTGGACTGTGGGCCCCGCTCCCCGCCCCCTGCCCACCCCCCACCACTGCCTGCGGCTGGGCCGACCCCCGGGAGACCCCCGGGCCTCCCTGGCAGCCCCAGAGAGTCAGCTTACCAGCTGTACACGGGCGCCTTCCAGGCAGGTGCGGCTTCTGAAGAGGAGCACACTCCCAGGGTGGTGGGGAGAGGGCGTTTGAGCGTGTAGCTCGTGCAGCATGGAAGGCACGCGTCCTGTGTCCTGCTCGGCACACGCTCACCCGTCTACACCCCTGAGACCCCCACCTCTGTAATGGGATCCACGTGGAGCCCCCCAGCACCTCCGAGAGCCCCCCGTGCCCCCGCCCACTCTGCCGGGGTAACCTCTCCTCTGACCTCTGCCCTCCACCCACCACCCATCACACCCGCAGTCCGGTCTCGATGCCATGTGAACGGAAACTTCTCCCCTTGGCGCCAGGGCCGTTCGCCCGCGAGCTCCCTCCTGAGGCTCTAGGGGGCACCTGCCTGCCCTATCCAGCCTCGGGGGCTCCAGCGGCTCCTTGGCTTGTTCACGCCGCCATGTTGGAATTTCCCTCTTCCGGGAGCTCCTGGGCCCACCCTGTTCCCCCATGACCGAGTCTTAACTTGATTACATCTGCAAGGACCCTGTTTCCAAATAGGGTCCCATTCTGAGCTGACATGAATCTGGGGAGAGGACGGGGGACATTGTCCAAGCTGCTGACGTATGTGATCCAAGAACCCAATGGGAAAGCAACAGGCCTCAGACAGCACAGCAGCTCAAAGTCACACAAAAGGAAACACTCTTTTTTTTTTTAATTTGTAAATGTTTATTATTTTTTAGAGAGAGAGAGACAGAGAGGGAGCAGGAGAGAGGCAGAAAGAGAGGGGGAGACACAGAATGGGAAGCAGCTCCAGGCTCCGAGCTGTCAGCACAGAGCCCGACGCGGGGCTCAGACTCGCGAACTGCAATATCATCACTGGAGCCATTCGGACGCTTAACCGGCTGAGCCCCCACAGGAGCCCCAAAACACTCTACCTCTTACGAGGTGCGCTGCATTTTATACACACGGTAAGAGTGTGGCAGATGTGACTTCAGGAGATGCTGTGGAGGGACGGGAAGAAGCTGGGGGCAGTGGGCGGGCAGGGTGGTGGTGGCTGGGAGGCCCGGCCGGGGCAGGGCCCAGCAGGCTCTCCTGGCGACTGACAGCGAGGGGTCTCTGGCTGCTCGGCTCCCAGACTTGCGACCCGCGGGAGCCTGAGGCAAGAGCCAAACCCGGAACCCGCAGCCACACGTGAGCAGGCGCTCTGCCCGGAGGCCCCACAGCTGCAGGGGCGGGGTGTGCGGGGGCGGGGGCGGGCGGGCACCTCTGCTCAGCGGGGCGCAGGTGCCCCCTGCCTCCTGCAGGCCACCCCGCAGAGCAAGTGCCCGCAGCAGGTGGAGAGGCTCTGAGGGGCTGGAGCGTGGCTTCCCCCGGGGGCCACCTGTTTCCGGACTCTCCCCGGGGCTCCGGTTTCTGCTGCTGGGAACTCAGGCCAGAAAGGGAGCTGCCGCCACTCTGAGGTCACATCTGCTGATCGGAACGCCGAGCCCCCCGCGGGGACCCTGCGGAGCCCGGCAAGGCGCGTCCTGCCGGGAAGCCCCGGGGGGCACAGGGCGAAGTCTGGGGGGCATGAGCCGGTTTCCGGCGCCGCCGCCTCTGATGTCTGTCTGCTCCCAGCTCGCCCGTCCTCTGGGCGGGAGGCGGCTGGCCTGTCTGCGCTGGGGTCGGGAGTCCGCGTGTCAGCTTCCTGACCCGTCACCCCTCAGCCAAGAGTCTTGACCCCTCCTGCCTGATGCTCCGCTCTTTGCTGTTGAGGATTGTGGGGCGGCCTTAGCGCGGGGCCTCCCCAGGCCTGCGCTTCTGGAAGGGAGGCCCCCATGCTTGTCCCGCCCCTGGGGGACCTGGGCTGGATCTCCCCGGCGCAGCCCCCTTGTCCCTTCTGTCTGTCACTGCTGCCTTCCTGTCCCGGCGCATTCTGAGGAATGGTCTCTGAGAGTCAACTGGGCAAGTCGGGGCTGACTTCTCTGACCCCAGGGGGCTCCTGGGCATCTCGGATTCGGGAGCAGTCTGAGTGACGGGCACGTGACGACGTAGGGGCTGGATTCCAGCAGCGGCAG
This sequence comes from Hyaena hyaena, assembly GCF_003009895.1. Lineage (NCBI taxonomy): Eukaryota > Metazoa > Chordata > Mammalia > Carnivora > Hyaenidae > Hyaena > Hyaena hyaena. The sequence continues at coordinate 885,694 of NW_024080890.1, forward strand.
AGAGGCCAGCCGCTCACCGCTGTCCCGGGGACTCAGCTGCTGAGTCCCGGCCGGCAGCGGGGGCGGGCGGGGGGCAGGACAGGATGGCAGGTGGCGGCACAGCCGGCCACTCGGTCCCGAGGCAGCAGGGAGGAGGGGACATGAGGGGTTCTTACAGGGTCCTGGGCCGCGGAAGCGTTGGCTGTGTGCTCTGGCGGTCGCTCTGCCAGAATATGCTGGACTAGAAGCAGAGGGGCGAGGCCACGTTGGGAAGAGGGTGGAGGTGAGCCCAGGCCAGACTGAGGCTCTGGCAGTGAGCACGAAGGGAGCCAGGCTGGCCCTGACGAGGCCGCCCATCTCCATCTCCCTGGTCCTGGGGCCCGTCTTGGGGCCGGTGTCCCTTTCGCGGGGATGCAGGGGTGCTTAGGGGGTGGTTCCCGGCCGGGGGCAGACCCGAGGGAGTGTACGCAACAGCCCTGCCCCGTGGCCCGCCCCCTCTGTGGACACCTGATGCAGACCCTCAAGGGCCCTCACGGTGGCCGCCCTGCCCCAGGGTGAGGAGGGATGTGGGCAGTGGGGCCCAGGAGGGGGCCAGCAAGGGCACAGATCCCTCCCAGTCCCTGCTGCAGAGGCCTCGGGCCTGGAGCTCACAGCTCGGCGTCCACCAGGGCCACGGGGACCCGAGGATTACACCCCAGAGCACACCGGTCACTGCAAATGCTCTTCCAGGGGCGGGGCCTCTGCCAGGCCAGACCCGACAGCTCTCTGTGCGCACAGTTGTTTAACATCCAGCTTTCACGGTGCCTGGGGGGCTCAGACGGTTAAGTGTGTGACTCCTGATTTCAACTCAGGTCACCATCTCAGCACAGAGCCTGCTTGGGATTCTCTCTCTCTCTCTCCCCCTCTCTCTGCCCCTCCTCCACTCGCACACACGTGCCCAATCTCCCCCCCCCCCACACACACACACTTTAAAATTAATAAATACACTAGAGGTGCCTGGGTGGCTCAGTTGGTTAAGCACCTGACTTAGGCTCAGATTGTGATCTTGAAGTTCATGAGTTCGAGCCCCGCGTCGGGCTCTGTGCTGACGGCTCGGAGCCTGGAGCTGCTTCAGATTCTATGTCTCCCTCTCTCTCTGCCTCTCCCCTGCTCTCTCTCTCAAAAATAAATAAACATTAAAACAAATTTTTAAATCTAACTTTTAATGTCCTTCTGGTGAGGCCGACAGATCAGGAGATGACAGCCACTGAAAGTGTTCGTGGCACACCACGTGGGCCTCATGGCGAAGCACCAAGGCCAGTCAGGAGGGGGCGGGGTGTGGGCAGAGCCTGTGGTTTACAGGGGAACGAACTGGTGAGGCAGGGTCAGCAGGCTTACCACCGGCTCATTTGCATACCTTGGGCAGAGCTGAGGTGCGGGGCAGGGGTGGGGGGGGCGAGGACAGGGCACAAACCCACCCTGTTTGTGTGTAGGAATCAGTAAGCCCGGGGAGACGCATCCCTCCAGGGGCAGCGGGTCCCAGGTGTCAAAGCCCCAGGTGCAGAACCAGAGCCTGTGATGTGGGGGGAGGAGCGGGTGGCGGGGGGGGGGGGCAGGGCCCGGTCCTCTGCTCCTTCTCGACACGGCTTGGCCAGAGTCACATTTCCGAGCCACCCCGGTGACCGTGGGCATTCACATCGTGGAAGGTCCTCGGCCCCTCCCTGCTGCCCCACGTGGCACTGAGGGTGGGGGGGTGGCTCACTCCTGTCCCCAAAGGGCCCTCAGCGTGTTTTCTATGAAGAGAATCCTGATGAGAAGCCAGCTGCCTGGGGTATGGGGGGCTTGGTGTGAACCCGCCTCGGGGGCTCGGATCCCGCCAGGCCGGCCCGTGTCCCCCTGACAGAGGCTTTCTGAGAGACAGATGGCAAAGCCTGTTGGTGGCCTTTGGGCCACCGTCAGATGCCACGGGCGTGAAGCCTGGCTTTGCCTTCCCCCTCCCCCGTGGCCTACAAAGTCCCGGCCCCGAACCTCAGTTTCCTCCTGTGCAGCGTGGGCACAGCGGCCGGGGTCTCGGCGGGCACAGCAGGAGAGACGCTGCGAGGGGCTTGGTGTAGAGCTGGAAGCAGGGTGAACACACCTCAGTCCGCGTGCCTGGCCGGCAGGGGGGCGGGGGCCGGGCCGCGGGGCTCACGGGGTCCTCACTGGCCCAAGGCCAAAGCGGGACTGAGGCTGCGCCACACGGAGGGAGGGGGAGAGCGACCCCAGCCTGCAGGAGGGCCAGCCTCTGAGCCAAGGCCACCTGGGGCCACCTTCCACCAGGCCACTCAGGGCCACAGTAGCCACACTAAGGCCACTGCAGATCACGCCGGGCCACCCTGGTCACGCTGGGTTACTCTGGGACGCGCCGGGCCACCCTGGGGCACCCCTGGGCTGCCTCCCAGTGCCATGTCTCCTGACCTTGGTGGGGTCCAGGCCCGGAGGCCTACGGCTTCTGCAGTCCGCCTACAGGAGGGCTATGTTGAAAAGGACATTTTGTGCCAAACCCAGGCCTGATTTTTGCCTAGGTCATTTTTTGGGGGGGTTGGTGGGAGGAAACAGCACAGGCAGAAGTGGTCAACTGGATTCCTTCCCCTGGAGCCGAGGGCCTTGCTGACATCAGCCCCTGACTTCCTGTAATCAATGAGAGACCTGATACAATCAGAGCGAATCCGCAGGGTTCACACATCACTCTGCACTGGGAAAGAAATTTCTGGAAACACAGCTCACCCCCGCCCCCACATTCTTGCCCCACGTCCCTGCAAAGTGGTGCTCTTCCTCACCACGTGTGGGGGCAGGCCTGCAGAGGAGTGAGCAGGGAAGGTCTGGGGGGGGGGGGGCTGGGAGCGGGAGCCCTCCCGGCCCTGACCCTGCTGCAGGGCTGGGGGGCGCAGGGCCGGGGAGCGCGGGGCCGGGGAGTGCGGGGCAGAGCCCGCGTGGGCTCCAGCCAGGCCGGGACAGCGCTGATCTCACAGCGGCCGGCAAGGTCCGCACCCTCTTCAGTCAATTCGCGGCTCCTTCACATTCGCTGTTTTTAAAGCCGTTGCAGAAAGAGTGACTCTCAAGACAGAGACACAGGCTTCCTGTTGCGAGAGCCGCATCCCTGGAAGCCCTGCCGGGGGGCTGGTGGAGGGGGTTGCGGACCCCCTGCCACGGCCCAAACACCCTCAGGGGCCCCGGGGATGGGAGTCCTTTCCAGAGGGAAGGTCCAGGCACAAGGGGCTCAGGGCAGGGCAGGGGCTGCAGCTCTATCTCCTCCTCATCGGACGTGAAGACGGGGAGCGGGACCGGCTCCTCCTGGCCGCGAGCCGGCCGGGCGGGCTGTCTACACTGCGGGACGCGGCTGTGCAATGGCAGAGAAGGAGCCCGGCCCTGCGGGGGGGCTGGGCCTGGGCCTGGGCCCTGTGCTTCTCCGGGGGTCCAGCCCCAGCCCCCCGGGGTCGGCCCCTCCTCCCCTCGGCAGCCACGGACCCCGAGGGGCGAGTGGCAGGGGGGCTGAGAAGTCCTCGTTTGTCCTTGGTGTCCGCCGTCTTCTTCCCGCGCCCGAGGCCCCCGCCCCGAGCAGAAGTGCTGTGTTCGTCCCCTTCACTGCAGACGCGACACGACACAAGTGTCCAGTACACGCAGGAGCGAGTTCCCAGCCGCCGTCCTGCGAGTCCCCACCCTTCATGCCGCGCTCACAGGCCCCTGTCCCTCCCAGAGGCCTGGCTGCCGCCCAGGCCCCCGGCACCTCCGAAGGGGGCCGGATTTGGCGATGGGGTCTTTACCGCGGTGATGAGGCTAAAGTAAGGCCGGCGGGGCGGGCGCGGCCCCACATGACTGCGTCCTCATTAGGGGGAGACCGCAGGGGGACACGGGGAAGCCGTGGGGCGCGTCCCGGGAAGGGCGGGACCCCCAGCCCCAGGCTCCAGCCCCGGACTCGGGGACACAGGGCCGCCGCCGCCCAGTCTGCCGCGCTGTGTTACGGCGGCCCCAGGACACAAACGCACCCGCGTAGCACAAATTACAGAGCAGTTTCCCTCCTTGGAGGCCATCCACCCTGCGCTGTGGCGTGGTGTGGGGGGCTGGCATGTCGTCCACAACGAGGGGCTCCGGTCCCACTGCGCGCCCACACTGAGCCCCAGGAGGGGGGAGACGCGATGGAGGGTGGGCTGGTGGGGGGAGTGGGCCACCAGCCCTCACCCTTTACACTTCCTTCGGGGGGGCATCCCAAGGGGCCGGCCTGGGGATGCTGGGGGGCCGCGGCGAGGAAGAGCACTCACCCGCTCCCTCCCGTGCTCCCGGCTCAGCTCTGTGGCCACCCCCCCCCCTGCCACCGCGGACCTGATGCCCACCCCCTGGGGTCCGCATGATGAGCTTGGGGGCTCCCTGCTCTGTGCTGACTGTGCTGTGTTGCCCAGGCCTCAGCAGCTGGCCCACAATAAAGAAGCATCTAGAAGCAACGGTCCCTCTGCACCTTGTGATTTGCCCTCAGAGTGTCTGTCACTGCCTAGAGCCTCATGCTTGGCCTTCAATGCAACGTGTGCCTGTCTGGGACCGTCCCAGCCCCCTTGATCTCCTGTGGGCGCCTTGCTGGACCCCGGATCTGCAGTGACCTGCGTCCAGGAAGGCTGCATTTATAAGAGTATTCAAGGGGTGCAGGGGGCTCAGTCGGTTAAGTGTCCGACTTCGGCTCAGGTCATGATCTCACGATTTGTGGGTTCGAGCCCCGTGTCGGGCTCTGTGCTGACAGCTCGGAGCCTGGAGCTGCTTCGGATTCTATGTCTCCTTCTCTCTCTGACCCTCCCCCACTCCTGCTCGCTCTCTCTCTCTCTCAAAAAAAAAATAAACATTAAAAAAAAATTTTTAAAGAGTAATCAATGTTCAGGTCATGTTTAAGGGAATCCTTTTGGAAACCATTATGCAAAGAAAATAAATCCTCAGTCACTTGCATTTTATTTAAATTTGTGTTTGAGGGACGCCTGGGTGGCTCAGAGGTTCAGGTCATGAACTAATGGTTTGTGAGTTCAAGCCCCATGTTGGGCTCTGGACTGATAGCACAGACCTGCTTGGGATTCTCTCCCTCCTCTGTCTCTCCTCCTCCCCTACTCATGTTCTCTCTCTCTCTCTCTCTCTCAAAATAAATAAACTTTAAAAAAATTTATATTTGAAAATGTCAGGTTTCCTGAAGGTGGACCCCCAGGAAGCTACCGGAGGGGCATGGCAGGGAAGGGGCAGGTGTGCTGCTGGGATTTTCCCAGCATGCCCTGCTCCCCGCCTCCTCGCAGAGGCTCAGGTAGGGACGCCCCACACTGAGTTCCCACAAGGTCGCAGCTGTGGCTAAGAGCCCGTTTCAAGGGCGGGCGGGTAACATCAGCACCAGGAGTGTTCTAAGAGATTCCACACTTCTCCTCTGATTAAATCAGCCAAGGGCTGCAGCTGAAGTTATTTCCAACCTAATCTAAATAAGGTGGGGATTCACGGGCTCCGCTCTGGGAGGGGGAAGGAGCCCAAGGAGAATGACCTCACGGGGCCAGGAGCCCCACGGTGTGGCCGGACCCACCTCGCAATCCCCTTCTCGGGGGGCGATCCTTCACTGTGGCCCCGTCCACAGGCCCCTAGTGATGCCCACTCCCCCAACCCTGGCTCTGAACCCACAGGCCCTGGGGGGAGAGGGAGTGGGCTTCGGGCCCCTTTGCTGGGGGCAAAGCCAAGGGCTCTCAGTTTGGGATCCCTGAAGGCAGACCCGAGGCCAGGATTCGGGGGGAAGCGGTGTATCTGGAGCCAGCCCCAGGTGGCTGAGGGAGGACGGCTGTGCGGGGGACAGGCTGCTGGCGGGCGCACAGACCGCACCCCACACGGTGCGGCCGCGGCGCCGCGTCCCAGCCTCCTCGGTGGGACTTCGCTCCTGGAGTTCAGACAGACTGAGCACACCCTGAGGCAGGGCGGAAGGACAAAGGTCAGAGACAGTGACCTCACTGCCCTCCCAGGGACACGGGTGCAGCCTGTGGCATTCAGGAGGGCGTGGTGAGCGCCTCTAGAACTGGACTAGCCAGAGACAGGCCCGGAAGCAGCCGCCGGAGACCCGGGAGCCCGGGTGGTGTCAGGGGGTGGGGGTGGGGGCCTGGGAGAGGCGGCCCCCGTGCTGGGAGCCTGGACACAGGGGCCGGGCAGCTGGGACCCACCGGGCTCCCCGTCTAAGGGGACAGTCCCGTCGGCCCCACGTGGCAGCCCCTGGCTCTCCTGGGATTGTTACAATCGGTTTGGCAGAAATTGATGCTTCTGAACTGCGTGTGCCTCAGTGGGCCTGGGGACCCGGTCAGGTTGAGGCTCTTTCTCGGGAAACCCCAGCCCCTCTGGCCATCTTCCGGCCGGTTCTCACTCAGCCTCCGGCCCGGCCCCCTCCCACCTCCGGCCTGGCCGCCTGGGCCCCGTTCCCAGGGCTCGGCCCTCGTGCTAAGGCTGCCCAGTGCCTGCCACCTGGGCACTCACATCCCTCGGCTGACGGCGTGGAGCTGCCCTGGGACCCGGGCCTGTCTGCTGTGCTCCTTCGTGACCCTCTGGCCCTGCAAGACCAAGACCCCCACCCTGCGGGCGGCCAGCCCAGCCCCAGCCCAGGGACCGCCCTGCAGCCCGGGATGGTGCCCGTCAGGGACCGCGTCATGGACCGTCCTAGCAGCCCTCAGCTCCGCGGTTTTCCAGGCAGGAAGCGTGTGCGGCAGACACGAGAGGCGGCCCCGCGTGAAGACAGGTGTGTTTACACGGGGTTTGGCCAATTTTGTCACGCCGGCCACGAGGCCTGCAGGGGTGCCCTGTGGCTGCGAGGGGAAGTGGGGAACGGTGCCTGGTGGGGGTGGGGGTGGCCCGTCGGGGGTGCAGAGGGAGGCGTGTGGGTGTTACCGTGTGAGCACACGTGTGCAGGTGTGCGTGTGAGCAGGGTGTGCGGGAGACTGTGAGCATGTGCAGGGGCCGCTGGGGGGCGGCCCTACCAGCAAAGTTGACCCTGAAGGGCTTGCAAGCGTATTTCTGACTCATGAAGTCACCTCCAATCTCCGTACAGGAAGAATATTAATTACATGTACTGAATATAATGAAGTTCCAGGAAGGAGGGATTGTCCCCAAGTCCCAGACACAGGGACTCCACCCCACACTGCTGCTCCGTGACAGCTCAGCCCCTCCCCGGGGGTGCAGGGCCCAGGCCCAACCACGCAGTGGTGGTCACGTTCTCTGTCGTGGCCAAGCCCTGGGCCTCGTCCCACGGAGCGTGTGGGGCCAGCCACCACGGGACCCCGTCTCTCCAGGCCGCTCCCCAGTGCGTGGTCCTGGCCCCCACCCGGTGGCAGACTCCTGCCGGCTCCTGACTGTCCACCTCCACTTCCTGAGGGGCCGGGGACTCGGAGGGAGGGGCCTGCGGGGGGTCCCAGAAGGCACAGAGCGGGGTCCTCTGCCGGCTCCCTTCGCCCCAGGTGGAAGAGGGGCGCTGGGTGTCTCCTTCCCCTGGCCTCCAAGGACTCAACCACAGCGGTCCCGGGTCCCTGGCCTCCAGGCCGCAGGCCCGGGGACTGTTAGCCTCTGCGACCGCGTGAGCCCATCCACCCATGACATGTATCAACCTACCTGTCACCCACCCCCCCATGCATCCCCTGCCGGCTCCACGTCTCTGGAAAACCCTGAGGAAACAACGCCTACCTTTGCCTGTTGTGACCCTATCTCTGCCTTTCATGCTTTGTCCCCCCCTCCCTCCGCCCCTGCAATCACTGCCCTGGGCTGCTCTCTCAGCCCCAAAGACCCCTCCTTCCTGGGCACAGGCCTGGGAAAGGGGCTCCCCAGCAGGGCTGGCCTGCGCCCCGAGGGGCTCCCCAAAGATGCATCGTTCCGGGCAGTAAGGAGGGCCACACGTGGCCGTGAGCCTGCCCCACACGTGGCCGTGAGCCTGCCCCACGCCCGGCCCCAGCACACTCCTGCCCTGCAGCCGTGCAGAAGCCCCTTATCAGGAGCCCCAGCTGCGATGTTATCCTTGAATTTAAGCTCACAACCAGGACGACAATGACAACGTGGCCTGGGATCCTGACGGTGGGGGTGGGGGAGCACAGTGTCCACAGGAACGTCCTCCCTGACGCTTTAGAATCTACCCCCCCGGAAAGGTTGGAAAGGGGCCGAGGGAGAGCATGGGGGAGGGGAGGGCAGGGAGCCGGCTGGGGGGAGGCAGCCTTGAAGCTGGACCTCTGGACCGCGGACCCAGGGCCTGCCTGGGATGAGCCTGTGGGAGGGTCAGGCCGCCCGTTCTATTTGCCTTCAGCCCACAACCTGCTCACGCGGTTCACAGCTCCGAGTGTGCTCCTTATCACACCGCTGAGAGCGAGTGAGGGCCTGAGGCCGCTGCACCTGCCCGACCCGCCCTGGGTGCCCTTTCTCTCACCGCGACCTCAGTGACTGTTACAGGTGCGGCCACACTTTTATTAGGCGCAGTGACGGTTCCTTCCCTCTAGCCTTCGCCGGTGACGTCCGTGCCCAGATAAGCTTTTAAATGCTTAGCTGTTCACGGAAGTACGAGCCACACTTTTTTTTCCCTTTTCTGTTGGACGGCATCGTTTCCACCCAGGGAATGTGGCCTAACCAACCCTCCTGATGTAATGTCATCACACAAGGACACCGTAGGGCAAGGGCTTCAGAGCAGTGACACAGCCAGCAGGCAGTGCTGGCCTCCAGGGAGAGACTCACAAAGAGAGCATAAGAAAAATATGTAAAGGGTTCTCAGAATAAATAAGAAGCATTCACCTTAATACCAGACATGCTTTGATTTCCTCCCCCGACGGCATCTGTGGCTCCTTTCTGGGGTAACAGGACTCAGGAACCACCCCTCTCTCACCCGTAGCCTGTGAGACTCAGTCGGCTGATCTACACTTCCCCTCCAGAGGTCAGACGTGTGGCCCACCCCTGGCCGATGAAGGGCGACCATGGGCTGCGAGCCAGAACCGCCGAGCGGAAGGCAGGCGCTCCCACGGTGTTAGCCATCATGGCTGCAAGACGGAATGAGCTGATGGAAACCAAGGGCCACACAGGGCAGCTGAGCTGGGAGACGGAGCTGAAAAGATGCAAGAGAACAGAGAAACTTCCTACGAGCGCCTGGATCTAGCTCAGCCTGACACCTAACCTGAAACCACAAACCTTCCTTTTTAGCTTAAAGCCATTTGGGTTGCATTTCTGTTTCTCGCAACCAAGGGAGTCTTGGCTAAAAGCCGCTAACGGAAGACAGGGCAGGAAAGAAGGCCTGATACTCACAAGAAACACGAATGGCCAATAAACATAATAGCAAGAGCCCATCTTAGTAAAGATATTGAAAATTACACATTAAAATGCATGCACAGTGGGGGGAAGGGGGTGAGGGGCACAGAGGAGGGCACTTGTGGGGATGAGCACTGGGTGTTATATGGAAACGAACTTGACAATAAACTATTTGTTAAAAAAATAAATAAATAAATGAAAGTCCCCCCAGGATAAATAAATAATTAAATAATTAAATAAAATGCATGCCAGTTATGGTTCAAATCCTCTTCCCCCAAAAGATATATGAAATGCAAACCCACGTGGGGGCCCGTAGGAAGCATGTCCTTCCCCGGAGGGCTTGGGGCCTCGGGTCTCAGCTGGCGGAGGGCACCAGGCCAGGCCAGGGGCTGCTCTGGCCGCAACGTGGGTGGACGCGGCTGGAGTGGGGGCCTCCCTGTGAGTGTAGTGGGTACAGGGCCAGGGGCCCCATGCTGGTCCCTTGGTCATGGGGTGCTTGTGGTCCAGTAACCCCAAGAACCATCATTTCCTCTTTACTGGGGGGGGGGGCTGACACGCAGAGACACGTACACCACAGATCTTCAAGCCACACCCACCCGCACCCCTCACGTCCAGCGCTGCAGTCCCGGACAGAAGCGTACGTGCTCGTGGGTTGCCCGTGCGGCCGCTAACAGGAGAGAATGGGAGATGGTGAGCCGAGCCCTGCCTCCAGCCCGGCCGCCTCCTATGGGTGCAAGTCCTTCAGCAGGTGCGCCAGGGCCTCCGCCTGCTCCACAGGGCCCGCCTCCCTTGTTCTGGGCCCTTCCAGCCTCAGCACAGGGTCACCGGAGCTGGACACAGGCAACGGGGGAGGGGAGCAGGGGACAGGAGAGGCTCCGCTGTAGGAAGTGTGGGGCTCCGGGGAGACTCACTCGGAATGGAGGGAAGGGTGATGTGGGGGTGACCAAGGACAGTGTCCCCCCGCTGCCCTGAATTCCCGGGAACGACCCTTGCCAGTGTGGGCTCAGAGCGGCCGCCGGCGTCTGAGCCACATCTCCCCGGTGGCCGGTGTGTGCCTGAGCACATGCATTCTGGGCTTGCCTCCGAGCAGAGGTGGCCTCTGGTCTGTGAGGACGGGGGTGGAGTTCTGTGGGATGGTCACTTGGGGTCTTGCTGAATCCTTGCACGTGGCTTTTTTTTCATTTTTGTTTTTTTACTGTGATAAAATATACATAAAGTTTACTGCCTTAACCATTTTTAGGTGCACAGTTCAGCGGCATTATATAATTCACATTCCTGGGGTGCCTGGGCAGCTCAGTTAGCTGAGTGTTCGGATAACTTCTGCTCAGGTCATGATCTCACAGTTCATGGGTTCAAGCCCCGCGTCTGGCTCTGTGCTGACAGCTCAGAGCCTGGAGTGGCTTCAGATTCTGTGTCTCCCTCTGTCTGCCCCTCCCCTGCTTGCGCGCTCTCTCTCTCTCCCTCTCTCTCTGTCTCTCTCAAAAATAAACATTAGAATTTTTTTTCAAAAAAGAGTAATTCACACCATCCATCTCCAGAACTTTCCATCTCCCCAAACAGAAACTCTGTCCCCATGACACAGACTCCCAGGCCCCCCACAACCAGCACTCTCCTTTCTGCCTCTACGTGTCTGCTCTGCTGTCGGAATCTCGTGCACGTGGCATCAGTAGAATATTTGTCCTCCGGGGACCGGCTGGCGTCACTCAGCATGACGTCCTTGAGGCTCCTTCATGCTGTGGCAGATGTCAGCGAGTCCTTGCTTTTCAGGGCTGAGTAGTATTCCATCGTCCACCAGTCCACACTGTGCTTATTGCTCACCCATCGGGGGAGGGACGTTGGGGTTGATTCCGCATTCCAGCTCTTGTGAATAATCCTGATTGCCACCTCTTCGGGTCCCGCTCTCGGGTCCCTGGGGCGCACACACCCTGTAGGGGACCGCTGGGTCGTGTGGTGATTCTACTATTAGCTTTCTGAGGAGCCGCCATGCTGTTTCCGCAGCGGCTGTGCTGCGTTACATTCCCGCCAGCCGTGCGCAGGGTCCAACTTGTCCACATCCTCGCCCACACTTGCTCTTTTAGTCTTTGTGTTTTATACTGGGCATCCCAACGGGCGTCACGTGGTGGCTCACTGTTCTGAGCCTGGCTTCTTAAAGGCAATAGAGACGACACAGTGGGCGGGGCTCCCAGGAGCAGAGGGTGGCACCCCACCCCCGACAGCCCAGGTCTGGCCTCGCCTGTCCCTCTGCCTCTGCTCAGCGGGCTCCTGACCCCCCCACCCCGGCCGGGGCTTCTTCCCAGAGTCAGGAGGATGTGGCCACCGCAGGAATCCCAGGGTCCGCGGCCGTGGCCCCAGCACCGGCCTCTTCCCGGAAGAAGAAGAGCTCACCCTGTGCAGGTGTGGGAGTCTTTACACACCTGTTCTAGCCCCCCCCCCATACGTGCACACGTGTGCAAATGAGCCAGCACAGAAACAACTCAAGGTTGAAGCCCAGCCCTCTGGCTGCCCCAGGACGGAGGTTGTTGCCTTTGACCCGAGGACCAGAGGTGCCAGTCAGGAGAGTCGTGCCCCTTCACGCCGGGACTGAGGGTCGCTGGCACTGGAGAGGGGCTTCTGGAACGGAGGCCCGGGACCCAGCGAATCTGGGGGGGCCCCTCGGGCCTGTTGGGCTCTGCCCCCTCAGGCCTCCCCAGACTCACTGGACCAGGGTGGGGGCGGGTAGAGTGAGCTGTGTGGGCCTGAAGGACCCAGCTTCACCGCCGACATTTCAAAATATGGGCTTTGGGGCATGTGCCCCGCCCCCAGGGTGGGCAGAGCCTCCTGAATGACCAGGAGGGAGGAGGGAGGAGGGAGGAGGGAGGGCGTCTCGTTGAACCCTGTCCTGTAGCTGGTAGGAACCCAGCAAAGGACTTCTGCTTCTAGAACCTGAGTGTCTCCTTCCTCATCCTTCCCCCCCTTCCCTCATCGGGTTTTGGGGGCACGGGGGGGGGCGAGGGGAGGCAGCTGTTGTCTGGGCTCTGTCTCTGAGTGCCTCGGCTTTAGGTGGAGGGCCTGGAGGAGGGCACTCCCAGAGTGGAGAGATGGGGCGCAGTCAGGGTCAGCATAAACTCAGCTCAGGGGCCAGCGGCCAAGGAAGACGCCTCGCTGGGCACTCCCGTTTATGTGCACTGCCCCACCTGGCCCCCTGCCAGCTGCCTGGCAGTCGCGAGTCGGCCCTGCTCAGCTGAGCCTCCCCAGCCATATGCTACGTCTCTCCCTCAGCCCACGGCCCCACGGCCCCACGGCCCGCAGCACCCACACAGCCCATGGCCCCAAGATCAGGTGTCCCTTACTGCCAGCTTCTCTGGGATATCCCCCTACTGAGCTTGTCCTATTATTTCAAAGTTGTCCATCGTGGGCCTTTCCTGCACTCGGGGCTCCCAAAAGCCCCTCAGGTACTCCTCACACCAACTCAAGGGCCTTGCAGCCACGCACCATCGAGCGGGGACAGCGGGAGCTGGGCTGTGGGCCGGCCCCGGCGTGGACAGGCCAGCTTCCTTCAGCGGCTTGGCTGCCACTAACCGGTCCCCAGCCCCGGAGTCTCGGGAGCCGGTGCCGGCAGCTAGGGGCAAGGGAGAGGACTTCCCGGCAACACCACCAAGAGCCCCGATGGCGTGGTGTCAGTGGCCCGCACAGAGAGCACCTGGGCTCCCTCTGTCGGGACATGAGCAGAGCTGAAGTGGGCAAAGCCCGCCGGGGACATGGGGGCTTCCTCTGGTCTTTAGGAGCTTAAGCCACCTTTCGGTTCCGAATAGCTCACCCTCCATCAGACCATCACACATCACCCCCCGTCTGCTGGTGGACGTGGTGAGGGGAGCTGGGAGGCAGCCCCCGCATCCACTGCGGCTGCACAGGAGCCCTGAGCAAACCCAGCTGGTTTAGCAGCCTGGACACTTCTGTGGTTTCGATCTGGTGGCCCAGGCCCTGAGCCTTGCCTACTGGTTTCAGGTCTTTGATTTATTTGTGAGAAGATTCTAGAAGGTTCTAGAAGCTTCCTTCCAGGTCCTGGGGTGACCCAGAGATTCCTGGCCCTGAGGCAAGGCTGGTGAGATCTTCTTCCTGGTCAGGCTGGTCCCAAGAAGCTCTGCGCACCTGAAAACTCTCACCCGTCCTGAGTAGCTGTGGGCTGAGCTGTCTTTGTTTCTCCCCGACCAAATTTTTGTCCTTTCTGGTCTCACAGGGACCACCACAGGGACGTGAGCAGGACCACAGTGTGCTAACGCCACAGACTTTGTGCCGCTTTGTCCCATGTCCTGTCTGCACGGCTCATTAGCAGTCATGCCGTACTGGGGAGACGTCACTGCACGTGCCTGGGCTGGGGACTAGCTTATGGTCATTTTTATTAGTTGGTGGCTGTGACGTCTTTGCCTCCTCGTGACATAAGTCTGTGTGTTTTCTTTTCAAACAAACAACACAACAACAATGCCAAAAACCACGGAAACCGGGTCAGAGAGAACGAAAACACCTTTGCAGACGGACGAAAAGGCCCGGTGGGGAACCGCGCCTCCTCCTGGGCAATCAGAGGCCTCCGTGTCACCTTGGCAACGTAGGGACGAGGTGCTCTCTGCTCTGCATGGCCCCCGAGCTCTGCTGCAGTGGTCTCCGTGCCTGCAGGTCCCCAGGCGTGTCTGCAAGCCCTGAGGTTCCCGAAATTCTGCCCTTGGCCTCCAGGGACCACCCCTCGCCCCGGGGCTGCGCCATCCTGAGCTGGCTGGGCCAGGTGTCAGCCTTGACCCTGGCTGCCTCTCCAACAGCCACATCCTCCCCAAGCCAGCCTCCCGGGGAATGTCAGGGGAAAGCCTCCTAGCAGAGGAGAGGACAACAAGCGGTTAAATCAGGGACTAAATCAGGCAGACACTAAAACCACCGATCTGATGGCTCCGTAACAGCCTGGCGGGAAGCTTCCCGACTTCCCATCCGCGGCTGGTGAAGAAGGCAGACGGAAAAGGGTCTCCATACTGTTTTTATCAAAACACTGGATGGAAAAAGATGGCCCTGCTGGGAGTATCACCGTGTCTTCTGTTTACATCCTTACACACTTCTGTATTTTCTAAATTTCCTATTGATTGTGTATCCAGCCAACGCTGCCCGAAGTGCCTGGGATCCAGCCCGAGGCCGCAGAGACCCAGGGCCCAGGCCTCGGTGTCCCTGCCTGTCCCTCTTCCCACGGCTCGCTCCGCGAAGCGGCTCCTGGAATTGGGGGAGCCCTCCGCCGCTGCCCCAGGGCCTGGGCGGGGCAAACCGCTTACACTGCCTGTGCTGCCCAGGGACCCCTCCTGCCCTCACTCCCTCCCTCCCCAGCGGGGAAGCCACACTCAGGATGGGTCGGCTCCAGGCAAACATCTCCAACTCCTTTCCCCTCATCCTGGCTTCTTGCCCTGCTGTAACCCTCGCCTGGCAACGCCCCAACCTTGGCCGCGCCCAGATCCCAACTTGTGCCACACCGGTCCTCACCCAAGCACCTCCAGGGAAAATCACGAGGCCACCCGTGCAACAGTTTGCAAATGGACATTTGGCAACGCTGGGCCTTTCCACCCTATTTGGCTCTCCAGCCTTAGAGCCCCCTCCCCGCTTCCCCTCAGCCGCCTCCGCCTGCCCCCCGCCCTGCGCCCCCACCCTCTGCCTTCCCTCGGGAAGATGGAAGGAGGCCCCGTGTGATGTCCATCCCTTATCACCTTCTCCTGTCATCTGTCTCCTAAACTAGGTGCCTGCCCTGGAGAGAAGGCGCCTTGTCTGTTCCCGGCCTGTTCTGCTCACTTTCCCAAACTGTGCGGCCCACCGCGGACGCTCCGTGACTCCGGGTGGACGCCTGATGGGTGACCCCCAGGCACAGCATGCCAGGCCACCTCCCCTCCCTCTCAGACCTGCCCTCCACCCGCCCACTCGGTCCCTGCCAGCGCGTCTGTCACCGTCCATGGCGCCCGGGCACACCCCTGCACAGTTCTGACAGAGTAGAAACTCACATGGTTTCTGAATGAGTGAATAGCCATCAAGAAGACAGTATAGCGTACTTGATGCCAGGGGTACCCTGGAGACAGATCAGAATCACTCCTCAGAAGCCCCACATCTCCCAGAAGGGGTCAGGGAGCTCTGTGCAGCCCCGGCAGAGAGCCCGGAATGAGGGTACGTGGCCGCGCTGCGGCTCCTGGTCCTGGCTTGCTGGGAAACTAGTAACACGGTGGGAAGCAGGCGTTTACAGATGCAGGAACCTTCCACCTGAGGCAGCTGGTTTATTCTGGGAATGCGACCGGGACATGTGACCGCCCCCCGCCAGGCTGCTGGATGTTGCTTTTCTTAAATGAGCCCACGATAGGTACGTTCCAGGTCCTTGCTGCTCCCTGGCCCAGTCCCCTCCCACCCCCAGCCTCCTTGAGACAGCTGCCTACAGAAAACCCATTAGGGGGACCGACAGCCATCCGATGGCCTGCTGGGCCCTCAGGTGTGGCATCAACCACAGCCTTGCCTTCTAGCAGGCAGCGCCCTTAGCCGCCTCAGTGAGTCCTTGCTGGTGGGAGATGGAAATGGGAACCAGAGCCCTAGAATGTTGGATTCAAGAACCAGCTGGTCTGTTAATAGGAAGTTTTTGCCAGTGTGTGTGTGTGTGTGTGTGTGTGTGTGTGTGTGTGTGTGTGCGCGCGCGCGCGCGCCCAGTATGTTAGAATTCTGCCCTGCCTGTCCCATGGCTGCCTCTCCGGGCCCTCCTGGGACACATACCCGGTCCCAGCGTGCCCAGGACCCAGGATTCCTCCTCTCCCGGCGTGTGGACGGCCACCCCGGGGCAGTCACGGACCCAGAGGCGCGGTGCTGTAGGAGGTGACACCGCTGGAGCCGAATAGTCCGCGGAGGGTGAGTGCTTTCTTCCCACCTGCCGAGCGAGCCCAAGGCCGGGGGCAGGGATTCCCTGATGCAGTGCCCAGGTATTTGTTTATCTGTGCGTCTGTGTCAAGCTGTGCAAACGTACCCGACGGCACGAGGGACCAGGGTGGCCCCTGAGGCCTGAGGGTGCTGCTGGCAGCCAATCTTATCTTCTGATACGTGAAATCATTGGGCTGACACCTTAAATAAACCACAAAACCAAACGAGACAGCCAGGAGGACAGAGAAGGGCCTTGGGTATCGAAGAGGAGAGGGTCCAGGAAGAAAATCACCTCGCCTTCCTATTGGTGACAAGGGGAAAGCCGCCTTCCCAGGGGCACTACTCTAACCACCACCTTTAATCTGGAGGGAACGGGTTTAGAACACCAGCCAGGAAGGTGTGAATATCAGAGACCCACTTCCTGCTGACGGGTAGGAGAACTCCAGAAACACTGCGGTGAGAAGACGGCCTTAGGAATTCCAAACGGAAAAGAAACCTGACTTATTGCTTCTCCCGAACCCGCAAAGATCTACAAAACAGACAGACGAGTCTTTGCCGACTTGGAGAGTATTTCTTCCATGATGGCGAGTGGGGAATTCCTCCCGTTGTCTACTTACCTCTTTTGGAGCGCACACTGTGTATCCCCCCCCCCCCCATTACGTGCAAAGCATGCAAGACTAGAAATCTGAAAAGCAGTCAAGGATTCTGGAAGGAATTATGGCCTCCATGTGCCAAGGATGCAAGCAATAATCAAAGACACTTGGAAGCAGACACCGTCAATAGCAAGTTCCCGGGGTGCCAGCCGGAACCCCACTGGGAGGCTTTTCCTCTGCCCTGCCTCCGTTCTCTGCAGAGCAGGCTTTCCGCCCAAGGGTTGGGTAGTAGGGGTGGTGGGTGCTGGTGGCCACGCCCACACAGGGCTGTTCAGAAGGCGGGAAGCTCAAGAAGGACCAGGAATACGGGTCAAGTGTGCCTGGGTCCAGGGACCTTGTCTGGGAAGGCAGCCTTGGCTCTTTTGGCTGCAGTTTCTATTCAGCGATGACAAAATGTTTCCAAATAGCCACCCAGGTGTTTGCAAACACCTATGACCTTTTGAAAGACTTGGCAAAAGCTGGGATGGGAGGGGGTGGAGGAGCCCCGGTTTGCTAGGCATCCCTTTGGATGAGCCTGAGGAAAGTTCTGGGGTCACAGAATGAGAGGCAGCAGGTGAGTATCTTCAGGTCCCTGGTTTCTTGTCTGTGCGTCCTGTTCTCCTAGGACCAGATTCGTGGGAGCCCCGGAAGGGAAGAAAAGCAGTTGCAGAGGATCCAGCTGGAAGCCAGTAAAAATACTTCTCCAAATTCTCGGCGGGTATAGCTGGGACAGATCATCGGGGCACTTCTGAAAGACTAAGGAAAATTCTGGAATTATTGGTGTCCCCGAAAGGCCTTTCAAAACAAACTGACCCACAAACAACCATCCAGAGAGGGGTGATTGGGAAATGTTTGGTCTGGCTGATGACCGTGCATCAGGAGAAGCACATCCGAGTCCTACGTGGTACCCCAGACAGTCCAGCCACGTCTCCAGGCCACTGTTTACACGTGGAAGCCTCCGGAAGAAGGCTTTTAAGTTCTGCACCCATCTCACTTGAGATTTGCTCCCCATCCCCTCCTAGGAAGTGCTATTTTCATTGAACACAAGGGAAAATGATTCTAGGCTAGACGTAGAACTTAAATCCCAAACCACTGCCTTCCTAATGCCTAGTGCTCAAGAAATGTCATTCACCCATAGCTCCCGTCTTCCCTAGAGATCGTGTCATTTTCTGATGAGGCATAAGGGAACGCGAAGTGAGCAGCCAATACCAACGGCAATTGTCACCCACGGCCATTGTCATCCCGTGCGGCCTCCTCTCTAACAGGGACTAGGCTGCCGGGCACCTGTCCGGGAGGGCACAGGACTGTCCCCTGCAGCTCTGGGGAAACAGGCAGCAGAGAAAAGTAACCAAGGCCACGGGACCTGCACAGTGTCTACTGCCACCAAGGAGGGAGTCCTGGCCTGACACTGACCCCGTTGTTGCCCGCCCCCCCCCCCCCAGGAGCCAGAGTCCTCCCCTTATCTGAATGCAGAGCACCGGCACTTGTCAGAGAGCCATCACCACCTCACCGAAGGCGTTGCTAACTGGGCTTCCCAAAGCTGGTCCCAAGAACTAGAAGACCTCAGTGAGCAGAACCCATTCCCACCAACACCTCTGGCGGGCGGGGGGAGGGAATCCGCTTCGGGCCTTTTCACCTCCCTGCTTGCAGCTGGGTGCCTTCATCAACGCAGAGCCCGCGGACTCCCTTACAAAGGTCCCCCAACCTCCTCTGGTCTTTCACCAGCCGCTTGAGGGCAGATCGGATGGAGAAAGGGCCAGGCGGGGCTGATCCACGCCACCGGGCGCCTTGAGGGGCGGAGGGTGAGGCCAGAAGGAGGACCTGACCCATCCCGCCCGGGCGGCCCGTGCCAGGAGATGCTGCCCAGACTTCCTGTGTTTACGGTTGGCACTCGCTAAACAATAGATTCGTGCAGAACAAAGGTAACCGGAGCTGGGCTGCCCCCAGGTCCCGCATGTCTGCAGCTGCCAAGCCCCAGAGGGTCCCTGGAGATAGTGGTGCTTCTCTGGGCTGTGGGGGGCCAATTCGGGGGGCGGGAGCTGGCGGGCTGTCACCCGGCACCCCGTGTGGCCCCACTCTGCGAGTCTGCGAGCTTTCCTGGGCCCCACCTGCTCCTTCTCCTAACAGAGATGCCAAGTCCGAGCACTTTCGATGAAAATTGGGGCCCTGTACTCCGATAAGGGGACCCCCGGACTAGGGATCCGAAGAGGATTCAGCAACCGCTGTGCTGCACTTCCGGGGGGGTGGGAACTGCCCTAGACCAAGCCTTTGCGAAGAGGGAGAGAAGTGGGGGCGCCGCGCGAGGGCGGCTGCGCGCGCGCTAGCAGGCGGAGAGCTGCACCCCAGGACTGGAGGCCAAGCCGCCTGCAGCGCCCGCGGCGCCCGGTAGGGGGCGCGCGCCGGCGGGAACGCGAGCGCGGGCGGAACGGCGGGCCTCGGCGGGCCTCGGGCGGCCGGCGCCCCTGACGTCACCGCCCCGCGGTCGCCCGGGCGACGGCCCCATCAGCGCGCGCGTCAGAGCCGCCAGTCTCTTGGCAACCGCCCGATCTCCCGCTCTCCCTTTGCCTGGCGCTCGGCCGCGCGTCGCTCTGGCGTCAAAGCGACGTCAATGGGGATGTATCAATCCGGCGGCGGCGGCGGCGGGGGCGGGGCCGGCGGGGCGGGGCGGGGCCCGCGCGCAGGGGCGGGGGCGGGGCGGGGGCGGGGCCGGGGCGGGGCCCGCGGCGGGCGGCGCGTGCGGCCCGAGCGCGCCGCGCGGCCTCAGAGCTGACATGCGGCGCGGCCCGGGCGGCGGCGGCGGCGGCGGCGGCGGCGGCGGCGGCGGCGGCCCGAGCAGCAGGCGCCCGAGCAGCAGGCGCCCGAGCAGCGCGAGCGGCCGAGCGGGCGGCGGGGGCCGCGGGGAGAGCGGCGGCCCGGCCTCGGCACTCGGACGGCGGCGGAGGTGAGGCGGCGGCGAGGCCGGGGTGGCGGCCGCCGGGGTCTGGGCGGCCCGGCCGGGGCCGCGGGGCTCCCGGGCTCTGGCTGCCGCCCGCCGCTCCGGGCTCCGGGGCCCGAAGGCGCGCGTGCGGGGGTCTCGGACCGGGACGCCGCTCGCCCAGCCGCCGCCGTGCTCCCCTTTGTTGTGGGGCGGGCGGCGTGGGAGCGGGTCCCCCGGCCCCACGGAACTGGGGCTCCGGGGGTTCGGATGGAGCGGACCGCGGGCGGCGGCGTGGGAGCGGGTCCCGACGCCCGGCGGGGCTGGGGGTCCGGGGATCGGGATGCCGCCGGCCGCGGGCGGCGTGGGAGCCGGTCACACACCCGGCGGGGCTGGGGGCCCGAGGGTCGGTGTAGAGCGGTGTAGAGCCGGTCCCCGCGCCCCGTGGGGCTGGAGGGTCAGGGGTCGGAATGCAGCCGTCCGCCGGCGGCGTGGGAGCCGGTCCGTGCACCCCGCGGGGCTGGACGTCGGGACTCGGGACGGAGCGGGCGGCGGGGAGGGGGGCGGCGTGGGAGCGGGTTATACGCCCCGCGGGGCTGAAGGGGTCGGGGGTCGGGATGAAGCCGACCGCGGGCGGCGGGGCAGGGGGCGGCGTGGGAGCGGGTTATACGCCCCGCGGGGCTGAAGGGGTCGGGGGTCGGGATGAAGCCGACCGCGGGCGGCGGGGCAGGGGGCGGCGTGGGAGCGGGTTATACGCCCCGCGGGGCTGGAGGGATCTGCGGGTCGGGATGAGCGGACCCAGGGCGGCGGGTGCGAGCGGGTCCAGACGCCCTGCGGGTCCGGGGTGTGGAGGGGTCTGCATGGAGCAGGCGGCGGGCGGCAGGCGGGAGCGTCCAGCGCCCCGCGGGGCTGAAAGATCGGGTGTCTGGACGGAAAGGGCGGTGGGGTGGAGGGAGTCCAGGCGCCCTGCGGGGCTAGGGGGTCGGGGGTCTGGATGGAGCCGACCACGGGCGGTGGGCTGGGACCGGGTCCAGGCTCCTCGAGGGGCTGGGGGGTCGGGGGTCGAGATGGAGCAGAGCACCAGCAGGGGGCGGTGAGGGTGGGAGCGGGGCTGGAGGATCGGGGGTCGGGATGGGGTCCACCGCCGGTGGCAGCGTGGAGGGGGTCCACACACCCCGCGGGGCAGGCGGTCCAGGACTGGGAGGGTCGGGGGCAGGCGTGCGAGCGGGCAAGCGCCTGGCGGGGTGAGGTGTTTAGGAAGGAGCAGAGCCAGCGGTTGGCGGGGAGCGGGGTCCGGCCGGGGCTGGGTCAGCGGGGGAGCGGGGTCCGGCCGGGGCTCGGTCAGCGGTTGGTGTTGAGTGCGCTGCCCGGTGGCCTGCAGGTGCGGCCAGGAGCCATGGTGATCATGTCGGAGTTGAGTGCGGCCCCCACGGGCTCCGGCCAGGGCCAGCAGAAGCCCCTCCGGGTGGGCTTTTACGACGTGGAGAGGACCCTGGGCAAGGGCAATTTCGCCGTGGTGAAGCTGGCCCGGCATCGAGTCACCAAAACCCAGGTGCGTACCAGACCCGGCCGGTGAGGACCCTTCCCGGGGGCTGCTGGGTGGCTTCCGTGTCCTTAGTGTTCATCCTGCAGTGTCTCAGCCCTGACAGTTCTCAGTTCCGTGAAGACTGAATATGCTGTATGTTTTGATTCTGAATAATTTGTATAATTTGTACAAGTATTAGGGGACAGCAGAGAGGGTAATGACCAGATGGCCCAGGAGTGTGGGGCTCTGGGATCCACCCGAAGACCTTATAAAGGGAGCTAGCAGATATTTAAGATAATTCCTTAACTTTAAGTACCATTAATGGTTAGTGTGCCCCCCCCCCAACTTTTTGCGACTTTTTGGGGACATAAAGTGTTATAGAAATTAAGATGCAAAAAACAAAAATGTGTAAATGAAAGGTTTTTTGTTTTGTTTTTTGGGGACAAAAATATCCTTTCTTTTAAACTGTAGGTTGCAATAAAAATAATCGATAAAACTCGATTAGACTCCAGTAACTTGGAGAAAATATATCGTGAGGTTCAGATCATGAAGCTTCTGAATCATCCTCACATCATAAAGCTTTATCAGGTAAGGACTCAAGTTCGTCTTTTGCTGTTTCTTCTGGCAAGTGTGTAACTTTATTTTCAACAATAAGTCTGCAGTTTCTGAATTTTGCCCCTCTCTTTGCGCGTGTGTGGGAGGCAGGGAGTTGGCTGTGTAAGGTAAATAGATTGATTTCTGTAAGCTCTTCATATGCATTTTCTATTATTTTCTTGCTTTGGGATCATAATTGAGATTTGCCTCATTAAAATTTTATTTAGTATTGTCATTCACTCCAGTTTTAAATGCGTAGAGGTCGGTTGTTAGAGTTACTTTCCTAAGAAAACAACCAGACCTATGTACTGGCGCACGTCAGGCATTTAACGTGAAAGGACAGATTTTAGTGGAAGGAGACACTTCCCTCTTTGCAGATAATTATTAAACTTTAAAACCGGCTGCGTTTACCCGTTTCCGTGAACTTCTCTTTGCAAAGGCAGTAGTAAAAGCATTTGTCTTCCGTCAAAAATGGAGAGATGAAAATACTTTTGCCGTGCTGAGAACAGAGACCTTGTCGTTTAATCCGTGTTGAGAACTTGCCTCGCCCCGTCCGTCTGTCGGTTTGTTTTGTGGCTTTGTTGTTACCGTGTTATGACTGATAAATCATGTCTTTGGAATAAGCTCTGATTTAATGAGCACAGTAAAGCAGCCTCTTACTCACCCGATCACTTCCGCAGATGAGACCCAGTCTGCTCGCAAAAGAGTGCTTTTTTTTGCAAATGCTCGGTAGTCCGTCCAGCTGTCTGGATGGTGTAAGTTCCTTTTGGGGATTCTTGTGAAGCCCAGTGAATCTGGGATGAACATGGGACAGCGCGTGTGCGCTTGTGCCCATGACAGGGCTCAGCGCGCAGTGTGGCCAGAGAAGGCGTTAGAATCGAAAACTGTCCCACGGAAGTAGCGTCACCGGGCTTGTGTTCCCCCGAATGACAGTTCACTAAGAGTCATTAAGTGCAGTCGTTAACCCTACACCGTATGCTCGGGCTGGTGTTTTGTTTCTGTGTCATTTTTAGTTGTGCTGCTTTGATAAGACGTTTCCTCCAAGGCCGCTGATGTCAGTGCCTGAGAAATGTGCATGGCCCGTTTCCGCAGGAGTGGGCCGAGCCCTGTTTTCGACTTTGCTGGAGGGATGGGCCAGAGTGCACCTTCCTGGCCTTCCTGTCCCTCGGCCGGCCCATTGTGTGGGGCAGCCCGGTTAGACGGCACATCGCCCACGTCATCAGTCAGAGGTCCTGCGGGGGGTGCGATCTCCCGTCGCTCTCTGGGTCACTTTAACTGCTCGGACGTGGCAGGCTTCAGCGGGACCGCAGTGCCTGTCGTTTTGGGCTGTGACGCTGGTGTCTCATCCCATCCGGCCGGCCCAGCCCCAGAGCCTTGCTGAGACACCTCACTCTTGCCTAGAGGTTCCCTGAAACTCCAAACACGTTTACCCTTAATTCTTTCTCCACCTCTCTCACGCACCGAGGGGAGGGATACACCGCGGCTTCCCGCTCGGGCCTCTGCCGCACGCTTGGGAGCCAGGAGGGTTGAGATCCTTGCTAAACCACACCATGTGTGCTTTCTTGTTAGATTTATGGCTGAAAGCAGTTGCCTTTTAAAGTGTCTTTTTTAAGGAAAAACTGGATTTCGAACCCTAAAGAAATCTGTTTCTGTAAGAAATGTGTTGTCCTTGCGTCTCTCCCTTTGAAATCTTTTAAAACACACGGGCAGGCGTCGGATTTGCTTCTTTTAGCTCCAAAGATGTCAATGTTATCTTCTTTCTTAACTAGCTGTTTTTCAAACCCTTTTTAAACTGGTCTTCAAAGTAAAGTCAAATTCTCGACCCGGAGGTGAGCCTTTCGGGTGTGTTTGACATTGGCCGTTGCTGCTGGCACACGCTGAGGGCTTTGCCGCGCAGAGAGCAGTCTGCTGGAGCTTCCCCCGCGGGGCCCGCTGCTCAGCGCCTGCTTTACGCGTCAGTAACGCAGAGCGGGAAGGGGTGTTTTTCTCCATCATTCTGCTTGTGCCGGCCTGCATCATCTGTTGCCTGCTGGGCTTCTGGAAGAAAGCCCCAGCAGTGCACCCCGCGGGAGTCCGACCTCTGAGGCCTCCCCGCGGGAGAGCTGGTGAGGCAGTCAGGTTAACGCACCAGTGCAGGAAGGTTCTAGTGCATTTGGATAGGCAGGCTAGTGAGGAATTCACCTCCGAGCTCTTAAATTCTTTTTCTGAATAGGAACCTCCCGTGTCTGTTTTCTTTAACGCAGAAGTGCTTATTTTCTTTCCTTTTGAAAGATAACGGAGCCACTCATCTTTGGGGAAGTTAACAATTGACTGGGGTTCGAGTAGATTATTTATGCCGTTGGTATGTTCTCTTTCCGTGTGGTTAAACGTTAGGCCTTTGTGTTTTTAGGTTATGGAAACAAAGGACATGCTTTACATTGTCACCGAATTTGCAAAAAACGGAGAAATGTTTGGTAAGCCCCGCCTGTGTCTGACACCCATTGAAAGCGGTCGGTCGGTGTAACTGGCCGGGAATTGCCCTCCAGCGCGTGGGTCTGTCCCGCCTCCCGCGCTCATGCTCCAGGTGACGGCCAGACTCCTGGACGTCAGGCCTGTAGCTCCGTCTTGTCACCCCCCTCAGATTATTTGACCTCCAACGGGCACCTCAGCGAGAACGAGGCACGGAAGAAGTTCTGGCAGATTCTGTCCGCCGTGGAGTACTGCCACAGCCACCACATCGTCCACCGGGACCTGAAGACCGAAAACCTACTTCTGGACGGCAGCATGGACATCAAGCTGGCAGGCAAGGGACCCTCTGGGGGGCGGGGGGTGTCCCCAAGCCCCAGAAGTGCTGTCTCACGAGGCCCCCCGCTGGTGAAGTGCACACCTTTGTGTCCGTGGCCCTGCCGTTTCTGCCGTGACCTCACCGTCTGTGTTCCTGTCACTCAGATTTCGGATTTGGGAATTTCTACAAGTCAGGAGAGCCCCTGTCCACGTGGTGTGGGAGCCCCCCGTACGCGGCCCCCGAGGTCTTCGAGGGGAAGGAGTACGAAGGCCCCCAGCTGGACATCTGGGTAGGTCCCGCGTGGGTGGCGCGCGTCGGCCGGGCGCCCGGGTGCTGGCGCGGGCGAGCGGGCGCTGATGCGAGGCCGTGTGGCCCTTTGCAGAGCCTCGGCGTCGTGCTGTACGTCCTGGTGTGCGGGTCGCTGCCCTTCGACGGGCCCAGCCTGCCGGCGCTGCGGCAGCGGGTGCTGGAGGGCCGCTTCCGCATCCCCTTCTTCATGTCTCAAGGTGGGTGGGCCGGCCGCGTGGGGCTGTCGGGTAACCGGGGACGGGCTGCTGGGCGTGCCGTCAGGGCCGTGATCAGCCCCACGCTACCGAGGGCTGTTTTCCGGCCGCCTGCAGCGGGCACCCAACCCACGGCGCTTCCTCGCTGCCCCACCTGTGCGGCCGGCGGGGGACTCAGCTCTGCCGTCCCCCCGAGGGGGCCTGGTGTCTGGGATGCTGGCCGGCTGGCCTGGTCACTGGGGTCCTCTGTGTGGGGCGGGTCAGCAGGACCACATCCCCTCAGGGGACCGAGCCCTCGGGTGGTGGCTCTTCAGGGCCACGCCCCCGGCTCTGCGGCCTTTAGGACAGTCACTCGCGTGTTGCCGTCAGGAACTCGCGTGTTGCCGAGGCGGGACCCAGCTGGGCGGTGGCGGGAGCGGGCACGCAGGCGGCTGCCTGGGCTCAGCGGGCCTCCCTCCCCCCAGACTGTGAGACGCTGATCCGGCGCATGCTGGTGGTGGACCCCGCCAAGCGCATCACCATCGCCCAGATCCGGCAGCACCGGTGGATGCAGGCAGAGCCCGCCGTGCCGCGGCCGCCCTGCACGGCCTGCCCCGCGCTCGGCTGCACCTCCAACCTGGGCCAGTATGACGAGCGGGCGCTGGGCATCATGGACACCCTGGGCATCGACCGGCAGAGGACCGTGGAGGTGAGGACCACCACCGCCCGGCCGCGCGGGCTCTGCCGGGAGAGGCGCCGCCCCGAGGGACAGCAGGCGCTCGCCAGTCGGGTTAAAACGGGAACACGGGCTAATTTAAGGGCCAGCTGTCCACTCCTCTAAAGGATATTCTCGGCCACCCAAGAATAACCCTGGGAACAGTCTTGTCGGGGAGCCTCCCCCGCCCCCCCTGCGGGAGCCCTGCCACCCCGCTCTTCCCCCTGCCGGCCCCACTCTGACCCCGCTTCTCTCCGCCTCCTCCAGTCGCTGCAGAACAGCAGCTACAACCACTTTGCTGCCATCTATTACCTCCTCCTCGAGCGGCTGAAGGAGCATCGGCTCACTCAGCCGTCGGCGCGGCCTGGCCCGGCCCGGCAGCAGCGGCCGCGGAGCTCGGACCTCAGCGGCTGTGAGGTGGGGGCAGCCCCTTCCGAGCCCCGCCTGGACCGCGCGCCCCTCCCCCGCCTGTCCCAGGCCCTTGCCCAGACGGGCCCGCTGGCCCCCAGGTCCCGTCTCCTGCCTGTGCGGCACGGGGGTTGGGGGTTCCCGTGTGAGAAGAGGGGGTGACCCTGCAGCCACTTGGTTCTTAACCGTCCCCGATCTGGCCTCTCGACACCTCGCCCTGGTCACCCCTCTCCTGGGCCCAGCAGCTCGGGACTGACCTCCCAGCCTGTAGCAAAGCCGGCGGGGTCCTTCTAGCGCCGCTGTTTGCGGTCGTCCCCAGAACCGCCTCCCTGCTGACGCCTGTGCTCTGCCGGCCCGCAGGTGCCTCAGGAAGGCCTGTCTGCTGACTCTTTCCGGTCATCCCTGCTGTGCCCGCAGCCCCAGGCCTTCGGGCAGTCTGTCCTGCAGGTGGACACGGACTGTGACCCCCTCAGCTCACTCCGGGTGTGTGACCTCCACTGGGCAGCCGTCGCGTGGGGGCTGGGGGGGCTCTCCCTGCTGTGGTGACGGCCCCCACCCAGCTGCCATGGAGCCCCAGGAGTTACTGGTTTGTGTCCGTCCCTCCCAGCCCCTGCTCTTCCCCCTGGACGCCAACTGCAACGGAGTGTTCCGGAATCGCTCCATCTCCCCAAGTGGCCTGCTGGACGTGACCATCAGCGAGGAGGTCAGGCCGGCCCACAGCCTGGAGGAGGAGCGGGAGGCACAGAAGCCCCTGTCTGGCGGCACAGGCCGGAGGCACACTCTGGCCGAGGTCTCCACATGCTTCTCCCCGAGCGCCCCTCCATGTAAGTGTCCCCGTGGGTCAGGAAGGCGGGCCCGGTGGGCGGCCACACGGCGGGGGCTCCCACCGGCCGATGGCGAGCGTCCCTTATCGGCTGGGCACCATCTGACTGCACTCACTCTACTTCATGACTGCACATGGTCCTTCAGGGGCAGGACGGCATGGGGTCTGGCTGCCCCCAGGGGCTGGGAGGGCCGGTCCTCAGCCCACCAGTGTCCTAGTCTGAACCCTTCTGGACGGCTGCAGCGACAGCCGCGCCGTCGAGGTGGCCGGCCACCATCGCGGCTCCCAAACCTCGACAGCCTCGGGCCGTCGTAGACTCCTGCCCCACGTTGAGGGGCGGACGAGGAGGCCAGTACCGCCGTCTGCGCCTGTCAGCAGGCCGCACGGGCTGTCCCAGGGCCCCGGAGCTGGGTGCCAGGCACAAAGTGTCCCTGTCTGCTCCTCTTCTGGGGCCGTTGGCACTTGTGACTTCCAGTGAAAACTTGGGTGCTGGCGGGTTGCTTCTGGTCTTGGGGAGCGCCAGGGGCCCCTCAGGAGTGTGTGTCTTCTCCTGCAGGCATCGTCATCTCCTCCTCTGCCGCGAGCCCCACGGAAGGCACCAGTTCCGACAGCTGTTTGACCTTCTCGGCCTGCGACGGCCCAGCGGGGCTCAGTGGGCGCCTGGCCGCCCAGGGGCTGGTGGGTGCCTGTTCCCCGCTCAGGTTGGCCTCACCGCTCCTGGGCGCCCAGTCCGCCACCCCAGTGCTGCAGGCTCGGGGGGCCCCGGGAGGGGCCGCTCTGCTCCCCATCAGCTTCCAGGAAGGCCGGAGGGCATCGGACACCTCACTCACTCAAGGTGACTTCCCTTTCCTGCTCACCTTCCGCCTTTCCCAGAAGATGCTGTGTGTGGCCCTGGGAGGGCGTCACTCTGTCCCCATGCACATGGCGTGCCCCAAGTCTGGCCAGGCCTGGACAGAGCTCCAAGCTCTAGGCGTCCCCGTCTTCAGGGACAGACGCGCGGGGTCTCCTAGTGGCCGGTCCTGAAAGCCCGGGAGACACCAAATGCCAGGCCACGGCACCTCATCTGGAGGAGGGGCCGGCCAGGGAGGGGTCCTCCACGGAAGCAGCTCCCTACCTGGGCTCCCCCCTCAGCCCGCAGCCCCTCTCGCGCCCTCCTCTGTCTGCCCAGACTCATCCCTGTTTGGGGTTGGAGCTGCTGCCCCAAATCAAATTCTGAGACAAAGATGACTTAGCCTCGGGAGGTGCCCCTGGCCCCTGCAGGAAAGCCATCCATTCATGCCATCCTGTGTGCATGGGGTCCCTTCCTGCTTTCGCCTGCCTGAGGGTCTGCACAGCCTGGCAAGCCGGGATGGACACCCACTGACCGGCTTGATGTTGCCGTCCCCTCCCCGCCAGGGCTGAAAGCCTTCCGGCAGCAGCTGCGGAAGAGCACGAGGGCCAAAGGGCTCCTGGGCCTGAACAAGATCAAGGGGCTGGCTCGCCAGGTGTGCCAGCCCGCCTCCAGCCGAGCCTCGAGGGGCGGCCTGAGCGCCTTCCACCTGCCGGCGCAGAGCCCGGGCGTGCACGGCAGCGGGGCTGGCAGCCGGGAGGGCCGCAGCCTGCTGGAGGAGGTGCTGCACCAGCAGAGGTACGCCCCCGGCGCCCGCCACCGCCCCCGGGCAGGACTCGGGACGGCTGGCGGGCTTCCTTGAGTACCCTTGCCTCGTGGGCTCCCGCCCGTCTCCCCGCGTGTGATCAGACGCGCGCACCTGCGGGCCCCGGGGCGGGGGAGCTGCCGGTGGGGCCTGGTCCCGGTAGGTGGGGGCGGGAGTCAGGGTTGCTCACTCTGAAGCCCGCCCGTGAGGGGGCAGGGAGCGAGTGTCACGTCCGGTTGGCATCCCTGGGCTGCTGCAAGACGGAGAATGGAAATGTCAGGAATTGCTCAGGGGATTAGTCACGCACAGCCTTGCGCGTGGAGAACGGCCCCGGCTGCGGGCGCGCGGGGTGGCGTGGACACGGGCCTCGGGCTTGCCGGGTGACCCGCCCCTCCCCCCCCAGGTTGCTCCAGCTGCAGCACCACCCGGCCGGCTGCCAGCAGGCGCCCCCGCTGGTCCTCGCCCCCTGCGACGGCGCCCTCCTCGTGTCGGGACTCCAGAAGGAGCTGGGGCTGGCGCCCGGCCCGCTGCTGCCACCCCACTTCCTGCAGGCCGGGGGCTCCCCGGTGGCGGCGGCCGCCCAGCTGCTGGACGCCCACCTGCACATCGGCGCCGCCGCCCCTCTGCCCGCCGCCTCGCTGCCCGCGAGCTTCGTGGCCGCGGGGCTGCCGCAGGCGGACTGCGAGATGGAGGACCTGACCTCGGGCCAGCGGGGCACGTTCGTGCTGGTGCAGTGAGGGCCCCGCCCGCGCCCGGGCCGGCCGGCGCTTCGAAGCAATAATTTCAGAGTATGTGAAGACGTTTCCGGACTCGAAGCCAATACGTTTCTAGAAGCGAAACAAGCAATACGTTTGGTGTTTTGGCTTTTTACTTTGTTCTCGGTTTTTACTTTTTCCCTTGCACTGAGCAAATGGAACTCTGAGTAGGGCCTGGAAACTTCCTGAAGAAAAATAATAACTGAAGGGCGTGTCAGGGTGGGTGGACGGGAAGGGCAGGAGGGCGGCGGGTGCGAGGTGACGGGCTTGGCTGGACTGGCCAGCGCCACTGCGGTGGGGGCGGCGGGAGGGGCCACGGGGGCCACGCGGGGCTTGCCTCGGAAGAAACCGTGGCGTGGGCCGCGGGTCCATCCGCGTGTGTGTGTATGTGTGTTTAGTAGCCTTTTTTCATTCATTTTAGTTAACAATTCTCCATTCCCCGAAACATTTACGCTTCAAAGTGAGGACTGTGAACTTTCTATTTCACGTATCAGTTTTTTAAAAAAAGCTCTGTTGGCCCAGCCCAGGAGAAAACAGTCTGCAAATTCCTGGAATTCTCTGCCCTGAAATCAGAGCCCCAAGGACGGTGTTTTCTTATTTTAGATGTGAACTTTTATCAACTGCTCGAGTTGGTTTCCAGGATCCTTCAGAGGAGCCCCAGGAAGAAACTAGAAGGGGTGGGTGACTGAGGTCGGGGCTCCGGCCCGGGCTGCGTGACCTCGATCCCCTGCGTGGCTTGGAGGGTGGGCCCCGGAGAGGTTTCTTCCTGCTGCCCACCTTATTTCCGCTGCTAATTTAAGTTTTTATGCATTTCATTATCAGGGTCCAAGACGAACAACTGACCAGGGCGGGGGGCGTGCAATACGGCCAGGCGTGGCCTGCGGGCGGGTGGGGGTGGAAAGCGGGGTCTCGGGTGCGAGGCCCTGCCTGCCCGTGGCCAGGCTGTGGCCTGCGGCAACCCTGCCTCATCCAGGCCTCAGGCGTCCGGCTTTCATTCGAGAAAATTGAAATGAGAGGTCAGATCAGTGTTCAAGCTTCGTTCCTTTTTTAAAGCAAATACCGTCCATGTATATAAATAGACAAATAGACGCTACTTATTTTTTATATTTTTTACTACACGTCTGTGTCCCTGTTGTGACTTTTGCTCTCTGGTAACGTTACCAAGCGGCAGCACCAGGTCGGTGCGGAGGAGGGAGACAGGGGCGTCCACACCCGGCAGGTGAGCTCGGGTCTGAGGCCGCCCGAGCGGGAGAGCGGCCCGCAGCTGCCTCACCCCCTCTGCGCCAGTCAGGACCCGTCCCTTTCCCGACCCAGGTGCCTTCAGCTCACTTTGGCTCTTACGACCTACAGTATTAACAGGGGAGAGGTGGGCGTTTGTAGAAGCCAAAGACTGCCCGGGCTCCCAGAGGCAGGGGGCCGGCCGCGCGCACGGGAGGCCGCGGGGCACTGGTCCGCGCCCGCGTCTGTGTCTGCGTCTGCCAGGCTTGCTGCTACCAGCCACTGGCCCTGCCACGGCCGCCGTGCTACCTCCCCGTGGCTGTCGCCAGAGATCGGGGGAAGGGACTGCCCTCGTGCCTGGCCACAGAGAAGCCACCAAAGCCTCCTGCCGACTCGGAACGCGGGTCTGGGGGCGCCCGGCGCGGCGGGACCCACACACGAGACCCGTCCCCTCAAACTCCTTGCCACCGTGACCCCACAGATCAAAGGCCTCGGAGCCGTGACAAGCACTTTACTTTCACGGAGGTTTTCTTTCTCGCTGTGAGTCGTGTCTCTGCGTCTTGTGTTTAGGTGTGTGCGACGTGCATCCCGTGCTTTCCCCACGGCGTCGGCGCGGGCGGATGCCGCAGCCCGGGCCAAGGCGCCACGCAACCTGATTAAGGTGTACAGAGTTTGGGTTTCTTTTTTTTTTTTTTTTTACCGTAACGGAATTAATTATTTTATTCCTTATGTTACCATGAGAAATGTATGCCAAATGATCAGCGGATGTATGTTTTTTTAATTTAATATTTAAATAAAATATTTGGGGAAGAACCTTGCCTTTTCCCCGTGGCTCGTCTCTGTGGGAGAGCCTTCCTTCCCAGCCGCATCTCCAGCCACACTCCGGTTTCAGGTCTCGGAGAAGGGGGGTGGCACCCGCGCCAGCC
This sequence comes from Hyaena hyaena, assembly GCF_003009895.1. Taxonomy (NCBI): domain Eukaryota; kingdom Metazoa; phylum Chordata; class Mammalia; order Carnivora; family Hyaenidae; genus Hyaena; species Hyaena hyaena. The sequence continues at coordinate 917,233 of NW_024080890.1, forward strand.
TGGCAGCGGACACAGGGTCCCTTCCCCTGGAAGTGGTGACCCGCTGGGTGCGGGAAGGAGCCGTCTGGGACCGAGTGCGCCCTGACCTCGCTGGCCCCAGCTTCCCCGGGGGGCGTGCTCAGCTAACCTACCGTGTGGCTCCCAGCCGGCTCCCCCCATCCTGGGGCGCCCCTCACTCCTTCCTCCTTCCCCGGTAACACTCAGCCAGTCCCCTGGTGAGTCCAGGATTTGGAAGAACCTCACAGCCAAACTCTCCTGGTCTCTTAAAATGGGCTTTACCGTCTTCCAGCCATAGGCTGGGGCATGGCTGCTGAGGGGGCACAGGGCTCTCTTATTTTGACCACCTGGCAAATACCTTTGGGTTAAAAAAGTTTCTTCGATCTCTTTACACCCATTAGCATGGTCATCAGCAAAGAAAAATGTGATCGGCACCTCGTGTGCTGCTTGCAGGAGGGGGCGGTGCGCCGCGGGGCGGGCGGGGACAGCCCCCGAGGTTAGCGCTACCACGTGCCTCCGCTGGTGGGTGAGGCCCCAGCACTTGCAGAGACCCCACTCCCAGGCCTCTGGTCCTCCAGCGACTCAGCAGCCCAGGGCTGGGCACAGCCACGCACGAGGTGGTGGGCAGACCAGACGTCCGCGGGATGGGGAGCAGCAGCCGTAAAAAGGACGGAAACTGACACCCGCTGTAACATGATGACATTCGAGGACATTACACCAGGGACAAAATGGCCGTGTGACCCCACTTCCCTGGGGACCCGAGCCGCAGACCCATAGACACAGAAGGGGGAGGGGTAGGAGGCAGGGGCTGGGGGAGGGGCAGGGGGAATCCGTGCTCCGTGGGGACAGACTTCAGTTCGGAGAAGTTAGAAAAGTTCCGGCGATGGACGGAGGTGACCGTTGTGTAGCAGCATGGATGGATCGAATGCCACAACTGTACACTTGGAAATGGTTAAAATGGGAACTTTTGGGGACGCCTGGGAGGCTCAGTCGGTTAAGCATCCGACTTCGGCTCAGGTCATGATCTTTCAATTTGTGGGTTCGAGCCCCGTGTCGGGCTCTGTGCTGACAGCTCAGAGCCTGGAGCCTGTTTCATAGTCTGTGTCTCCCTCTCTCTCTGACCCTTCCCTGCTCACGCTGTCTCTCTCTCTCAAAAAAAAAAAAAAAAAAAGGAACTTTTGTGTTACACACATTTAACCATAATGAAAAGGCAATAGATTCTCTCGAGGAGATGCCCGGCGTGGGCCAGTAGCTTCCCCGGATGGGACAACGAGGGCCAGGGACAGAGGACAGCAGGCTGGGAGCCACAGGGGTCTCGGGTAAAGTCGAGGTCTGCTGGCCAGCGTGGGATGACCGCACGCCTGACGACACCTCGGCCCGGCCGCCAGCCGGTCGGCGACTGCGGCTCTGGCACCGGGTGGCACCCCGCGCCATGGGCAGGAGGCCGTGTGGCATTGGGCGGTTTGTGCAGCTCTCTTGGGAGCAGCCACAACATCGAGAACCAAGCTGTGGCTTGGGTGTTGGGAGCCGTGAGGGGGCCCTGATGTGTGGGGGCGGCTCGGCCTCGCTGTGTGCGGCCCCCGGTCCCTGTCCCCAGCCGGGCCCCTGAACGTAAGCTGTGGGGCACCAGCTTCAGAGGAGACTAATGGGTGCTAACCTGACATGCATGGCCCGTGACTCCGCGGCTGGGGGCGGGCCCCGGAGGGCCGGCCGCATCCTCTCCCCCGCCTAGGACCCTGCTGCCCACTGAGATCCTGCGTTCACGCTGGGGTGTGTCTGCAGGGCACTGCCGTCATCGTCACCGTCATTCCTAGAGTCCCCAGGTCAGAGGTTGGAGTGGAGCCCACAGCTGGCTCGTGGGGCTCCCATCTGGCCGGGCTCGGTGATCCACTCGTGAGTCATCCTGGGCCTCAGAGGGAGGGCCAGCGCGGCCATGGGACTGGGCGAGGCCTGCTGGCGTGTTGGGGGACCCTCCCCCGGCCCCACCGCCTGCTCTGTGCCGGGAGGACCCCGCCCACTGGGGTGCTGATCCCGGTGTGCGGTGGTGAGCACGAGTCTTCCTGTCGCGTGTGGCAAGGCTCACCTGTGCTCTGGCACATCTGAGCGATGGGCGCGCCAGGGGTGCGGAGAGTTTCTGCCTCCCAGTGGCTCAGGCGAGGGTCCCGGTACCGCCCGGAGCCACGACGGCGGCTGCTTGAGTCCTCGTGCGTGCGAGGAGGAGCCGAGCCCAAGACCCAGAGGAGCACGTGGCCTCTGACACGGGCTCCCCACGCGACAGTCTTCGAGCCCGCAGCCGTGGACAGGCCTGCACCACGTGTCCGCGTTCTCATTTTCAAGATGGCGTGCGTGACGACACAGTGCACTTCTCAGGGTTGCGTGAACACTGCCTACTACAGGCACCACCCAGCACAGCACGCAGCACACAGTGGGCGCTCCATGCACGCAGCGGTCCGCGCAGCCGGCAGCGGGAGGGAGTCTGGGAGGGAAGCAGCGTCCGTGACCAGCTCGCTGAGGCTCAGCCATTGCTGTCAAGGGGGTTGTGGGAAATGTTGACACGGGCATCTTCCTTCCTTCACCGAGGGTGTCCGCTTCCAGCTACAAGGGCCTAAGGAAAGGCCACGCGCTCGGATCGAAGACTGTGAGGAGCACGGAGTGTGAACCCTCCACAGAAGAATGTGTCCCGAGAACAAACAGCTGTTGAGGTGCAGGTGACGCACAGCGGGACACACACCCCCCCCAACTGAGCGTGTGGTTCAATGAGCTCTGACAGCGGCCACCACGAAACCCAGTCCCCCTGTCACTGCGGGCTCCCAGAAAGCCCTGGGTCCTCTGTGGGGGCCCTTCCTGTTCCCCGGCCTCAGGCAGCCGCTGGCCTGCTTTCTGTCACCACGGCCTAGTTCTGCATTTTCTAGAATTTCCTACAGGCAGTTCCCGCCGTGCGTGCCTCCCATCGTATGGCCTGAGCCGAAATTAGGAGTCAGACGCTTAACTGGCTGACCACCCGGGACACCCTTGTCTTTGCCAATTTTTAATTGGTTGTTGGAACCCTTAGTATTGAGTTGTAGGAATTCCTTATATATTTTGCATATGAGTTTCTTTGTCATATGTGTGTATAAACATATACGTGTATACACACCTACACACATGTAGACACACAGATCCACCCACGTGCACATACACATATGTTTGTGCACATTCACAGAGAATATTTCTCCCGCCTGTGACCTGCCTTTCATTGGAACAGAGGAGTCAAAGTTTTAAATTTTATGAAGTCCAACATATCTTCTCCTTTCTGGTGTTTCTTGTGTCTCCAAGCGACCCCCGCCTCCCCCGGTGCTGAGAGTCTCTCCTGTGCTGCTTCTGGAGGCTTCTCACACTTTTAGCTTCGGCTCCGCATCCACAATCCCCTTCGAGGCTAATGTTGCCTGTGCTTTGGGACAACAGACGAGGCTTATGTTTTCTCTGTGGATACCCAGCTGTGCCAGCACCACTTCTTGGGAAGACGCCCCCTTGCCCCCGCTGAATTAAGCTGAAGCGTCCGTCAGAAATCGAGTGACGATAAACGGAGGGACCTGTTGCTGGGCATCTCTCTGATGGTAATGCCACGCCGTCTGGATTAGTATTATTATTATAGCTGAAGTCTTGATGAGCCAGGTAGTAGAAGACTTCTCATTTTGTTCTTTCTCTACGTCGTTTTGCTTTCCTGGGTCCTTCTTGTATGGAGTCTGTATATTTGTGTAGAGTTGGAACTCTCTGTCTGCTAAGCATTGGGTGGAATCTACCGGCGAGAGCACGGGGGCAGGAGCCACGTGGCAGGGAGGCCGTAAACTACACGGGCAATCTCGTCACTGCATTTAGACGACGCATGTTGCCTCTTCCATTTCCCAGCGAGCTCTGGAAGTTCATGCTTTCCAAGGCGTGTGTGCGTCGCATCTGTGCTGTTGGATTCGGTTCTCCGAGGTCCCTCATACTCTCCCAGGCTCCTCTTACTGCCTGCGGGATCTGCAATCACGTCCCCCGTCTCACAGAGGTCTGTTCCGCGGGCCGCCGCGGGGTGACCCTCCTGCCGGGCGGCGTGCTCCGTAAACACCCGGGGGGGCACGCTGGGGGACCTGTTCGTGTTCTCTACATCCTACCGATTTTCTGTCTTCCTTACTTGTTTCTGAGAGAGGAGCGTGGGGACCCACGGTTACACCTTCGAGTTCTCTTCTCCCGCCCTGTCCGGCGTAGCCGTGCGCCCCCCCGAAGCTCTCCCTTGCCTGCTGCATGCTTTTTAGGACAGCTGTGCCTCCTGGGAGAATTGACCGACTTCTGTGGCGGATGGTTCCTCACCGTGGATGCCCCTTGTTCGGGGGCTGCGTAGATCTGTTAACAGCTGTCAGGCTTCTGTACACAGCTGTCAGCGCCGGCGGGTGGGGGTGGAGGATCGTACCTGCCGCTTGCCCACGTGCGGCCTGTCTTTCTGTTTCCAGCGGGCTTCCTGCGGACGGCGCGCCCATACTGGGTCTCCAGTGGGGGCCCAGCCGGCCGTCTCTGCTCTTCACATGGTGCGTTTGCCCCTTTAACCGCGGACATAACTAACATGTCGGGTCTCGGCTGGCCATCTTGCTCTGCGCTTCCGGGCTGTCTCTCCTTTGTGGCTTGTCATGTCTTGTGCGGGGCTGGGTTTTGATTGCTCTGTTTTGTCTCCACAGGGAGAAGGGGTGTGGCACCCCTCTGCCATGCCCACCTTCCGTGGGTCCCGCTGCGGACGCACGGCCACGCCGCGGACGCACGGCCACGCCCCGCATCTGGGAGGCCGCGGGCTCCCACAAAGCAGCCCAGTTTTATCGTGTTTTGTAGAACAGAGTTTGTATAGCACTTATTTCTAGAATAATAACAACCACGACAGAAGTGTGAAAAGCACAACTTCTTTACCCAGTGGAGGACAGGAGAGTTCGATTTCCCACAAGCTCCAAGCCTGGCACAGAAGTCAGGTGCATCCATAGGACTTCGCCTGTTCAGAGGGGACTGTGGAGCCAGTGTCTCCCGGCCATGCCCATGGCCTCCCCAGCCCATCTGCCACCATCTGCCCCGCGGCCAAGGGCAGCACGGGCCCCAGGCGCTCGGAGGCGCGTCAAGGCAGGCGCGGGCAGAACGAGACGCAGAGGTCACGGGGCGGACGTGAGCTGCTCTTATTCGACCTTGCGAAGCTTCTCCCTGACGTCTGCGGCCTGGCCGCCAAGGTCTGCGCTCCCACCGGGCAGGGAGGGCGGGGCTGGGGCCCAGAGGCCTGGGGCTGGGGTTCGGGCCCCGGGCCAGTGGAGCCTGGCTTCCGGCCCTGGTCCCTTGATGCACCAGCTGTCTATCTCCTCTCACGGAGCAATTAGAAGACCCCCAGAGAGCGGGTGGGGCAAAAGAAAAGAGCTCCTGCGGTGGGTCCAACCGTCCGAGGCGGCAGCCTTCCCCGAGCGCGGGCCGTCGCTGGCGTCGGGGTACAGAGCCACGCAAAGGCATCGCAGGGCCGGCCAGTGTCTCCGGTCAGCCCCAGCCAGGGCCCCTCCTGGCCGCAGGGTGGGATCCCGGGGGGTGACAGACGGAGGGGCCTGGAGCCCTGCTGACCAGCACCCGGGAGCTGTGGGCCTCGGGCTCCCGGGGACCCTGCCCGCCTCCCTTGGGCACCGAGCTGCAGGTGGCCTGTACTACAGCATTCGGGCTTCTGCTTTTTTTTTTTTTTTTAATGTTTTTATTTCTGAGAGAGAGAGAGAGACAGCATGAGCGGGGGCGGGTCAGAGAGAAGGAGACACAGAATCCGAAGCAGCTCCAGGCTCTGAGCTGTCAGCACAGAGCCCGACATGGGGTTGAACCCATGAACCGTGAGATCATGACCTGAGCCGAAGTTGGATGCCCAACCGACTGAGCCCCCCGGGCGCCCCGGGCCTGTGCTTTTAAGACACTTAACGGGCACGTTCCCCCCACCCCACCTGGGTCTCCGTATGGGGTCCTGCTAATTGTCCTGAATCGGCATGGTGGCCAGGCCGTGTTAGCCTGCTGAGTCGGTGCTGATTATCCCCTCCCGCAGGTGCGTCGTGGCGTCGGCCCCCAGGGCGCCCGAGTGCTTGCAGCGCACCGGACCTGCTGGGGGGCTCAGGGGAGAGTCCAGGGCCGCCAGGGGTCAGCGAGGCACTGCCCGACACGGCCACCCTGCCCGGAGGCCACGAGGCTAAAAGCGCGTGGCAGGTCACGCATAAACGTAAACAGCAGGCCGGTCAAGCTGGGTGATACCGCTGCTCTGTCCTCTACATCCTGCCTATTTCCTGTCTTCCTTTTCTATCTGTGGCTGGTGGCCGGGGCGTGTTGGGGGCGCTGAAGCTTGGGCGGGGCAGCAGAATGCCTCTAAATGGGGCACAGAGCCAGGTCCTGCGGTGGGAGAGGGGGTGCCCCCAACACACACCCCAGCAAAGCCAGCCCCGTCCAGAGAAGGCCTCCGGAGCCTGGTGAGGTCAGGGCTGGCCACGGTCAGTGGCGAGGGGTCAGAGCAGGACAGGGAGGGGTGCTGAGGGAGCTGTCATCTGAGGCTCTCTGTGCAACGGTGTTTCGGGGTCACTGCCGCTCCCCTCGCCTGGGTTGGGGGCAGCTGGTGTGGGAGCGAAGGGGCGTGGAGGTTGGGCTGCTGTTTCTCAGGCTGGGGCCCCTTCAGAGCTGGGCCCCCCCTCTCCCTCCCATTCCTGAGGCTCCTCCCGCAGCTCAGAGGGCCAGAGCCTCAGCCTCTGCACAGAGCAGGCTGGAAACTGGCTTTTTCCCCACTCGCTCGCCAGTCCCTCCTCCCGGCCCAGAGGCGGTGATGTGATGGGCGCATCAGCATACCTGGCAGCCAGACCCCAGAGCAGCACGGTGATGACCTGATGGGACCCTCCCCAAGATGACTCCCCATTTCCTTTGCTCTCACAGCCTTGTGGACCCCCCACCGCCACCAACAGACCCTGCCTGGAGGCGGGACTCAGTGGCTTGGCCCCCACGCTAGAGGCGAGTCCCTACTTGTGATGGTTTCAATTCTTGCCTCCCTTTTGAGAAGAGGGTGTGTTGGGTTGCACGGTGTCCCCCAGAATATGTTGGGGTCCCAAGCCCCCACCCTGTGGATGCGACCTTATTTGGAAACGGATCTCTGCAGATGTCATCAAGTTGAGCTGAGGTTGTAAGGGTGGCCCTACCCGATAGGACCGGTGTCCTTACAGAGGAGGGAGTCTGAGCACATGCGGAGGGACAGGCGGACATTGGTTCCCAGAGCCTCTGGAGCTGGCTCGGCCTGGCTGACACCTTGATCTTGGACCTCCAGCTCCCAGACTTGTGAGAGAATAGACCTCTGTGCAGTTAAGCCCCCCTGGTCTGCAGCCTGTGACCCGGTGGCCCTGGGGGAACTGACATGGAGCCCAGAACAGGCAGGTGCCCACGTCCGAGGGGTGCCCTTCCGGCTGTCGCTGCCCCTCTGTGCTCTCGGGTCCCCCCTCTCCACGCTCCATGACCGAGCTGTCCAGGAGTTCTGACCCACCTTCCCGAGGGAACGACTCGCTCCTCCTCCCCTGTGCAGGGAGCAGCCCTCCTTCCCTGCTCACCCCTCCTCCTCCCCAGTCCTGTGCTTTCCCATGGGAGGCTCAAGATGTGCCCGAGCTTGGAGCTGAGAGCCTGACCCTCAGCTCAGCCCGCCCCCCCCGCCCCGCCGGGCCAGCCAATGCTGTCCATCCCCGTGGAGCTGTTGGGTGAACAGAGGCCTGGGCATCATCTATAAATGGCTCTGGGGGTTTCCCCCTGGGCTTTGCAGGACCCCAGCCACTGGCCACCTTGCCCCCAGGCCCCAGGGCTGAGGGAGAGGCCAGCTAGGCGGGCCAGTCTAGGCAAGGGGGCTCTGCAGGAGGGGCGCAGGCACATGGAGAGGTTACTGGAGGGGTCCCTGGAGGGCGGTGCTTGCAGAGCTGGCTACTCAGGGCCAGCCCGGGAGGCATGGAGGGGTGGAGATGGAGAGCCTGGCACAGGGTCTCCCCCACCCCAGCCACAGAAGGTGCCTGGCAAGGAGGCGGGGGTGGGGTGGCGGCTGCATGGGGCCAGCTGGGTCCCCAGTGGCTACAGAGAGCCCGGCGTGGGGCCAGCAAGCAGGGTCTGGGTCGGAGCTCAGCCGGCAGGCCCGCCGCCCATCCCGGGCCACACCTCATGCTGCCTCCCAGCCCCAGGGCGGAGGGTAAGGTGGGGGTACCTGCCCTGGTCTGTAGTGGGACCCCTCAGCTGTGCCGGGGTGACCTGGGGGTAGTGAGGCGCAGAGCTGCTGGGAAGGCCACGGAGTGGGGAGGCTGCACCTCGCCGTCTGCCCAGCCCCGCTCCAGCGCCATGGGGCCCCCGCAGCCAGACTCCATGGGTGCTTCCTCACCCTGAGTCCCCTCCTCTGTGGGAGCAGGTGACGCCTCTCCCGACTTGTGGACATGGATTGTGGACATGGACCCTGAGTCCTGAAAGCTCCCTGCTGGCCCTGGGGGCCTCCTCAGAGCCGCGCACACCCGGCCTGGGGGTGCGGCCGCCCTTGCCGAGGTCGTGCTCGGCCAAGGGCAGGTGGTCTTCCTTCCCTGGGAAAAAGAGAAATGAAAACAGGAGAGGGAAGTGGTCCCCCGAGCAGCAGAAGGTCACAAGTGCAGCAGGGACGGCGGAGGCAGTGGGTGCTGTGCCGCCCTGGCCTCGGGCCCCGGGGGACAGCACCGGGCCCCCAGTGCACTGGCAGCCAGACCTCTGGACACCCACGGAGACCCCCCACTGCCAAGGAGAGCCGTCAGGGCGTCGAGGGGCCACACCCCCTCATCACGTCACCCCTGGGTGTCCCGGCGGCCCTGGCCCCAGGAGGGATGTCATCTGCGGTTCACCTGGGGTGGGACTCGGGGCAGAGGTGACGGGGGTGCCCAGAGAGGCGATGGGATACGAGGTGGGGCCCATCTGCGCCTGGGAGCACACTCATTACTGCCACTCCAAATGGAGAACCTTCTCCCACGACTTCCCCGAGCCCAGGGCGGCTGGAGACAGCTCCCGGGGGGGCCCACACATTGGCACAGCAGGAGACTCCCCAGGAAAGGCCTGGGGAGCTGCAGGGAAACGGAGGCAAAGCCCCCACCAGCCAGGGTCAGCAGGCACCGCAGCCCCGGTGGCTTAGCGGGGGCGGGGCAGGACCCCCGTGCTCTCTCCCCCAGTTGCCCTCCGGTGATGTGCTGGCTGTCACACGTGGTGACTCACCCTCACACCCACTCGGTGGCAGGCATCGTGTCTCCCGTGCCCGGATGAGGAAGCTGAACCCCAGGGCTCAGCCTGCAGGAAGCGCAAGAGAGGGTGCTGGTGCCTCACCTGCACCCGCAAGCCCTCTCCGGGCCCGGCACCCCCTCTTGCTGCTTCACCCCAAGTGGGATGCGCGTTCTCGAGAGGGTCCAGGGGGCGGGAGGGGCTGGCAGGACCCTGGACAGAATTTAAGCTGGAGGAGGCTGTGGCGTGTGTGCACGCGGACCTGTAGCCCTGCTCGTTCAGACTCGGTCACCCCCACAGGCTTAAGAAGCAGAGGTTTTGTCCCCAGGCTGCAGAGGAGGAAGCCTGACAGAGTCGGTGACTCATGCGAGTCCAGCTCATCAGCGGGTGTTGGCCTGTGTGACTCCTGGTCAGGTGCCCGCAAGCCTGGGGACAGCGCCACTGACCAGTGGGGCCAAGTGGGTGAGCTCGTGGCATGAGAAGGGTGTCTCCTGTTGTGGATGGGACCACAGGGGGGAGGGGACCGGGGGCGGTGACGACCCCCTGCAGTGCAGGATGCAGGAGGGAGCTGACCTTCATCAGAGGGAGAGGGGGCATTCAACCTGCGCCCTGTGTTCGGGGAGGGCCAGGGACAGCAGACCTGTGTCCCCTCCGGGCCTGCGGGCTGGCCTGGACTGACTGGGTTCCACGGCCCACTGTCCCCAGTGCCTGGGGCGCTGTCTCTAGGATGGGCTCGCGCCCTCAGCACGGCCTTCTGCCCCCGGGGCCCTGCTTGTGCCTGATCATCAGGCCGGGAGTCCTGGGTCCTGGAGCTTGTGAGAGCCAAGCTGATGGCGTCAGTGCAGCCTGGGTGTGCAAGCCAGGTGTGCAGATCGGATGTGTGGGCTTGGTGTGCAGGCCAGGTGTGTGAGCCTGGTGTGCAGGTTGAGTGTGTAGACCTGGTATGCGGGCCGGGTGTGCAGGTCAGGTGTACAGGCTGGGTGTGTGAGCCTGGGTGTGCAAGCCGGGTGTGCAGGTCAGATGTGCAGGTCGGGTGCATGGGCTGGGTGTGCCGAGCTGTGCTAGCTCTGCCATGAGGGAGAGCCAGCGTGTGCAGAGCTCAGCCTGCGTGTGTGCGCGTGCACGTGTGTTCCTGAGTCCGAGACCTCTGTTGCCACAGGGGACAATGTGACATGGTCACAGCAGGGCAAGTTGTCCTGGAGGAGGCCAGAGGCCGAGGGCCTGTGTGCAGCGAGACCTGAGGAGGCCAAGGGAGGTGAAGCCCGGAGTCGTTTTTGCTCCAGAAACCAGATCCGGGCAGGTCGTGTTTCCTGGGCCGGTGGGATCCTGCTCGCCCAGGCAGGAGGGAGTGAGGGTTTACTGTAAACAGGGCTCCTGCAGCCTCCGTTTGTGGTCAAATATCATCACAAAGAGCTGCTTCAAAGAAGGGCCCGTGGGGGGAGGTGCCGGCTGGCAGGTGTGAGGGGCGGCTCTGCCCGGCTCTGGGCGCTGCGCCTTCAGCTCGCTGCACCAGCTCCGGGTCCCGAGGGGCGGGCTCGAGCCGACAGCTCCGTGGCCGTGGGTGCAGTGCTGAGTCACAGCACGAGCCTGGCTGACTTTGCACAGACCTTCTTCTGCGTCTTTGCGTAATCAGGTGGCATTTCATCCTTGACTTTGTCACTTAGGTGCTTTTTCTTTGGGGGATAGACTCTCGCAGGCTGGACGCTGAGGTCCTGAGGCTGGTCAGGATCCTCCTGGGCACCTTGACCCCGGGAAGCTCTGCCTGGCGGGAGGCCCTGCCTCTCTAGGACACACCCCCTCCCCCTGCGGGGCTCCGTTCCGGCTCCAGCTTCGGGCCCCAAAGGGGAACAGTTCTGGTGAGACTGGACACCGGAGTGCACACCCAACACGGACACCGGAGTCTAACTCAGACAACGAGGATCGCGTCCCCGGCCTTCTCTCCTGAGGACCCGACCCAGGTGGGGACAGACTGTGGGTGGAAGGCAGGCACCTCCAGCCCGGGCAGATGCTCTCAGGGTGACTCACCCAGGCGCGGGCCCACAGCAGGCTTCCCCACTCACCCTGGCCGCGCTTGGCTGGGAAGGGGGCGGAGCCCAACACCTACTCAGGACCCAGGGTTGAGGCACCCAGTGAGCTCGCCCAGGCAGGGCCCACGCCGGGCACCGAATCCGCCCCACACAGAGGCCGGAGTGGCTTTCTGGAGTCTCAACAGGCCCCTGCCCGGCTCTGTGCTCTCAGGACCCCTGTGCAGCCTCCCTGGGGCTCTGGGGCTCAGCCCTCCCCCATCCCAAGGTGCAAACTGGCCCCTGGACACAGGTGGGGTCTGGGGGTCCCAGGCTGGAGGCTGGGGGTGCTGCTGAGTTTTGATGGGCCCCATGAACGGGACAGAGGAGGCTTAGAGACAGAGAGACGGAAGGAGAGGGGAGAGAGGTCCTCGTCGTGGCTGAATGGGGGGATTGGGACAGGAAGTCCCGGAGGGGTCTTCCTGTGGGTGGGGTCAGCTCGGGGATTTTAGGAAGAGATGCCGTGATCCACAAATGCCATCACACTGCTGGCAGAAAACGCAGGCCAAGGATTGGTTTGCAAATTAAGTTTCGTCACCACGAGTGTGCATCCGTGCATGGTTAACCACCGGGGGCTCCGGGGTGGTGAGAGGCGGTTTCGCGAACAACGTGCACCTCTCGGCTCCGCCGCACCTGGCCTCCACCCCACCACTCGCTGCCCACTCGCCACCCGTCACCTCAGCCCTTCCTGTGTCGACCCTTCCCCCGAGTCCCTCTGAGAGCCTTGGCCTGGGTAGCTGCACACCTGCTTCAAGACCCAGCCTGCCCTTCCTCTAGTTCCCAGGGTACTCTGCACCCCCCTACCTGAGTGCCTAGGTGTTGACCAAGCATTCCTACACGAGTGTGGATCTCTCTATATTGTTAGGACTCTCTTGGCTCAGAATCTCCATTCAAACGAACCTAAGTAAGAAGGGAATTTATGGCTTTCATTAACTACATCTCCCAGGGGCGGCTTCAGGCTTGGCTGGATCCAGGAGCCCTGATCATGGCCTCGAGTCTTCCTATCTCTCCATGTCTTGATTCTGTGTGTCTTTTATTGCTTTCACTCTGGGTGTCAACGGTCTCCCCATCGGGTGGAGGTGGCCTCTGCCAATCCCACATTTGCCTCCTCCCAAGTTAGTAGCCCCCGGTGGGAAGAGGGTGATTTTCTGGTCACTCTGGGAATGAGTCCCAGAGGGGGTTCCATGAGCATCGCAGAACCAACCACTGTGGCTGGCGGCTGAGGTACATGTCTGTCCCTGTACGGGATAAGGTCAGCGCCGTAGGAAGGAGAGGTTTGCTGCCTGGCCAAGGGGACAAGGAGTCTGAGCAGTGTCCCCAGCAGGATGGGCGAGTTCCTCGTGGGCAGGTTGGGCATTTAAGTGTCTCTGTACCCGTGGCCTCTTGCACAATGCCTGGCACGTTGATGGGCACAATCCTTCTTGACCAGCCACTACCCCCCTCTAACCCCCCCCCCCCCCAGCTTAGGGGCCTCTTGGCTTTAGAGAGTGAAGCACACGGGTTCTGGGGAAATCGTAAAGTGACAAAGGTCATCTTTGGGGAACCTCTCGGCTGCCCAGACCTGGCTCTTCCTCCCCAACAGCCTCGAGATGAAGGATTAAACTGTAGGGAAACTGACAGGGTAAGGGGTGGGCAGGCTTTCCTTGCCCCTGGGGCCCTTCCCACAATTATCACATCGTTCAGGTCCAAGTCAAAGCCCACGGCTGCAGGGGGATGGAAAATGCAAAACGGATGCCGGACACTGTCTGCTGGTGTCGTCCCAGGCAGGCAGCCCTGGCAGGGAGTCAGAGCCTTGAGGTCGTGATGTGGGGTCCCGGATCTAGCCAGGCCTGAGGCTGCCCTGGCTGATGCTGTACATAAGCCAACAAATTTTCTTCTTACGTTCATCTGAATCGGTGTCGCAAATTACCACGTCCCAGACTCTGGAAGAAAGGGCTTAGGTCTTTGTGAGAATGTACATTCCAGTGGCTTCCGCCGCATAAACTGCTGTTAACAGGACCTCCCTGCTTTCATGGGTGGGTAAGGGGCTCACTGACTTGCACCACATGTCTCCCCAGCCTCCCCCCAACACTCCCCACCGCCATCGCTGGGGCTGGCTGCTTCGAAGGCTCTCCCTCCTCCCCAAAGCCCACCCCCAGGGCAGGGATATCGGGCCAACGTCCTCTGATCTCGGGGGGCTCGGAGCCTCGGTGCGCGGTACTCACACAGGCTTGCAGTGCTCTCTGCCCTCAGCCTCTCCGTTTCTTCCCAGGCTATACACGCAGACAGTGCGCCCCCACCCACGGCATGGGCTCCCTTGAACCACGAGGGTGAGGTACGTCCCTGCGGAAGAAGCAGCGAGGCCACAACACACATGTTCTCTCTGCACCATGGGGGTCAGAGCCTCCGTGTGAACACGCTGTTTGGGCCAACAGCGCCTCAGATCACGCTCTGTGGCCTCCTCCCCTGAGCAGACCCCGCCACGCACGGTCACTTTGGGTGGTCCGGGTGCAACCGCCGTCTAGAGCATGGGGCCCCCTGGCCGGAGCAGGGCTGGGCCACACAGGGCTCCGTCCTCTGGGCGGCCCCCCACCCTCAGGCACCAGCAGCTCTGACGCCCCAGCCTCACACTCAGGAGGGGAGCGGCTTCATCGTTGGCCCGGGTGCGTCATCACACGCATGAAGCCCTGCAGGGAGGTTTCTGTCCCCGGAGGGCCTCTCAGGACCGGAGCGTGTGCAGGGGTGGGGCGTGTCAGGAGCTGCTCAGCACCCCTGCCCTCTACAGCCTTAGTCACCATCTCCAAAGCTCTGGTAAGACCCTCACTCTAAATCCAGTTCTCACCGGGCCCTCGCTGGCTCCCGAGATGCCGCCCGTGGCCCGCGCCGCCTGCTCCCCGTGCCCTTGCGGAGTCTGGGCTGCTCTGTGCCAAGGTGAGTGGCATCCGGGACGAGGTCACAGTGACGTTGTGGTTTCCCCCCCACCCTCTCCTGGATCGTTGATCCTGGTGGACCCCAGCCGCCACGCTGTGAGTTCGTTCGAGCGGCTCTAACGGGGATGTCATGCAGCCAGGCGCCGAGGGCCCTGCCCACGCCGTGCGAATTTACCTTCTCGAAAACAGACCCTCCGGCCCCCGTAACACCTGCACGGGCTGCAGCCCTGTGGGACATCTTAGCTGAGGCCTCGTGGTAAACCCGGAGTCAGACTTCCCAAATCCCTGAGCCACAGAAGCCACGAGGTATAAATGCTTGTCGTTTGGAACGGCTAAGTTTTGGGGTAACTCGTCACAGAGCAGAGGAGAACGCTCCCCAGTGCGCCCACACCTACTCGTTCTTGGTGTGGGAAACAAAGGCAGAAGACAAGAAATTAAATTTCCTTACAACGTACAGCCCATTGACCCGTCCTTGGGACAAGCCTTCCCCTGGGAGCTCAGTGGCCCAGAGGGTGACGCTTTGCTCGGGGCAGAAGTCAATCTTAGCTTGGCATTGACTCAACCGCCAGGGTCCTGTGAGTCTCCTTTAACATATAAAAATTCCTTTGGAAACTTCCTTTGTCTCACCCCCCCCCCACCCAAGCGGCATGCTGGCCATCATCCTCCAAGCATATGGCCCCCTGACCTCCATCTGAAGGGTCTCGTGACGGAGTTCTTCCTACACGGTAGTAAGTGACCTTTTCCTAACAGCAGCCCCTCCGGGTCCCAGAGACCTTGTTTCGAAAAATCCTGGAGGGTCTGTGCAGTGCTCGACCCCCTCCCAGCCTGAGGGTGTACGGCGGGCCCCTCCCCACAACCCCAGCGCAGCCCTTTCTGCCCACGGGTCCCGACCCCCTGCCTTAGGAAAATCACTTTTTTTTTTTTGCACGGAAGACGTCTCAAGAATTCTTTCTTGGCCGTTCGCTCTGGACCCCATGTTTTCCACATCGGCTCCGTTCCCTGGAGAGCCCTGACGGACACAGCACATGCTCAGGCCGCACCCCCTTTCCTACCGTCCCCCCAGGGCACCCCACCCCTGCCTTGCCTCTTAAGGTCTCTACACCCGTGCCCGTTGTTTCTTTGTTACACGCTTCTCAGATGAGCCGGTTTGAATGAAACATCCATCTCTGTCAGCCCCGCACCTGGCAGAGCCACCCTCCCCCCACCCCGAGTCAAGACCCAACCAACTGCCGTTGGAGGGGACTTTCCAGGCCTTCCCAGCTGGAGAAATCTGGAAGCAGCGTTGACCTTTCCCTGGGACCCACCCCCAGCAGCACCAGGGACGGCTGGAGGCTCTTCATAAAGAAAACACGTGAGAGTCACTGAGACCAGGTTCTCCTTCCTCGTCACTAATGGCCAACCTCCAGGGGTAATTGTGCACAGGGGCAGCGTGGGAGATGGGCCTCCCCGGCTCCACGATCACCCACTTCGCCCCCTCGGTGCGTGTGGGCAGCGTGGCCTCCAGGGCTCCGGGAGCTGCCTCGCACCAGGGAGAAAGGGTGGAGGGCTCCGCCCCATGTCCCTGCCCACCCTGTGTCCCCCGTGTCCCCGCCCCGTGTCCCCATCCCCGTGTCCCTGCCCTGTGTTCCCATCCCCCGTGTCCCCATCCCCATGTCCCCATGCCCCGTGTCCCCATCCCCCATATCCCCGCCCTGTGTCCCCACCCCGTGTCCCTGCCCTGTGTCCCCATCCCCCATGTCCCCACCCCGTGTCCCCA